>NW_026099574.1:24390080-24604898 GCF_025091365.1 Daktulosphaira vitifoliae
TTCCCTCGTTCCCCGTAAATGGGGGAAACCTCCAAAAAAATTACAAATTTAAAAATCGCTAATTTTCGAAATTTTTTCAATTTATTTTACTAAAAACTGCCGTAACTTTTTCAAAAATGAACATATCAATATAATTTTTTTTTTATAGACGATTGATGTCTTCACTTATCATTTACTTTTTTTTTCTGTAAATCTGACCTTTTATCTGCCCACAGGGTGGGATTTAAAATGGCAACTTTTTCACAAAAAATTAACTTTTTCAACTTAACTTTTGAAAATGTTCCGGAAGGTCTGACACTTTTATATATATCTTAAATTAAAGCTAATGTAATATACTTTAATTTGAAAAAAAAAAATTTGACCTCTGGACTTGTCTTCATGGTGAAAACGGCTACCGAATGCTATTTTTGTGTAAAAATTGAAAAAAATTCCCTCGTTCCCCGCAAATGGGGGAAATATCCAAAAAAATTACAAATTTAGAAATCGCTAANTTGAGTAAATCTTTTTAACTACTTTGGTTTGATTGGTTCATTTAATTAAAGTAAATTATTAAAATTAATTAAGTTCTGAATATTTCAATTGCAGAATTTTTTTAAACACCAAAAGTTATTAGGATATGATTACTATTCTTTCTATTTCAGTTATCTATTACGATAAAAATGTAAAAAAATCGAATTTTTCTGACAAATGTACTGTAATTAGTAATTATAAAATTTCCAGATTGCATATTAATCTTAAAAATTTCATTTTTTTCAATTTAATAATGTCAATTTCAAACTTGCAAGTTGAACTATTAGTTATGGTAACAAATTCATATTTAAGCTTCGATGCGAAGCTGAGAAGGTATTTTTCATTAAAACTTTCACTTTAAAAGACAATAAAAAATAGGTTCAAAATGATTACCTTTAACATATTAAAAATCAAAATCAGTATTAATTTAATACAATTTTTTTTGTTCTTAATTATTTTTTTTTATATGTAAATACTTATTTTTTAATAATAAGTAATAATATTAAAACTTAGAAGTAATAGAAAAAGTTTAATTGCACATTTGAAAACATCACGAAAAGTTTATTTAGAAAAGTATATTTTTTTTCTGATGAAAGTTCCTTTTGTTTAGTGTATTTATTCATAAGTAACAAAATTTTTTTATTAAAAAGTATTGCATAAATTCCTTTAAATTTGTATACGCATTAAAAGTATATGAATATACAACTCCTTTTTATTTTTATAATATCTCCGTAAAAATTACAATATTATATTATTGAATACCACTTTCATACTCAATTTAATTACTGTAATTATTATGTATTCATATATTATAGTTATAAATCGGGGTAAAATTAAGGGAATAAGTGTTATTGTTGTTTTTGAAATAATCTACCAATTTCATTTTTTTCTATTTAATAATATTTATTTCAAACTTGCAAGTTGAGTTAAAAGTTATGGTAATAAATTCATTTTTTTTTTATTAAAACTTTCACTTTAAAGAACAAAAAGAAGTAGGTTCAAAATGATTACTTTTAACATATTAAAAATCAATAATAATTTGAAAATAATTAATTATAAAAATTATATAATATATAATTAAACTAATTACTAATCTGGATATAATTAAGGAAATAGGAGTTGATGTTGGGTTGGGTTGGTTACATTTTTAACTTTATAATGCTATAACTCATTGAAAAGTGTACGAATCAACACAATTTTTTTATGAGAAATAATATTTTTTAATAATCCCTTTTTCATTCGACATACTTTATCTTAATCAGGGTATTAATAAGAAACTAGCAGATAATGTAGCTTTTGTAATTATCCACCAATTTCTTAGAATTAAACACTATCTACTGATTTGCATCGAAGCGTTTCTTATGATAGTGATTTTAATCACTGTCAGATTAAATCTATACTGGACCCAACTATGCCGCGACCCCACTGTGCTGGGTTTTTTTTATCTTCATGATGTACCAGCACAAAATGTACTTCTAATGTCANGTGAAAACAGACATTAAACTTAATAAAAAAAATACGATTTTTGTAAAAAAATTCTTTTTTATATTTTTAACTTTATAATGCTATAACTTTTTGAAAGATGTATGGATCAATATATTTTTTTTTTAGTTAAAGTAAAATATTAAAATTAATTTAGTTCTGAATATTTCAATTGAAGAATCTTTTTAAATACCAAAAGTTTCTGAGAAATGATTAATATAATTTCTATTTAAGTGTTCTATTACGATAAAAATGCAAAAAAATAATGAGTTTTTCTGATAAATATACTGTAAATAGTAATTATAAAATTTCCTGACTGCATATTAGTCTTAAAAATAGCATAGTTTTAATTCTCATAAAATTTTCTATTTAAAGATGTCAATTTCAACTTGTAATTGAGCTAAAAGTTATGGTAACATATTCAACTTTTTTTACTATAATCTTTCACAAATGTTGTCAAAAATTTTTCATCAACTTTAAGGAACCTAAAAAATAGGTTAAAAATGAAATTTTTTTTTTTATTATAAACTTTCATTTTAAATTACAAAATAAAGAAGGTTAAAAATTATTACTTTTAACATATTAAAAATTAAATCAGTAATAATTTGAAAACATTTTTTTTTTCTTTTAATTATTATTTTATATGTAATTAGCAATAATATAAAAAATTAGAAGTGATAGAAAAAGTCTAATTGCAGATTTTAAAACAACGGGAAAATTTGAATTAGATAAGTATATTTTTGCTTCTGATGAAAGTGCCTTGTAGTCCAGTGCATTTATTTACGGTAACAAACAGTTTTTATTGAAAATTATTGTATCAAGCCCTTTAAATTTTTATACACGTAAAAATAAAGCAAAATATAACTTCTTTATTATTTTTATAATTTCTCCGTTTAAATTACAATATTAAATTATTGAATATCAATTTCATACTAAATTTAATAATTATAATTAGTATTTATTCATATATTATATTTTAAAATCAAAGAACTACTAATTAGAATATAATCAAAGAAATAAGAGTTGATGTTGCTTTTGTAATTATCTATCAATTTTTTAAAATTAAATACTATCTACAGATTTGCATCGAAGCGATTCTTATGATAGTGATTTTAATGGGTTCTGGAGATTGCCACGAACTGATGATGCCCCGACATTCATTTACTCCGACACTGTAAAAAAATCCTCCAAATACATTTACTCCGACAACAATTACTACGAATACCTGGTTACAAAACTTTGGATGTTACTACGACGACGAATACTCCGAATAGGACTATTAGTTGATTGCTCCGAATGAAATTAGCTCCGAATATCGATTATTCGCGAAATCGATTAAAAAATTATCAAATTTCGGAGTAGATGAATATCGTAGCAATATATTATCTGATGGAAAAATATAACCCTTATCACTAATTAATAAATATTAATTAATATAATAAAATAGCGTTATAATTGATTACTGTCTATTAACGAATAATTATTACAATAAAGATCCCCGAAATGTATCCGACTTTTGATAAAATAGGTACATAAAGGTAACATAACTGGTGTGAGCCCTTAAATTTTTTTTTGGAGGGGAAAGAAGAGCGATTCCAATTTTCAGACGTAAAATCTTTTTTACCTCTCCTTATTAGTGCTTATTATAACATTGTAAGCACATTAATATTATAACATTCAATTAGTTTAGTTAAAAAATATAGAGGTACGTTTTTATGATGATAGTATTCGTTATTAAACAGATGCGTTTATAAAGATATTCGGTATCCCATTCTCTAAAACTGTCATTACAATTAGTTTCATATGAAATCAAACAAAAATATGATTTAATATCATTTCATTGTTCAAAGGTGGGTAACGAAATTAATTCAGTCCAGTTTGGATTTGACCGCAATCTGGAGAGACTTGAGGGGGCTTTGTCTCCTAAAATTCTGCCATAGACTATACCGAAAATGAATTAATTTGTATTTCTTGTTGTATAGAAATATTTTTTTAGATTAGGTAAAAAATTATGTAATTAGAGTTCCCAAATATTTTGTTGCAATAAATTAATTTAAATTTTACAATATTATTAATAATAATATAATTAATTTAATAATGTAGTGTTTCTGTAGCCACGTGACCCTGACGTTGCAACATATACGATCAATGCGCCCTATTACTAACAATGCAATCGAAATATAATATAACTTTCGATGCATAATCAAACTATCGATAATGTCGGAGTTTTTACTATCTCATTTTTTAAATTTAATGTCGAAGTAAAATCCGTCATAATTTTGGTAACCTATGAATCAGATGGTCGGAGTACCAGATGTTCGTAACAATTACTACTTTGTCAAATGTCGAAGTATGTAAATGTCGGAGCATCATCAGTTCGTGGCAAAGGTGCTCTCCCGATTTTAATCACTGTCAGATTAAATCTATACTGAACCCAACTATGCAACATCTCCACTATGCCGCGACCCCACTGTGCTGGGTTTTTTTTTTCTAATCATAAATAATTTACATTTTTTTATTTAGGATTTTCCAAATAAACTTGAAAATCAGAAATATTTTAACATTTTCAATTGAAAATATTGTACATGTAATAAACTTATTACGTCATAATATTGTTTATATTTTGTTGAAATAATTAGAATAAACAATTTTATGAGTAAAATAATATTATAACATTTTTGGTTAGTGATAGAGAAAGCATCAGAATAATTTATCTTAGAGGTACCAAAAAGCTTAATGCACGACTGGTTATTTTACAAAAATTACTTGAATATTAAACTTTTTTTTTGCTTAAAGTCAAAATTAAACAACAATCCAAATATTAGGCATTTTGACATGTTCCCCTTACGTGAATTGATAAAAATATGGAATACTACGGTTATCAATCTATTGATATAGTTGTTTACTATAAAAACATTTTAGAATGCATTGTTATGATAATTTGTCGATAAAATTCATTTTAAGTACTGCTTATATAATGTCTACTTCTTTATTGAAATAATAATAATAGTAAATTAAAGTACAATTAGTCAACCAAATCAGTTTACCGTTGTATTTAGTTAAATTGTTGATTTTCAAATATGTCTGAATATCATAAGGTTAGAGTTTCAAAATTAATTTTGAAAAATGAAAAAGTTAAGTAAGTATTTGTAAGATATTTGTATAGTAAGGTTTGGTAAGATTTCTAGTGATCAAGGTTTCAGAGAAAAGAATTATTTTAAGTAAACTTAAATTTAACTTTAAGATTTAAGAATGTATTAAAACCATTTATACATCCACGACACTTAGTCATAATCCTAATTGATATTAATTTTAATAGTTGTAATAAATATTCGTATTAATTTCAATAACTAACACAATAAAAGCAATCAATTCAAATTATTAGAATTAATTTGTTTAGATTAATAGGTAAATCACTGTAAAAACACATCAAACTATAAATAATATCTTCGAGTTATCTAAAATTTTTCTTTCAGGCAATCAAAGTTTTCTTTAACAGAATTTATTTGATCTTATTAAGGTTTTCTATTTTATTAAAGTTCTACTATAGTTGTTATTATGGCATATAAGTAAACTGTAATGGTAAAAAACTTTAGATCAAAAATTGTTTGTATGCAATAACAGGTTGTTAATGTTTAGGTTTGAAGAAATTATAGTTTTGTGTCTGAGGAGATTTTACTTAACCTATTATAGATATATATAACTATAACTATATATATATACTATTAAAGTATGCAAAAATTAATCTGAGTTCTTTTGTATTAAGTCTATAGACAAAAAAATAAGAGTTTCACTATGACAAATAAATATCAATTATATTTGTTAAATATTATATAACTTTGTGAATATTATTTATAGAATAAGAATTATTTATCATGTATAGTAAAATTAAAATAAAAGTAAAATGAACATATTTCATTTATAATAAACTGTTACAATATATAATATTTTTAATAACTCTTTTATTATTTTTTTAGAAAAAAGAAGAAGAAAGACAAATCAAAAAATAATGATCCAAAAATAAATAAAGAAGAAAGTATAGATAAAATTAGTCATGGTAAATAATAAAAATTCTACACAAAAAAGTCACTATATTTTATATAATTGAAATTAAAGAAAACAAAGTAAAACAAAAAATTTTCTATTCGATGTTAGAAAAAATTATTTAATAGATCTAGTATTTGTTAAAATATACTGTCTTATATATATTTTTAAATGTAATGTATAATATTTTTCTACTGTATTTGTATAGGTAATTGGGCAGAAGCTAAAATAATAAGTGAAATATCTGGTCCTATCGCCCTTGAATTTGGCAATCAAACTTATGTAACAGCAATGGATAATGGTTTATTTACACTTGGTCCTCCTCATAATGAAGGTTAGCTTTATTATTTAAAATAAAATATTGTTGTATTTTATTGAAAATGTCAAAATGAAAATTTTTTTATTAATTTTTATTTTTTGTAAAAATAATTCTAAGTTAAAAAAAACTCTTAAAATGAATACAAATTTTAGACTTATAGGTGACATATATATTTAAAAATATATAATTATTTTTTATTTTTATTTATTTAATAATTTTTCAACTTTTTTTTAAATTTTTCAACAAATAATATCACTTGGCTACCTCTTTCTTAACAGTAATGATATATCCTTGTAGGAATAATATAATTAACAGTAGTGTATTTGGACCACAGGGGTACTTATCATCCCATTGACTTATCATACATTATATAAAAAAGGGCAGAGTTCAATTAGCATCCTCAAATATTTTAGTCTAGTTGCATTTGTGGTCTTAAAATAGTCTTGGTATTGAAGTAAAAATAAATAATTCATATTATATCATTAATTTCTAAAATTTACTAATATTTTGATATTTAATGATTTTAAACACATATTTTCAGGTGATGGACCACTTCCAGAAGAAATATTAACAGCAATAGCAATAAATGAAACCAGAGTAGCTTTTAAATCTGGTTATGGAAAATACTTGGGTGTTGATAAGGATGGTACCATTGTAGGAAGATCTGATGCTATTGGATTATTGGAACAGTTTGAACCCATTTTTCAAGTTAGTTGTCCACTAGTATTTGTTTTATTAAGATATGAGGTCTTAGCAAACTGATTTTCTTATCAAATTCCTTAATTTATTTATCCTTATTTTTATAAGAAAAAAAAAATTGAATATGTGTATTGAATTCTTAAATTTATACAAAAAAACTAAAAATAACCACGATGCTATTTTCACTATTTATTTCATTTGAATACATTATATTATTTACAAATAAAAATCAATATAGTATATTAGTTATGAATTTAATAAACTACTTTTCATCGCTTAAGTCTAAAAATGTTCTTTTTTAACACGCTTATATTAGTTTCACCTGTATGTATGTATGTATGTATGTATGTATGTATGTATGTATGTTTGTAACTCTCCAAACGCCACGCGTTATCGCATATTCCGTCGTCTAGACTTGACTGTTATACGCATTCACCCCTCCCCACGCCTCGCTCACCTCACGACGGCACACTATTCCTATAAAAATTTATTTTTAGTTATCGTACCCGTACACGCGTGCTTGTCATCAATATTATATATATATATAAACAAATTTTTATTTTGACTGACCAATACCGCCCGCGTCTAATGCGCCTTACGTATATATGTTTATATATTCCTACCACCGTTTATACCTCAGGTATAACGTTAGTCCGACCCGCCCACCCACAAAATACGGTTATACCTAGTGCATGATACGTTTACGTACTTAAGTCGCTTTACTTGTATATATATATATATATATTTTCATTACTATTAAAATTTATTTATTAACACGCTTTATTTTAATTAAGAGATATAAAGTATTCATTCCGATTACGAGGGATGATTTCCGTATCGTCATTTTTCGTCACTACCTCCACGTTCCGGGAGTGAGTAATTTACGCGCCTGCTGCTTTCTTTGGATGTGGTAGCCGTTTCTCAGACTCCCTCCCCGGAATCGAACCCTGATTTCCCGTTACCCGTAACAACCATGATATTGATAGTAACTACTATCATAACATGAAACTAAAAAGTAAAAAATAAATATAGTTTAAAAAACTAAAAAAACACGCTTTTAAAGCACATCGAACTAAAAAGTTAAAAATAATTTTTAAAATAATTATGAACAAAAAATACTAGTATTATTGAGATAAAAGCGTGGGTGCTTTGTGTCATATTTTTCGTATATTGAGCGACCCACGCTTTTATCTCAATAATACTAGTATTTTTTGTTCATAATTATTTTAAAAATTATTTTTAACTTTTTAGTTCGATGTGCTTTAAAAGCGTGTTTTTTTAGTTTTTTAAACTATATTTTCTTGTTGTACATTACCATTAGGTGTTAAATAAATAATAATAAAAGTAATAGTATTACAAAAATTCTAAAACCATTGATAAATACAATTAGTGACCAAAGTTATCTATTAAATAATCATTAATATCAATTCATTAAAGTACATATTATTTATAATTTTATAGACAAAACAAAATAAAATTTCAATTTTTATTAATGATTTTCAGGATAATAAATTAGCTATATTGGCTTCTACTGGATGTTTTATTAGTATTAGAAATGAAGATGATTCACTAGTTGCTATGAGTAGAACGGCTGGCTCAAATGAAATAGTTAAAGTTAGATTACATGCTCCAGAAAATACTGAAGAAGAGTCTAATGTGTTAGATGAAAAGAAAGGAAACATTAAAGATATTGAAAAGAATTATGTGTAAGAACTGTTTACTAAAACTAATTTTTTATTTCTAACATATGGTATTTATCAATACTCTAATTCATAATCTGTTCATAATACTCATTTGTTTTTTTAATATCTAATATCAACACCTTTATTTATTTTAAATTTGTTGCTTTATTTAAACCTTTTCAGAAAATGTAATAAAAATAATTTTCCTATTATTTTAACAACTTTTAGTCTAACTTATATATAGCTTTATATATTTATTCCCATAACTATTTATTTCCTCAGAAAAATGTTTCAAAAATTTCAAGATAAAAAGATGCGAGTAATAGAAGGAAAACATAGCTTATTGAAAAAAGCACAAAAAGAAGGGAAACTACATGAATCACTATTAGATCGTAGAGCAAAAACTAAAGCTGATAGATATTGTAAATAAATTATTGTAAATATATTGATGACATTTTTACATTTAACTTTCTTTATACAATATTATTATCATATACTGCTTAATATTAACATATATCAATAAAGATTCATACTTTAAAATGTTGTAAATAACAAATTTATTTAATTAATTAATTTTTATACAGTGATGTAATATTTTTAAATATTTAAACATTTTTAGATTAGTCTTAGTGCCAGCGCAAAGTTTTGCGTGTCTCGAGCAAGTTAGCCGTGAGAGGGCCACAACGACCGCGGGGGCCCAGGGCAGGTGCCCCGGCACTCATTAGTGTTGTACACTAGAGGTTAACTATCCCATGTTTAATTTTTTTCTGAAAATGAGTTGACTGTTTCTAAAATTCTTATTAAATAACATTTTCAAAAAATAATGTTTTTTTTATTATAAATTTGAAAGTAAACCTTTAAAACTCTTAAATCATTAATTAAATTTAAGTTAATTTCTATTATTCAGTTGTAGTTCATAAAATAAATTTTATTAAAATTACTCTCAAACTAGTATAATGAATTTTCAAGTAGTCTAAAATATTTAATTTACAAACTTAAATTATCATTTTTTTTTTTTTTTTTGAAAAATCTTATTAAACTGAGTATTTTATTTTGTGTTGAACTGAAGTGGGTCATTAGAATGAGAAATTCAGGTTCTTAATTTTCAGAAAAAAAAACCCATATAAGTATTATTTTCAAACTTAATAGTTTATCATAGCTAAGATTTTGAAATATAAAAATATAGTATCCTATTAATAGGGTTTATTTGTTCAAAATATGGTTACAATTAAATGTAAATTAATTTTACATAATTCTTAGAGTTTTATTTTATTTTGGCATACTGAAAATTTTCAGTCTTAAACTAGATTTCATTCAATTTGTTTAGATATTTTAAATGAAAGAAAAAATAATTAACTTTCTTATAAACCCAGTTATTGCTATGTTTTATAAATTCTTATAGTTTATTGATTTAATAAAGTGTAAAAACTACAATTTTGTTTAAAAAACATAGATTTTAATAAGATAATGTTTTAAGAAAATTCAATACAAAATTGTAAAGAATGAATTAAGATATTACCTCTACTTTATAAAGTTATTTTTAAATACATTATCATCGTAAGCTTTGATTTTTTTAATATTTTTATACTTTTCTTCTCAAAAGCACTAAATAAATTAAGCTTATCTTATAAAATAAGACAATTGATAAAAATAAGTGAAATTAGTAAATATTTATTAAAATATAATTTTTCAATGATAATTTATGGAGAATCATCTTTAATAAGTTATAGTAAATATATAATTAAATACGTTGATATCATTTAAAAATTTAAAACAAACTAATTTTTTAACATTTATTACAAATATTTTTATTTTCCACATTAACAGAAATGAAATCTTTTATATCTAAATTATCATCTTCATCAACAAACTTAATATTAGAGTCATTAATTGAATATTCAGCCTTTTGGTTCTCAATTTTTAAATATTTCCTATTTGGTGAGGCTTCAAGAGTTTTTAATGAAATGCAATCATCACCGATCAAAGTGGATTCACTATCTGCTGATAATCGGTTACTAAATTTGCTGCTTATCTCGTTATTCCTTTTGCATTTATTATTTTTACTTTCCATAACAGACATTTCCATGACTTCATGGCCTGAACCAGGACTATGGTCAGATAATGGAGGTATCCACAGACAATATGCAGGATCCATCCCAATGTATGATCCAGGCACACAATTTGTATTATGTACGTTATAATCATAATAATCCATTTCTAAATCGGATACATCATGTCCATGTATGCTAGAGTCTGTACTACTATTCAGTGTATTATGAAGTCTACAACTTCTTTGTCTACTATCTTTACTTAAACTGGATGTTGACTGAACCATCTAGTATAAAAATTTAAGTAAAATATAGTCATTAATGTTTATTTTTTAAAAATAGAATATTAATGATGATTTTTAATCATTTAGTATTTTTAATACTTACTGTTTGATGTGACGATAATGATGTTTGAGAAATTGAAAATGTGCAAGGCTGATTAACTGGCAAACAAGTATCTGAATGTTCTGTTTTTTTTTCAGTTTTACTTCTAAATAAAGATATAATTTTACTATACTTAGAAATTTATAATGGATAATTTTTTTATTAAATTTACTTTGCTATATAATCGATATCATTCTCGATTAAATCTTGACTTATATTTATACTTATCGCTTCAAACTTAGACAAAGTTTGGGACGGTATAGAAGTAGTTGATGTCATATGATCATTATCAAGTAACATTCCATAAGTTGATCCAACTGAAAAGCCGCATAGTGTAATAAATATTAAGATATTTGTACCAAATTTTATAAGATCTTACTTGAGTGTTTATCAGCAGTTTTAGCCTTATGATACTTATGCTTACGTTCGGCAAACTGAACAGTAAAGCACATGCAAGTAACAACCAAAAATAAAAATATAGCTGAGACAGTAGCTAGAAATGAGTCGATATTTGATATTAAAAATAATATATTGTCTTTAAAAAGAACATGATTTGTATTTATAATCGACGTCTTATTTTCTGTAAGTAAAAAAAAACGATTATTGTGTTAAATATTAGTATAACTTTTAATACTTATCAGTGTTACGGCTTTGTTATAAACTAATATAAAAGTAATAAAATTAATTACATAAGATATATTTACCGTGTAATGATGTAAATACATTTCAAAGATTGTTGAGGGTTTTTTATTACCAAATAATAGTTAAAAATATATATTCAAGAATAACTATTTTGTTAAATTATTTTTAAGGAATGTTGTTTGATAAGTTATGTTTTTAAGAGAAACTTAATTTACTATTAATTTATAACTTTGAGTGAACATTTTATGAAAAATTCGGAACTAAAAGTATTCAACTTTTGTAGAATAATCCGAAAAAGGGTTAATTTTCTATTTGTAGCTTCAATGCGAAACTGAGAAGATATTAATTTTACCATATGTATTAATTAATTAATTAATTTTTATTTTATGTGCATGTACAAAACTACTTATTTTAGATTTTACTGGTAGATTGTTTAATGATACGCCAAAGATCACAGATCATATTTAATTGTTAACATTACCTCAAAAATAGAAAAACATTTTGTTAGCTTCCAGGGAAATCTCAAAAAAAATGAAGACTTTTGAAATTGCTAAAATTTTGACATTTTTAAAACTAACTATTTAAAAATGGATGAATTAGAATAACATTTTTTTTTTTATATAAATATTTTAAGTTTTTCCTTTTTATATGGTATGAACTTTTCGAAAATCTAACCCTTTATTTGCCCACGTGATAAATTCAAAATAGCAACTTTTGCATGAAAGTTAACCTATTTAACTTATCTTTGATAATACTTCGAGCTTTAAACATATGTTAAATTAAAGCTTATGTTACACTCTAAGTGTTAAAAAATATATATGATAAATTTCAATTTCATGACTGAAATAATAATTACCTAACGAGGATCAGAATAATCAAATTAGGAAAGTTAACTTATTTTTTTTATAAACCCATACTTACAATTTTGATTCACGTTTGTTATTGAGGTAACAAAATATACAACTACTTTATAATTGTTAAAATACAATACTAAATTATTGAATATCAATTTCATACTTAATTTAATTTGCATTATAAGTAATTCCTATATTGTACTTATAAATCATAAGACCTGTGCTCAGAACATAATTAAGAAAATAGGAGTTGATTTGCTTATGGAAAAATCCTACAATCCCTTCAAAAAATTAAAAACTATTTATAGAATTGCATCGAAGCGTTTTTTATGATAGTCATTTTAATCACTGTCAAATATCATCTATATTTGTCCCTAGTATACAGCATCTTTTTGCTGGTCTTTTTCCATTTTAGATTTCTTAATTACTTGATTTTCTCTAATATCAACTTACCTATTCGACTAATTTGGACGAAAAAACCCCCAAAACATTCATCATTTGACGATGAAATAGTTTTTGAGAAAAATTCCAAAAGTAAATATGACCCTGATGATAATATAGGCTTTATCGATTCCGGAGATCCCTCCAAGTGTATCAATAAATTGGAAGCTGTTGAATTTCCATCTCGAATTTTTATCCATTGTTCAGGGCATACTAAAATTATTCTTACAATATCTAATTGAATGATTGTTTTATCCTCTGCCTAAAAATATTATATTCGTTTTTAAGCAAGAATATGATTTTTCTTCTTAATTATCAAAACAAAAATTAATCTTAGATACCTAGGGATTTACTATTATCATATTTTAATTATTTTATTTTTGAACTCTTTATAATAAGTGCTCACCAACTATTAAGAAAATAAAAATCTATCTATATAACAAAAATGTAATTTGTATTATTTGAGTTATAGTTCTAAATTCACTCCTCCATAAAAAGTTACTACTTGAAGATTTTAACATAATTAAGTTATATACTAAAATAACTGATAGTATTGTGTTGGTAAAACAAACCTTTATTAACCATAAAGATCGACCGGGACATCCTTTAGTAGTAGCTGATATTGTCCGAGTGGCCTTAGACATATGAATCACACAACCACATTTACATTCATTACCTAATTCTTCGCTATCTTGTTTTGGCAAAATATCTAAACTAGAATTATCACCATATGTTTTAATTTGTTGTTGTTCAACTTTTTCACATTCATGTCCATACAGTGCTTTTTCGCCGCATTTTTCAGTTTGTAAAGATGGACCCTAAATTAAGGATAATATTAAAGTATTTTCCACATCAAACTTCTCTACTAATAAGCATGACATAGAATAAATAATTAGTAAATATGTAGAAAAAAATTAGAATTTAAGAAATATTATTAGTAATTTTTTACAAATAGTTGGTTGTTTATTAATTATGTATAAAATACCTCGAGTTCTCCTAAAACTGAAGTAAATATAACTGTTTAAATCTAATAAGGACTCAAGCCTCCTCATTGACAATAATTTTAGAGTTATCTATTTTTCAAGTTATAAAAAAATTTGTTTTAAGACATACTTGGCAAAAAGTCGCTCCATACTTTGGAGGTGGAGAGTCACACGTTCGATAACGATTTCGAGTTCCTCCATAACACGTAGTAGAACAAGGAGACCATTCACTCCATTTACTCCATTGACCAGAGTCATCATCTGCGATAACACATGATATTTATTGAAAAAAAAAAACAAATACCATGTCTCTAATAGTCAGGGTAGTGTATAACCAATTCTTCGGTTGATAATAAGAATTAACGATCGAATAATGAATCTCAATAAAAAATGTTTAATAATTGTCACATTTATTGTAAAACAGATAATATCTGTTACAAAAATACATTATGTTTTTATCATTTATTATTATTATAGTTAAATAACGTTGGTTGCTTGCAGATGTTAATGACGCGAATATTTAGAAATATACGAGCAGTAACATTATGATTAAATAGAATAAGTACGACTATGTGCACTTCACACAAACTAATTTATACCTGCAATTGGTAGTGTTGGAACACATTGTGTTTTTATGTTTGTGTAAGCTTTATTTATCGCTTGATTGACGTAAACAAAACAGTATTCTATATATTTTTCAGAAAACAATTCACAGTCGAAGTAAACGTTGTGGCGGCCTTTTATTACCCTGTGTTCAGAAATGTAGTGTAACTTTGTTGGTGGTAACAAAGTGGAAACGTTGTCTCGTAAGCGCCCGAACAATCTCACCTATAGAGAAAAACGACAATAATTCTCTGGGAAATAGGTCGGAAGCAACGGCTAAAATTAATTACTTTATCTGCTGTTGGTAAGATACACGTAGGATACTGGAAAACTATAGGGACGCCTCCACCGTAGCTGTCACATGGGAAAATCGATTTACCGTGCACGTTTAACATGAATTTATTGTTTTGAACGACCTGTGCAAGTATAGTTAGTATTAAATTTACTTTATACGGCAAGTATTTAAACTACGATATCATAAGGGTTCAGGTTACGTACTTCCAACAGCCCGTGGTCAGCCACATTCGCCACGATTTCTTGACGTCCGTTCTGCGACGGTGGTCGCAATATTGCTGAATAAAACCCAATGATCCCAAGTACATCACATTTCAAATGTATTTTTCTGAATGTTGGATAGCCTCTAATCTGTTCAGAATGAATTACCTGCAAAAAAAAAAAAAAGGAAAAGTTAAATTCTTCATTTGATTATTCGAATCAAAACGTTTTCGTCATACTAAGGGTTCAATTGTATTTTGAGAGTATGTAACTTTAGAGACATTCTTGCAAGTGTCTGCCGTTAAACCGCAATACATTAAATCTAACCAAAGTACAGGAACTGCTGATCCGACGGCAGGTTCGCACTGGGGTCCTTCAAATTTTATTATAACCATAACTTGTTGCCATGATTCTGGATACGTATAAATATGTTTTGGTTCAAATTCTAAAGTGGCCGAAGGCCATCGCACGTCCAATTCGATAATTTGCCCCTAAATAAAACCGATTTTACTATAAATAGCTAAACTAAATACAACGGAGTTATAATAATTTTAATCGCTAAATATAATGTTATGTAGTATTGTCAAAAAAATATACATCGTTTGTGTTGTTATCTGTATTTTCATCCGCAGATATTGTAATGTTGGATACCAATTCAAGAGCATATCGTCCGCCTTTCGTTATAACACCACAATGGATAGTTACGTTGGATGGCCAGTTTTCGTCAACAGGAATTTCACCCATCAGTGTATAGTTGTTATCATTTTTTACTTCGTATAATTGAACACTAGCACCAGGTTCTAACAATTCTACACTTAAATCATTCATCAACGCAGTGTAATCTGATGTCACATTTAGCCATTCTTGTGAATTAGAACTCACTGAAATTGAATTAGAAATATTGAAAATAATTAATTTAATAACATTTATAAAACTATATCACTATAAAGAAACAAATAAAAATACCTTGTGTACTATTATAACTTATAATAAGCTTGATTAAAAACGTTTCAAAATCACAGTAAAATTATCCAAGTTTAAATGACCTATTGTATTTGATTAAATCTAGTCTTATGTCTTAAGTATTATTAAAAATTGAAAATATTTTCAGATTTAATCTCATTAAAAAATTAGTTAATAAGAAAAAACTTCAAATAATATCAAACTTCTTTTACGGGACTTAAATATTTTTGGGACAAAATGCACGTTTCACTGTTTGTAAAACTTTATTGACATTTATATTACCGTAGTGTAATATTTAATATTTTTTTCGAAATTTTTTTATAAAGCCATAAAAATATGTCGCATCATTACAATTTTGTCTAGGCAACCTTTAAATTCTTTGTGAATAATACCCATAAAGTATCATGTTGCAGTAAAAAGAGAAACCGAATAATATTTACTTACATAAGATTATTTTTTGAAGTAAATAAAACTAGTAGAAGTGTTAAATTACACAGCTTTATTTTAGAACAGTATGAAATGTAGAAATATTTAGTTCAGTTTTTTTAATAAATTTTCTAATTTTTCTCATTTACATTATTAAAATTTTGACTTTTTTAGTCCGATATTACATATTATCATTTCAAATATATCTTGATTTGATTCTAATTCAAATCAAGATGATCTACTGGACTATCAAGATAATTTAACAGGTTGAATTGTTATAATTTTGGATTGTTTTTTTAATTGTAAGGTAATTTTAATTGTATGTTTCAAATTTCGGATAGAATCTTTATACGTAATATTACTTAGTTGTTACTCTTTCTAATATTTTATTAATTGACGTATAATATTCATGTATTAATAAATAAATCAATATTAACCAGAGGAAACTAAAACTGTAAATATAGATCTATATTTACATTGATACTGTACAATAGAACAACTTAAAAATTCTCAAAAATAAAATTTTCATAAGTATGTTCAAATATTTTTTTGGCGGTAATATTAATATATTAACGTACATTAAAGCTTGACGATAGTCGCAACATTGCGTGTTAAATACCTTTTAGGGGTTTCCTGAAACTACTAAGGTCAGAGTAACACGAACCGTGTAAATATTGATTGTAATTTAACAATTCCCAATTTAAGGTTACTTCAAATTAAACAAATAAATTATACGTATTATTTATTATGAATGAAATAATTTGGACTTACAATATAGGGCCGGTTGGAAGGTAACACAACAAATGCAGTTGCATTCGGCCCTGCAAACATAGATGAAAATAAAAAAAAAAGGATCCAATGAGAAAATGTTTACACTGATAATACTAATTAATATAAGTATTATTTTATAATTATTATAAATAGTGTTGTATTTAAACGTTTTGTATGAGGAATTACAGATAACTTTGAGAATGTAGAGTAATAAGGAGATTTACCTTTTTACTACTTTCCCTATACTATGATTTTATGTCTATGGAGGTCTGGACTCCATGGGCCCCCTTTCCCTCCTAAATACCCAACTGATTATTAATATCTATTATTGGCCAGGCGTATATTTATACAACTTACAATCGGCTGGGTTTGAACTATCAGAATATCCGAAAATTTTCCGGAGGTCTGGTGTTTGTAAATTTATCTAAGCTAATGTACCTTGATCACAAAACATTGTGTGTCATTTAAATTATTTTTGATAATAGTTAAGTATAATTGTTTTAGTATTATTTACATTAATATTTATTTAATATTAAAACAATAATTCTATAAATGTTTTCTGAATATCATTTTCTAAAAATTCCACCTGGATAAGAGGTTTTAAGTCAAAATAAAATAATTAGTTCAGTAAAAAATATTGCATAATGTGGCTAATCAAAAATACGTATTGTTATTCTTTTTGCAAGGTTTATATAAGTAAACTATTAATAAACTTCCCGCGAAAGAACCAATGATGATAATTATTTTACGAGTCTATAGGTCCATAGGACCTGTAAAATGGATCAAATTTGCTTCTTTATAAATTAATTTAATTAATTTCATAAATATTTACGAATTATCACTTACCGATTAAAAGGGATACTATGATAAACAGATTTCTGGGTAATATTTTGCCGGCGTAATATCCATACATTATCTTAAGTTTAACGGTTCCAGTTAAAAAAAATCATTTTTTGACAACTAAAAATAATAAGCAACGTGTCTAATATTTTGCTATTATTTTTATTGAGATTGTGTTTACGAAACTATCATTGAAAAATTAAATTAAAAGCATGATACAATTGTTTATTTCTCAATTTAATATAATTTATTTTAATTTATCGAATAACATTCATTAATTTTTCTAAGGCATATATTCTAATTTAAAAATAAATTAATCAACGCGTTATATAAAAAAGTTATATTTATATTATGTATTGCACTTGTAGTAATAGTAATTTTAAATAAAGCAATTGGCTTACACACAAAATAACAAAACCACGCGAACGCTACATCACGACTGATGAATGGTCGGAATATTCAACCCCTATAACTTACCCTTATGGGGTTTTTACCCTCGTGAAATCGTAGCGCGACCTTGCGGGCCTTTGCTTAAGCTTTTATTGACTCAACGTAGCTTTCCTCGTTATTCGTCCTTTTATAGTAGATCCACTATAAAGTGTACGTAGAACGCATATCATTCATCCGATCAAATATTAAACTGCAGTGGTGGTGGATGGAAGTAGTACGTACATACTTGATGCATCGCAATAATATAGAAAAGAGTTCACGCAAAACTTACATTATTTATTAGGATTGTTCCTTTTTTTCGTTTTTCCAACGTATACACATTATTTTAATTCTGTATACCATAGATATTTTTTAATCTTCAATAAAAAATAAAATATTATTTACCTTCATCGTTTAACCATAAATTCATTTTGTCTTCCGCGTCAATGAAAACTAATGGTTTATGTAAATTTATAATTATAATTTTAATATAGACGTTATTACTCTAAAAAGTTCTTCTTAGTATGAAACATTTATAATACATAAATTCAGAATTATTCAGTGCTTTTTAATTTTTTTTCATAAAGAATTCATAATTTCGTTTTTAAACATTTAAATATACTATTCTTTGAATATTTAATCAATAAATTTTAATAATATCTCAAAAATCTGAAATTATACATTTCTCTTTAATAAGGACGTCGTTCATTAAAACAAAGATTCAATTGTATTTTAGCAAAATGAGTTAATTCTTATTGTAATATTTAATTTGTGTTGAAATATTAATCTTGAATACAAACTAGAACTTCATAAAATAAATAAATACAATTTATTTATCTATTCAAAAGTCCCGATTTATGTAGTTGGAACTATATTAAGTAAAAAAAAAAACGGGTTCTACAAATAAACTACTGTGATAACTATAAAACAGTTTCTTAGATATGAAATGGAAATTCAAATAATATGAGTGGCTATAACTTACTGTCGTAACATAAATAAAAGGTAAGAAGACGAAGATGAGTATGATGATGTATATGTGTATACGACGCTGATGTTGAGTCTGCTGACTGGGGGGTTTTCACGTGCGTACAATCATACAGCAGTACCGTGCTCGGCTAACACTTCGGGTTAGCTGTGGGTGTCGAAAGGCCGTTGTTATAAGAAGGGTATAAGGATAACACTAATGGTATGAAGTGCAAACGAAGTGCAGGACACAAATACCAGGTGTACTCTCAAAGGAGCCCAAAGTATGAGGTGTAGAAGAAAAGCAAGACACAAATACTAGGCGTACCAGATAAGGATGATAAAAAGAGTACGAGGTGTAGATGAAGTGCAAGACACAAATACTCTGAAATATTGAGGACGAGAGTAGGTAGTTGAAAAAGGAAAAACAATGACTTGACTTTATGCAGTAAGTCAGACAGTGACGACCGTGTACTGAGTCTGACGAATGACACAAGGCACTGCAGTCGACTGATCAAGATGACCAGGTCTTTTGGGTTTTTATAATAATTTAGACTATTGTCAATTTAGCAATAAGTATTAATTGTTAATTCATCAGTCTCAGGAAGCGGCCTGTCTGTATTTTATTATAATAAATTCTTACGATAATGGTAACGTGACACCACCACATTACAAACGATTTTAATATATAAGGCCAGGGACAGACAGGTCCCTGGGCTACCGAGGAGTCCCTGTGGCCTGGACTGCTAAAACGGCCTGTTAGTCTGCACTCATTAAAATGTTTTTGTATAAAAAATTCCTATAAAAATTCCTCAAAAAAATGATTTCCCGACTTGAATTTTATTCCCAATACGTCCCTGTGTAGCAGAACCTACCTACCAACAAAATAAGTATTTTTTAAAAAATTTGTCCTATTTAAGGTTTTTCGAACAGAGATGTGCTTAAAAAAATTATTATTTTCTCTTCTAAATTGTATTTTAAAAATGAAATTATTTTACTCTTATTTAAAAAAAATTGTAAGATTAATATTTCGCACTAGGAATACATAAAGTGCACGTTACGAGAGTATTTTAGACAGGTATCTTCGTAACAAAATACCAGTGTTTTAAACAAATATTAAAATACAGGTAGCAAATTCATGAGGATTTGTGTGTGCAATCATATGTTCTAGAGTGTCTTCAGGTGTCCAGCGTTTCTCCAAAAAAACCATATGACCACCACCACAAGAAAGTTGGACACCCGTTATCGTCAATATAATTCAATAAAATTTTACAAAGTTTCTGGTATTGACATTTTACTTTTTGACTGAATTTTCGTTCGACCAAGCAATTAAGATACAATTTATCATATTCTTATGTCAGTCACAGAATTCATTTATTAGTCAAATGTGTCAAAATAATTTTTTCAAAATTTATCTTAGCATGTATTTAATATTTGATAAATTTAGAATTAACCACAGTAGCATGCTTATGTATGTGTAGAATCCACAAATGAAGTATTATATTTGAACTAACATTAATTCGACAAATTTAATATTCGTGGTATTTGTTTGATACTTTATTTTTTGATGTTATCACATTTAATTTATAAAACTTTATCAAATTTATTCCCGCTATTAATTCGCCACAAAAAAAAGTTTTGATTTTCAAGTTACTTTTATAATAGTTTTTAGTTAAATTTTATATTTTAATTCATTTTTATTCATGGAAAACTCTAAAATAATTGAAAGTGTAAGTTTAGTAACTATTGATCATTATATGTGTAATCCTATTGATGGTTTAGATTCGTTGTATTCAGAATTTTGGGGCACACAAGTTACTAAAGTACCTGTTC
Organism: Daktulosphaira vitifoliae; assembly: GCF_025091365.1. NCBI lineage: Eukaryota > Metazoa > Arthropoda > Insecta > Hemiptera > Phylloxeridae > Daktulosphaira > Daktulosphaira vitifoliae. The sequence goes on from NW_026099574.1 coordinate 24,411,492, forward strand.
TTAGAATTTTTGGATCGACAATTCAAGGTAAGTTCTTATAATTTTTTTGATAAGCGTTAACTGAGTATGAAAGTTTTTTTTACATTTTAATGTAATGTATGATAAAATAAAGAAAAACTTCCTAGTGACTTGTTCTCTATGAGTAGTCTGCTTCATATGTAAAAAAAAAATCATGTAATATTTGGTAAATTTGATCACTTTTTAAAAAGTATTTCAAATATGCATCAAAGCTTTTTGCAACAATGATTTTAATTACTATCAGGTATCAATCAATACAAATTTAAAAAATGCCTCAATTCTACTATGTTGGATCCCGATTGTACTTACCTTCTTTTTAACTAATTAATTAATATTATGACTTTTAAGTTGGAGACTACTATGATTATTTATTTCTTTTTGATTGAAAAAAGTAGTTTATACAATGCTGAAAAAATTAATATCTGTGTTTCCAATATACCTACAATTTATTATGCAATTCAAAATTTTACAGGTGTAAAATGCTGTTTACACATCCATGGTGTATATCCTTATATTTTTGTTCAGTTAGAATCATTGGATGTAAGTGACAACTCAAATTTATACAATTTTGCCAATAGCCTTGAAAAGGCAATATGTTTAACTGTGGGAGTTACCAGCTCAAAATCAAAACACATACATAATATTACAGTAGTATCAGGAAAGTAAGTTTTGTACTAAATTAAGATAATAATTTTCATAGTATATAGCTTTATTAATTAGAAATAATACTTTAAATAAAGTATTGTTATTATATTAAAGTTTTTTTTATGGAAAAATATAGTTTATTAAAATTGTATTGTGTTTAAGTATAAAGTATAAAGTAATAAAATAAAATGTTGAAACCAGTAATTATAAATATTCTGAATTTTTAACTTCAATGTTTAGTTCTTCTGTATTTCACCGTTAGACTTTCATTTAGGTTGATAACGTAAAGTGAGGCTAAAGGAAACATGGTACTGTGTCGTACTCCCTCCAAGCTGCATACGAAGGTACTATGGTTGATGGGATGGACTGACTGCTACATGCCTCATGATAGTTGCACACTTAAAAGTTCTACTGGTGGGAGGGGCTGATTGCTACATGTCCCACAATGAGAATTCCAATTGTTATCATCCCTATGTTAGGCACCAGTTAACACAGTTGGTTATAGAAAGTGTACCTGAAATTGTATGAAAAACAAAGGCACGGTATGGAATTAGAACCCGTAACTCAAGGCGTCATAGGGATAAACCTTACCATTAGGCCACCATGTAATTATGATTAAGATCCAGATTCACCTTAATTTAGATTAATTATGTGATGTTCGGTTGAAGGAAACATGGTACATTGTTTGTAACAATTGACCCATTTCCTTACTTTTGGAACATTCTATATACTCTGAATCAGAATGTGTTTGAAAATAAATCTAATTGTTTTTAGCTTCGATGCGAAGCTGAGAAGGTATTGTTTTATTTTTTAAGTAATATAATAATTTAGTATCAATTTTGGTATAAGTATTGATAAATTGCAGTGTTAGTTGAATTAAGAGAATAATTCTCATTGACTATAATCATTATAGTTTGGTAAAAATGCTCTTTTCAATAGATCACCTAGGTGTTTATTTATTCTAATTATAGTTGTATACTCATAATTTAGGTGTATTCATTATTGATAGTTAATTATGCTAAATATTAACCATGATTTTAAAATTTAAATCATAACAGAAAATAGGTCTATTACTTTTGAAAAAACTATTCTTTTTACTAAACAACACTCTTTTAAGTAATTAAATAATATAATGTAAACATGGAATTAGCATTAAGAAATTTCACTATCTGTAAAAAATGTTCTATAAAACTACATGGTGATTGCTTTATTATAAACCACTTGATTACTTACAAAATAAATACATTTTGGAAATACAATTTTTGATTTCATTTAGTTACATATTAATAAATAGTTTTTAATTTATCAGCTAATAATTACTTTTTAGAATCATCTTTTATAACTTATATTTAAAGGGGTCTCAACTTAATTTTTTTAAATAGCAACATATATATTTAACTAGCTTATAAAATAAAAAATAATCTAATTAAAAACATGACTGGTCAATATCAACTTTTTGATCAGTATTTCAGAAGTTATTAATAATTTTATGTATAGATTGGAAGTGAGAAGTGGGTGCTGCTATTTTAATGACTAATTATTTCTTGGGCATAATCTTCTTCCACATTGGTAAAAAATGAGAATAACATTCAAAATACTGGTCCAAAAGTTGTTATCCGCCAGTTATTTACTTAATTAAATAATTTTTGATATTAAAAGTTAATTAAATATGTATGTTAACATTTAAAAAATTTAAGTTGACACCCTTATTTGTTATAAGGGATGATCTTATTTTTTTTCAGTATTGAATTTATTTTGAAAGTAATCGAGTGGTCTATGATAAACTGATAACTTATTTGCAGTAATAAGTAATTTTATACTTGTTAATTTAGACCCTTTTATGGTTACCATAAAGAAAATCATCAATTTTTAAAGGTGCTTTTTTACAATCCATACACAGCAAAAGTTGCGGTAGACTTAATACAAGTAAATAACTATAATATTTATTAAAGAATAAAAGAATTTTTTTTTTTTGATCTGTTATTAAATTTATTTTAACAGAGTGGAGCAGTTTGTAATAAAATATTTCAACCTCATGAAGCACACATTCCATTTCATTTACAATTTATGATAGATTATAATATTCATGGAATGAATTATGTACAACTTAGCAGTGTTAAATATAGATCTATTGAAAAACAAGTGTAAGTTATTGTGAAATTAGATAAATTATTATTTCAACAAAGTTTAATTAAATTATACATTATTTTTTAATTTGAATTATATTTTTTTAATCTCATTTTGTTAAATTGGTTTAATAATTGTTTGTAAAACTTGAACATAGGATAAAATGAAATAAAAGAATTGATTTACAAAATCCTATTTTAAAAATATGAATACTTTATTTAAATTATTTTTTATTTTTTTGTGTTTTAATATAGGATACCTAAGATTAGTCGATGTACAAAAGAAATGGATACTCTTGCTGTTGACATTTTGAATCCTAATTTAAATATAGGTAGTGTATAAAATATGAAATCTATAGTTTTTGAAAATTACTTTTAAACTTTATTGTTCAACTACTTTTAGGTGAATTACAAAGTCCAGGATTATCAACTATTCGAAGTCAAATAAATAAGTTATCTTCTGATCTTAATGTAACTAGGCAAGGAATTGAAGTTTTCAGTGGAGATAGAAAACCTGTTGTTAAGTCAAACTTGGAATTAAAATTTAAAAATGATTTGCAAAAAAAATTAGATGAAATAAAGGTATAGCTAGGAAAACATATATTACATATGTATATGTCAAATATGGGGGATCTTAACTCAAATATCTTATATAGTTTTGTTTAAATATTTAATATTTATTAAAAATTTTATAATCAGCAAAGCCAATATCCTCACATACTGATTCAGTGATATCATATTTATATTCTACTAAAAGAACAATATTTCTATAATATTGTTGCTAATATTAAGTTTTATTTTTTAAAAAGAAATTGTGTTATTTTTAAAATTAGCATCATATTATCGTTTACCATAAATATATGGTAGTCCTATAAAGTATATTATAATTTTATGACTTTTTTAATTAATCACAAATATTTTAAAATTAATTAAAATTTTTAGTTAGTCTGTGGATTTTTAAAAATTTTAAATTGAAAATTGCTCAAAATTATTCATGTTAGAGACAAAACTGATTTACAATATTGTGATGAATGATATAATTTAGAAAAATTCTTCATTTTCAAATAAAATAATTTATTTATACACTTTTAGAAACAAGTTATAAGTAGTACAAGTCTATCAGAATTGGAAGCAAGTGTAAATGAAGATATTGTACAAAATTTATCTCAAACATTTCAGTCTCAAGCACAATTATGTAATTGAATAAATAATATATTTTTTAGTGTCTACATTTTTTATTTATTCAAGTATACTCTTAAGATAATTATTTTTTATTTAGGGGACAGCCAGAGTATTGATTTGATGAATTTATTAATGAATGAAAAGATAAATAGTCCTGATAATGTTAAGAGTTTTTCTTATAAAGCTGCAAGTGATGAAGAGGACAATTTAGATAATGATTTTAATGAAGATGAATTATCAATGTCCCTAGTTGATTTACATGAAAGGTTATATATTTTTTATGATACTAGTAATTATATTTAAATTTTATGACAGTATCACTCAAATGTTTTAATTTTATTTATGATTTGTTAAAAAGTTTGTATAAAAATTATATTTTGTGTTTACAATAAAAAGAAAAATATTATTTTTAGACATTCTCAGACTATAAACTGTCATGTTGATTTTAACAAGGAAAACTCTGAACTCACTAATGAAGAATATATTAACTTTATCTCTCCTAATTCAAGCCAAGAATCAAATGTTGTCAATTTGTGAGTGTTAATAATCTTTATTATGAATAACAAGTATTTAAATATCACAAAGTGTTTAATTATGCTAGGACCATTGTTGCAAGTAGTGGTGATGAAACAATATGTGGGGAAGAAAAAAATTTAGAAAATTCTAGCTCTCAAGCAGTTATAAACGAACATACTCAGTTACACTATGATAGTTATAATGATTATGACTCAATGTTTAATATCAAGAGAACTCTATGGACTTTAAAAACAAAACCACCAACTCATCATGATGCTTTGAATTTTTTAGATAAATTTAAAAAAGTTTATAATTTAAAAACTAACACATTTAAAAATACTAGTGTTATTGAATCAATTAGAAAACAATTATTGTCTATTAGTTGTACTGGATTTAATGATTTCAACTTTTTTGCATCAGAAAATAATGTTATATTAGAGCCACTAAAAAAGGCTCCAACTTATTCTATGGCTATGAAATGGTTGGAAAAATATAAATCTAAATGCAAAAGAAAAAGAAAAAAAAAAGGGATAAATACACCTCAGTCAATTCCAAAATCTCTTATACTAAAAAAATTAAATCATAGTACTCCTAAATTAAGCCAGGGGATATTTAACACTAGTTTACTTGGTACTGTTAAAGAAAGTCATAGTAGACAATCTACTAAAAGAAAGCTTAGTACTTTATTTATGGATTCATTAAATGTAACTAGTAATGACAGAACAAGTTTTATTAAATTCTAATATTGCAATTCTTTTTAGGTAGATAGTAGCAATGATTCACAAATTGATTTTTTCAATTCATTAAAAACATCTAATAGTTCAGATAGTCATATTTTAGATGGAATACAAGCATATGGAAGTTCTCATAACTTTTGTGTTGATAGAGATAATGTAAGTTACTAAGTGTTAAATTTATATATTTTTAAACATTTTAAAAACTCATTTAAAGTGTTGTTAAATGTCATTTAATTTTTAGAACAATAATCTTACCATCATAACTATGGAGCTTTACACTCAAACAAGAAGTACATTAAATCCTGATCCAGAATATGACAGTATACATGGAATTTTTTATCATGTTCTCAGTGGATCATTTGACAAAACATCTACTACAGGCAAAACTTAGTATACATGAGTTAATAGATAAATATAATAAAATAGATTATTTTTTAGGTTGTATACTTGTAGATGAAAGAATTTATTCAAATGATTTATCTCATTTTAAATCAAAAATAATTTTATGTCACACGGAAGATGACTTATTGGATAAATTTATTGAAATAGTAAATAATTGGGATCCTGATATTATATGTGGCTATGAGGTAATATAATTTATAATAGTTAATTCAATTTTTCATTTTATTTATCAATTTTTATGTCTTTAAATTAAAATTTTTTAGATAGAAATGCAGTCATGGGGTTACCTGAAACAAAGATGTGGCAATCTTGGACGCAATATAAATTCTGAATTATCCAGATTAATTACAGAGCATGATACTAGTATAGATTATAATTATGAAGAAGCAGTAAATATTGACTTGAAGTTTAAAGGTAGAATCGTATTAGACATTTGGAGATTGCTGCGACATGAGGTATTGCATAGTTAATTTATTGAAACTATATTTTTTAAGTCAAACTTTTTTATATTAAATATATATTTATATTTCAATTATTATATTAAATTTTTAGTTAGCAGTTCAAAGTTATTCATTTGAAAATATGGTTTATTTAATATTGAATCAGAGAGTGCCATCTTATTCATACCAAACATTGTCTTACTGGTGGAATCATGAAAGTTTATTGTTTAGGTTGGTCAAATAATAAAAAACCTAATCTAAGAATAAAATTTTGTATCAATAATTGTCATTTTTCGTTTTATCATAACTATATTTCATAATATATTTTAATACGAATAATGCCAACAAAATTAACACAAACTGTTTTTAAACCAATATCTAATAATATATATTTTATAACAAACTGGCCAAAATTCAAATAGTTTTTTTTATAAAAATATTTTTTTGATTATCGAGATATCTCAAAAATAATCAATATTGTGGGAAAAACGAAAAAAATTGATGATATCGAAAGGAAATATTGATATTGTTGATGAATCCTACTAATAATGATTGGTCTATTTATATTTATTGTATGTGCAATCTAATTACTAAATTATTATTAGCACTGTATAATTTAATTATTTTTTCGTCATAATGATATTTATATTTATTTATTTATTAATGATGATACTACAATTCATAAAAAAAAATATATATATTTTTCAAGTATAATTATGGAAAAAAGGTCAATTTATGCAGTTAGATTCTTTATTTTTAAATAATAAAAGTTATTTTGCTCAATTACTTATTTTATTTATCTAAAATTCTTATTGTAAAAATGTATGATAAAGTATTTAATCACATTTTTAATTTCATTATTATATGATTAATAAGAAAAAAATTAATTTAAATTTTTTGAGCTTATAAATTATTCAATTTTTCTTGATTGATAGAAGAAATGATTTAATTTAATTGTATATTATTGAATTCTTATTTATTTTGAATATGAGAAAAATATTTGTTCAATTTTTAGGTGGTTGACTATTGATTATTATTTATTCAAAGTTGAAAATACAATTAACATTATACAACAGCTTGATTTAATTGGTCGCACAGTTGAACTAGCTAAACTATTTGGAATACAATTTTATGAAGTATTATCTAGAGGTTCACAAGTAATTAAATGATTTTATTAAATATGCATACATTTGTGTAATTGAGATTTACTTTTGTGTTAAGGGTAATCACCCAAAGTTTTTTTTAGTTTAGAGTTGAATCAATGATGTTGCGTTTAGCTAAAAAGAAAAACTATGTTGCTGTTTCTCCAAGTATTAAGCAAAGAGCAGAAATGAATGCACCTCAAAGTTTGCCTTTAATTATGGAACCAAAGTCAAGGTTTTTTTTTAAATTATAAAAAAATTTGTATATATGTATATGTTTATATGTATTTTTCTTTAGGTTTTATACTGATCCAGTAGTGGTATTAGATTTTCAGAGTTTATACCCATCTATCATAATTGCATACAATTATTGTTTTTCAACTTGTTTAGGAAGTATTGATTTACTTGGCAAGTAAGTGTTTATAGATTTGTTGATATTTATGTGTAAAACTTATTGAAATTCTGTAGAATACTGAGTTTATAAGCTGCGTGAAATAAGTTATGCTTTAAAAATTTTTCAGTAGAATATGACCTCAAACAAAATATAAGTCTATAGTGCATACAATTTCAATTCGTGGAATGTAAAAGTACAAAATATAATATTTTTCATATAGTTGAACGAGTTAATACATTTTTTAAACCAGTATTATTCATGGGGAAACTTATACATTTATTTGTTTTATAGTTTATATATGTCTGTATAAATCTTGAACAAAATTTTAATGTTACAATGTAATTGTTCTTAGTTTCAATGTTTTATCCCCAGGTAGTTTAAAAATATAGTTAACTACTTAGAACATTTTATCAGAACAAAAACTTATTAGTATTTGAGAAATATTCTTTTAATAGGTTAATTTAAGTATATTTTAATTATAATTTATATATTTTAGGTTTGAGTTGTTTAAATTTGGATGCACTAAGTTGAATGTACCTTTTGAAACATTAATAAATCTAATAGATGATTTAACAATATCACCTTGTGGAGTAGCATTTGTAAAAAAAAATTTATGTCAGGGTATATTGCCAACCATGTTACAAGAAATTCTTGATACTCGTATAATGGTATATAAATATTAATTTTTTTATAAACCAATTTATGGGCCTATAGTGTGATATAGTATAATATTTCTTAGCAGGGTAATGGGGTCACCTATTTGAAAAGGTAATCTAGAAGACATTTGAGTTACTGGATATTTAATGTATTTAACAGTAATTTAAAATATCATTATAGGATGTCTATTGAATCATTATTAATTAAAAACTTCATATTTTTAATAATAGAATCAACTTAAAGCCTTTACTATAGTACATATTTTAATGTAGGTGAAAAATCTAATGAAAGAACAAAAAAACAACAAACGCCTATGGAAAATCTTAAATGCTCAACAACTTGGACTTAAATTAATAGCTAATGTAACTTATGGCTATACTGCAGCAAATTTTTCTGGTAGAATGCCTAGCATTGAAGTATTTATGCTTTTAAATATTCTTATTACTATTCATTAAAAAATTATAAATATATGAATTGTAGGTTGGAGATAGTGTGGTTAGTAAAGGCCGTGAAACCCTTGAAAGGGCAATAGATCTAATTCAATCTACTAAAAATTGGAATGCAGAAGTTGTGTATGGAGATACAGATTCTATTTTTGTATTACTCAAAGGAAGATCTAAAGAGGATGCTTTTAAAATTGGTAATGAAATGGCTGATACTATTACAAAAGATAATCCCATCCCAGTCAAGTTGAAATTTGAAAAAGTTTATTATCCATGTATTTTACAAGTAAGTTGAAGCAGCGTAAGCAGCTCAGTTGATAATGCATTGTGACTTAGTGCAAAAGTATTAGTGTTCAATTCTGTTGCTTGGGTTATGTAGGTTTTCTCATCCTTTTTGTCACAAGTATTAGCTTTTAGAGATGATGTTAAATATAAATAAATAATAAAATATGCAAATAATTTAAACTGTCTTTAATTGTTTATTTTATTTTGTAAATACTCAATATAGACCAAAAAGCGATATTGTGGGTATATGTATGAAAATATTGAACAAAAACAACCAAAATATGAAGCAAAAGGAATAGAAACAGTTCGTCGTGATGGTTGTCCTGCAGTTTCAAAAGTAAAGTTAATTTATAATTTTATTTATAGTATCAATTTTATAATGTTATATATAGTTTTAAAATAATGAAATAATTAATTTTTATGAAGATTTTAGAGAAGAGCCTTTGTATTTTATTTGAAACTAAAAGTATTGCTTCTGTTAGGAAATATGTTGATAAACAATTTAAAAAAATATTCAAAGGAAATGTTAATATTCAAGATTTTCTGTTTGCCAGAGAATATAGGGGACGTAGAGGATACAAACCTGGTGCTTGTGTACCTGCTTTAGAATTAGCTAAGTATGTAAAATTTTTATATTTATATTTAAATAGTATTCTCTTTCAAGTATTAGTTTTTTTTATTTAGTTTAATAATTTGTATAAAAAATTTAATAAAAATTAAAAATATATAGAAGAGAATGCAGTCTTTTCATTTAAATATTGATTGTAAGTATTAAATTTTTTCCAAAAAAATTACTATTGCTTGAACAATTTCCTATAATTGACATGAAAAAAATAGTATATAAATAATATTAATAGTAATATTATTTAAGTAATCATAAGATCTCTTTAGTATTAATTTATTATACATCAAAATGATAACTAGATAATTGTAAAAATTGTAACGTTTCTTTAACACAATGAATTTTATTAAATTTTTTAATTAATTTAATAAATCATTACAATCACAAAAATTTAACTACTATACATTAATAAGATATTTTTTTTATCAAAATGTTTTAATTGATTGTTTTACATAATAGTTATTTCAAATTTTATTTTTACACTTTTTGTAAATTAAAAAAAAGTTATTATTTTCTTAAAAATAAAAACAAATTATAAATTATTATATTATTATAATACAAAAGTATTATAATAATTATTAAAAAATTGTTGCAAATTGTTGACTAGATCAAAAGTTGTACAATTTGCCAGAACATGCTGGACCACTTTATATATAAGAAATAAGAATCTTTATTTTCTTTTTCTTAGGCAATGGTCTGCTGTAGATAGACGAGCTGAGCCTAGGGTAAAAGAGAGAGTCCCTTATCTTATTGTAGCTGGACCAAAAGGTTTGCCACTAATTAAACTGGTACGGTCGCCTATGTTTTATTTAAAAGAGAAATCTGCTCGTCTTAACGCTGAGTATTATATATCTAGAGTTATAATACCACCATTACAAAGGTGTTTTTCATTACTCAACGTTGATATCAATCAATGGTAATAATTATTTTACTTTAGTTTTTATAATATTTCAATATATTAATTTTATTATTTATTACTGTAGGTATTCTGAAGTACCACGAATTTATCATTATCATTTTCCTGAATTAATGTTAGAAAATAAACGAAAGTGTACACTATCTCAATATTTTTTTTCAGTTAATTGTATTTTATGTAATAGATTATCCCAAAATGGATTTTGTGAGCAATGTGTACAGAATCCTCAGTATTTAGTATTGCAACTGAATCATCTTTTATCAAAATGGACAAAAAAACAAAGTGATTTAGGAACTGTAAGGTGTAATTTTTTTTTAATTTTACTAAAGATTAATTTAAAAATGATATATTTTAGATTTGTAGATCATGTTGTGGCAGAAATGTTGAGTTAAAGTGTAATTCATTGAATTGTCAGATTTTTTACAGCTCTCAACAAGCAATTAAAGATATGCAACAATATTCTTATATTAATGATATAAGAGATAATCTTAATGTATAAGTACTACTTTGTTATGTTTTAATCTTTGTTAATTATTGGAATTTAGAAACTATAAACGTGTAAAATGTGTATAATTATACAAAAATATATGAATGTCATTAAAACTTTTTATAAAATTAAAATACTTATATTTATTTACTACTTTTAATAATGATAAATTGGTTTATTGTTCAAGTTACAATGGACCTAATGTTAACACTATTGTTGTTATTTAAATAATTTTAAATGTTAATTAACATTTATTAGAGTTGATTGACCAAATTAGACATTAACATTCAAATTTGATTTAACAAAATATTGAGTTCTTATATTCAATACATTTTTAGAGAGGTAAATGGGCCACTACTTAGGTCAGAAAAACCTTTAATAATATTTTACAGTTATCACACACAGCAATTTTGGAAAATTTATTTTTTATTTTTATTGTATTATTAAAAATACTAAAGTAATAAATTATATTAACAGTTAAATCGACACATATTTTAACGAATAATTATGCATAAATCATATAAAATTTAGTTTTTTTTTTTGTAGGTTGCATTAAACATAATGAATTATTTTATAGGTTAATAAAAAAACGAAATTTGACATGTGCATTATTTATGAATCTGTAGGTACCAATTTCCGTTATTTGCTTGTCATTCATTATAATTTTATTATGCTTTTTTTTTTTTGTAATTTCACTATTTCAAAGCTTTAGATAACTAGTGACATTAATGACGAGGTCAAATTAGCGGTAAACATCATTCTTATGTGAGTTATTATAGACTAAGGTGCTTTTTGTGAGTAGTTTTTGTTATTTAAAAAAATATCTACACACATATATATATATCTGTTGAAAAAAATCATAATGACTTTTTTAAATGTTTATCAATCATTAAATCTTATTTGTTTAGTATCTCGCGTATTTGGCGTAATGCCCTTAAAACTAAAAACTGGACTTAAAGACGGTAGACCTTACAGCAAATTGTCTCGTCTTGATTATGTTTATTCGTTGGTACTTTTTGCAGTTACTGTGGCACATGGCATTTCTGTTCCTACTTATGTATTACACACTTATATGCCGTATGCATACAAGGATTCGTTGTTCCTTTTAGGGTTGCCTGATCCAGAAATGCCTGAAATAGATTCTCTTGAAGTCAATGTGAGCAATCAAATGAGTTTTTCCATGAAGGTCCTGAGTCCCCTTGTGGTTGCTATGTCAAGCGCATGCTGTCGTTTGACAGTGTTGACAGTTCTTAATAGAGGATTTGGAACTTTTGTCGCAGTGATGCATAATATGGATCATTTGATGGCCATCGGTACAGACGACTGTGTATTGGGGATGACCACCACCATTCTTCTACCAGAATCGAATAGAGCCGTTTCACTCTTGTATTTGTTCGACAAGTTCCTTTTGTGATATTTCGTATTTATTGGCATTCCTGTCAATATGTACTACATTTACAGTGTGTCTTATTTCAACAACGTATTTGGTATTTTGTGGTGTTTTATGTTATCTTTTAATAACTTGGCGGGTTTTTGCAGTGATGTGCAATTTATTCGATGCGCTTGTATGCTACACTATAGATTTGAAGTCATCAACAATCATCTTAGGGCTATCGCGTCTAATTGGAACTTCAAGCGAGAGTAATTAAATAAGTAACATATTAGCTTAAGACAATAATATGATAAACAGTTATAAATTGCATAAACTTTACATGAAGAACAATTGATAATGCATTTAAGTATTTTTCTAATATCCTCCCAAAAATCGTAATAGCTAGCTGATTAATATTTGAAAAATATCTATTTTGTTTTATTAGAGCATTAGTGGAAAAAGTAACTTGCGAAGCATTTTTATCAGAGCTTTCCTATGGACATAAATTGTGTGATTCAATTGAAATGTATAGGTATACTTAATTAAAAATTAATCATTAATAAAATATCCTCAATTTTATATAAAATATTGAAGTTTTTTCAAGTTTAATTATTAATAAGTATTTTATTTATCAATGCTCGTACAAGTCGTATTAATTATTCTGTATAATATTTTTATTAAGATATTGTTATGGTCAATTTTGTGACATGGTTAATTTAATAAACAAAACTTATCAGTTGCATCTTTTGGGATCGATATCGGCTAGTTTTTTAAAAACTTTGTTCTACATATACTTTTCTATGTTTGGATATGTTATTGGAACAAATGGCATAAAGGAACATGATGAATTAACAAGATCTGTTATGTGGGGCGTGTATTATAGCATAAGATTTCTCACGATCATTTGGGTAGCCAATATAACGACCAAACAGGTAAGTTCTAAACTATTGTAGTTCAGATATGTGTTAGTTGTAAACATATCATTAACCATCAAAATAACTTAATTGTTTGATAGACGAGTTTATAGTTATAAAGTATATTCATTATTTTTTAATTGAGTAAACAAAGGTCAATAACAACTTAAAAGTGTATGTGACGGATATTTTTATATTACGACCATTATAAATTTTTTTACTAATAATGATAACAATCGATGTAAGTATCCAGTAACCAAGTTCATAGGTGTAATGTGGTCGATCGAAAAGATTTTAAAATTATGTAGTATTATCTCATTTGACTTGGTTTTTAATAAATATCAAATAATATTCACTATTGGATTATTAATTTCTTGCACATACAGTCTAAGTAATACTTTAAATATTATAACGCTAGAAGACTTACCAGACGTTTTTATGGTTACCATGGCGAGGCTGTGTATAAAAGTTTTAGCAGTGACCACAGTTCTTTCAAGGATAGCTCTTATGTATCATGTAAAGTCAAATGGGAAAAAGTACAAAACCACTTTAAAAGATATTGATTTATACTCGCCTATGACGGCTAAATCGTTGGCGCATCATAAACTATATTCTTTGGTGATTATATCAGTTTATCTATTTGTAATATTTCCTATTAATCTTTTGAAGTTTTATTTTACGTACCAAAAACAAAAAGTCATTATTTTGACTGTGTTCATATTATTTGTGTGTATGCAAAACCTCAACACTTGTTCAGTAGAGACCTACTTTGTCATTCAAATTTTCAGAATATACCTCATGTTTCGAGAGATAAACGACGATCTCATTGGTTTAAAACACAAACATTCAGAATACGATGAATTTTTATATCATAACGAGCTAGATATTTTATCGACAGCGGAACTTCCATCAGTTATATATAATAAAGATTTTTATAAATGTACAACTGGAGCACTCGCAGTTACCAACATGGTAGAACTATTGAGAATAAGACATTGGTTGGCTCGTGAAGCTGTCGATGATCTTAATCATTTGTTTGGTATTCAATTGGTTCTTACAGTAGTTTCACTTGGAACATTGGCCTTACATGATACATATCACGAAGTCTTTTATGTACACGTAAATCGTGTAAAATTTTTGTCTTACGCACGTTCTATTTTATTATATGGACTTATTTTTCAGTATTCATTTAGAATTTGCATCATTGCTTTAACAGCCCACGTTACAACAAAACAGGTATTGCACATATAAATTAATAAGAATACAAGATGACAAATTGAATGTTATTGTTTTTTCTTATTATATTATTTGAGTTTTAGTACTGGGATAAGCCGTTTTGTTATCTAAATTTTGAAGATATAATTAATTCTATCTTAATTATAGTAATTTAAGACTTAATAGACAATTCACATTAAAGAATATATTCAAACTACCTAAATTGCATGATTGATCATTTTTTTAAAGAATCGTACAAGATTATAGCTTCTTTTTTAATATAAATAAACCAGGGGTATTACTTAGAGGTTGCTTCTTAAGCTCAACTGATAAAAAAAAACCTAGTAAAGTTATGTATTAGGCCTATTCTAATCATCTTAACCGGTGTTTTTAATATAAAAGCTTTTCAATCGTAAATTAGACCATTCTTATGAATAATTTCTAATACGCCAAATACATAAACTACTAAATCCGTAGTACTTATGTAGAAAAGTTTTCATTATTAATATTTAATATCTATTACTACGCATTGTTTTAGTGTTAAAAAAAAACTAATATATTAATCTATTACATTTTAGGCACTTAAAGCTAAATCTTTGATTACTGATATTAATAATAGATATCTGGATAACAATACCAAAGAAGAGGTTCGAATATATTTTCTATTTTATGATGTTTTTGTATTATCAATAATTGATGACATATTAAAGTAACACATTAATTTTTAATGTTTTATTACCTTTTTCTTAGCTACAATTGTTTCTAAATCAAATATCAAGCCGGGCCATTGAATTTACAGCTTGTGATTTCTTTACATTGAATACTCATTTAATCACATCTGTAAGTTAATTATTTGTTCCTAACTATTTTTTGGGCTTAAAGTGAAAAGGACGCACGTGACTTAGTCATCTTATCTCTTACAACATTTGACAATCGTCCCTTTTTACTTTCCCTTAAAATGCAAGTAAATTAATGAATATATTGAAAACTTATAATGGTTTAGAAACCATAATACCCCTACAGCAATTTTTTTACTTTAAGCCCTGGCTATTAAAATGTGGTGATGCTTGGCATAAACGTACTAAATATAAACAATTTTTTCTCTATTTTCATAAAGTTATTGTGATAACTTTACGGAGAACACGAGTTAGGTGAAATGAGGAGTTTAGTGACAATAGGATAGGACGTGATTGGAAAGGTGGAAAGTTTTAAGTATTTAGGATCAGTTGTGCAAAAGAGTGGTGGTATTGACGAGGATGTAAGACACCGGATTAAATGCGGGTGGTTGAAGTGAAGAGAAGCGTCTGGTGTATTATGTGATAAAAGAATTCCAATGAGACCGAAAGATAAATTCTACAAGACTGTAGTGAGACCATTTATGATGTATGGTTTAGTGTTTGGCGGTTGACAAGAAAGTAGAGCAGAGAAAGAGTGTAGCAGAGATGAGAATGTTTAGATGGATAATTTTAAGATAAGGGTGTTTCTTATCCCCAAGTAGCTGGGATTAAGGCGAGGAAAAAGAAGATTAAGATTGTGATAACTTTACTTGCACGATGACAGTACGATGTTGGTTCATTCAAGATAATCTCTTTTTGCTCATACGTTTTTCCGAGCGTCATTGAAACATAAATAAGAAAAATTGTTTACCGATAAATATTAATTATTAGGCTATTGCTGCTGGAGCTACATACCTCGTTATTTTGGTTCAATTTCATTCGGGTTAGTAATAAAATCACACTGTACAAAATAAAATATAAATATTTATATATTTCAAAAGTAAATTATCTATAAAATGTAGATTTAAATTAAGTTTATATTTGACAATTTTATTTTGTTCTTAAGTCTTGAGCTCATATAAATATAGTGCACTAAAGAAATTAAAAATATTCTATAATTACCATAATAATAATCCGAAATTTAATTGTTTATATTTTAAAATAATGTATCAGTTTCTTATGTCTCTTAAAAAGTATTAAGATAAACTTGTTTTTTTTTATATTATTTGTTTCAAATAAGTGTTATTATTTTTTTTTTTTTGCAATATTTTTAGAGTAAAAAACTTTTAGATGGTTATGTATTATTATTAATTAATATTTAATTGTAATATTATAATATATAATGTAGTATAATATAATACAAAGTAATTATATTACTATATTCTGGAGCACGTTTCATTTTTTTCGTTTAAAGTGTAATTTGTCGAGGAAAAAAAGTAACTTGTTCCCAAAATATAAAAAAAAAAATTGTCTAAGTTATCAACAAAATATTGTATTAATTTTTATACAAAATCAAAAAATGCCACAAAAAAAATTTTGTATATGGTTAATTATAACTATTATTATTTTCTGTTGAAGTTTTTTTGTAGACTATAGACAAAGTTGACTTTAATGAATTATGTAAATTATGAATACATCAAGTTTTGATGTTAAAACTTATGAAGTGTTACTAGAAAATGTTTTCATTATTCAAGCATATTTTGAAAACGGTCTCCAAGTCTTTGAATCCTAATTACTCTATTAAAACTCATAATTTACTGTCATCAGATTAGTGGAAAGTAAACCACCTCATTATAATTATGTGAGGCAAAATATGGACGTTGAATTATGCTTAATAATAGATTAATAGAAATAATTGAGTGGTCATTTTAAATTAAACTTTAAAACTTTAAATTAAACAATGGGTTTACTAAACTACTATTTTCACTAAGAATGTTTGATTGTTTTCAAACTAGTTATACTTATGTTACACATGTGCTTGAATATTGGATTTGAAAGTTCAATGGAAAAATACGAAATATTTATGTGGCCTGTCAAATTATTTTCCAAAACGTTTGGTATATTTTCGATTAATATGATTTTTAATGATTTTCATTGGATAGTTTCTGTTTTCCTTTTGCTCAGTTGTTTGATTTGTATTATTATACCGCCTCGTATTATCTGTCAGATGGATAAGTGGTGCAGTGAACTTTCGACTATATTAACAGGTGTATGTATCAAAGTAGTGGCTGTTACAGCGTTCTTTTCAAGAATCGGCGCGATCTATAAAGGTAAAATAAAGTTTGCCAAATATAAAGCTGCGATTGATGCATTTGAGTTGTACACTCTAACATTACCAGATGAGACGAGAAGATTCAATAACTTTTGCTTAGCTTTATTTTATAGTTATCTTGTTGTTATTTTACCTGTTTATGTAGTCCGACTTTGCTATATATATTTAGACGATCAGTATACTTTCAAGGCGACATTGATGGTGTATTATTTGTTCACATACATGCAAAATTTGGGAATGTGCTGTATGGAATTTCATTTTATTGTGCAATGTTATAATTTATACATAAAGTTTTATGGAATCAACGAACAATTATGTCAGTTCAAAACGAACACCGAGGCTGGTTACACATATGACACCTACAAGGCATATCCATTCGAATGTACCGTTTGTTCACATGATCCTCGTCCAGGGAACAGTACGAGCTCAAGAGAGCTCTTATTTCATTGGATAGAGACTCTTCGAATTAAACATTGGTTGGTACGCGATGCAGTGGTTAAACTGAATGATCTTTTTGGAATTCAGTTAGGCTTATCGATGATTATGTTAGGGTTGAAGATATTGTTTTATGTATACAATGAAATATTTTATCACTTCAAGCCTCAGATATTTGTTTATGTGTGGCTGTTACAATACTCACTGAGAATAGTTATGATTACAGTTATGGCAGATAAGGCATCTGTTCAGGTATTATAAACATAATTATAAATCATTAAAAATAACATTTTGTTAAAAGTTAAAAAAACAAAGCTTAAAATAAATCAATGATGACTATGATTTTTTGTAAATTGAACAAACATGATAATTTTATTAATATTTTTAGTAAAATTGATTATAGTATATTTTTAAAATTAATATTGAAATTTGATCGATCGTTTTAGGGAACAAAAACAAAAACACTAATAACTGAAATAAATAACCAGTTTTTGGATAGTGTTATAATAGAAGAGGTAAGAAATCGAATAACAGATCTATTAAGTCGTTAAAAAAAATGTATTTTAATTTTAGTTACAGATTTTCTTAAATCAAATTTCAAGTTGTCCTATTGAGTTTACTATTTATGATTTTTTTACTGTAAAAACTCGTCTAATTGCAACGGTAATATTTTTTAAAATATCTTTAAATTATTAAAACTAACATTATGATGTATTAGGGATAGACTAAGATCATTATTTTGATTTATATTGAGTATATGTTCTCAAGTAAAATGTAGAGGCTATAATTTTAAAATACATTATCGAATCATATTTATTAAGGAGTATTTTCCCTAAATTGAAATTTGTATGTAATCGTACCTAAATCTTTCATATGAATAATAATATATATATATATAATTGAGTTATTTTAAAGAGAGTGTTTTAATATTTCCAAAATAATATTTATGTAAGACTAATGACATTTTCTTATAATATTTACCACATAAAGGTGTAGAAACGTATTTAAGAATTTTACTAGGTAAGGAAATTAATAAACAGGTTTTTTAAATAAATTTATAATAAATAAAAAAAAATAATTTTTGTAAAACTAATGCATGTGTTAATAATGATATATCAATTTTATATTAGTAATTTTTGTGCAATTGTTTTCATTACTTATTGTAAGCTTATTATTTTATGCGCTAGAAATTACTGTAAAATATAATGGATGTAAGTTTTAACTTCTCCCCTACCCTTAATTTCGTCTATAACTCGGTGATTGGTTTATAGTAGACTATTCAACTTCTATTAAAATATAATATAGAGATTTATTTATTTTTTGTCTATAATAACAAACTTTAACCATATGACTACATTTATCTAATTTTAGGTGTTTCTGACATTTAAAACAAGTATTTTTAAAATATCTACTTTAATTTAATATAGTGTGTTCATTTTTTAAGGTTATAGCTGCAGGTTCATCATGTTTGGTAATTTTGGCTCAGTTTCATCCAAGGAATGTTAATTCGATTTATTAATTAATAATTATGTCAAGTTGTTCCTTTTAAATGAGAATTAGGAATAGTACATAAATTATAGTCATTTTATTTATAGCTTAAAATGACTTAAATATAACACAGGTTTTTTTTAAAGCTTGAAAATTCATTTTTGTGTTAAAATTGATAATAATTTGGCAAAACGTTCTTAATTTAAATTATAAATATTTTTATCCATTTTGCAAGTAACTTTTATAGAGAAATAATGTACATTGATATCAAGACCATATTTTTCAGTAACAAAAAACAATTTTTTCGAACTGGGCATTTTAAATTACATAGTTTTTATAGGTTATTTTTTATTAAAACTTAAATTAATACAAATTAAAGTTCATTTAAGATAAAAATTTATTTTTCTTAATAACTCTGAACATATTTCTTTCAAGTCCATTGATTAAAATTAATGTTTTTATGAAGAAATGGTTTATTTTATGATTAAATAATAAATTGAATGTTAAAACGCTATAGTTTTTATAAAAAAAATAAAAATAGACGAAAACTTTCTTTACGTGGTATAACATTTTTTAAGCTACACAGAGTTACATCTAATATTAATATTATTATATATAATATGAACTTCTCGAAAACAAAAAAAATCTTAAAATTTCGAGTACGTGGTTTTATTATGGGGACTCAAGTTAATTTTTAGTTCAATGGTATATATTGAAAGGGGACAAAAAAATTTATAAAATATATTTTTTTAAGTCGTTTTTTAATTTAATAAATTAGGATTTGAATTGATTACTACAATTGGTGAACTAAAAAACCCTTATAGGGTGTTATATTTAATTTTTTCTACTTTAAAATATATTTATAAAATAATACATATAGTTTTCTGAAATTTTTGGGGACTATGTACTTTCATGCCCTCGGCTAGTTATGGTAATATTAATCTTTTTTAGTTAAGGTTTTTCGTTAATAAAAAAAATTAAGATTGAAATTTAAAATAAGAATTTTATTTAATCAAAAATTATTGTAAATTCTGAAAAGTAACAAATTTAATTATTGTAAATTCATCTCAAAATCACTTATCATTAATATTGTGAAAAATTGTAAGTTTGTATTTTTAAATTAAATAATTGTGTAATCAATATACATTTTATAGTTGTTACAATTATATAAAATTTCAACACGTGAAGTTATGTTTATAATTTAGTAACCTCAATTATTTATTTATTTTGATAATTTTTATCAAATAAATTTAATCGTGTTTTTAACTTAATGTATAGCAAATAGTTCTTCATAGATCAGAACTATTAATACCAATGAATTTTCATTTATAAGATATCGTTTAAAACCTTTTTGCTATAAAATATATTTAATAAATGAAAAACCTATAACTAAATATTGATTTGCAATCAAAATTTTATTATAGATATAGATTTCATAATGTAGAAATATTAACTTCAAGATCATTACATTTAAAGTAATAGATATTATATCCAGTTGTTTATGAGCATGTTATTCGATCCATTTTGTTAAACTTTTAGAACGATTGAGTCGCCTATACAAAAATATAGTGTTACGTTGTCGGTATCAAAGTCTAATGTAATAAGTAATTATATATCAAACTCAAAAGTAAATTAATCTCAGATGACTGTTTCCATATTTGCGGGTAATTATAAGCAATGGCCAGTATTTTTCGATTTATTTTCATCTCTAATATACAATAATAGTGATTTGACAGAGATACAGAAGTTGTATTATTGACATTCTGTATTAACTGGTGAAACGTTGTTAAGCATCCATTGCTTAGAAACAACTGCAACTAACTATTGGACAGCGTGGAATAATTTGGTTAAACGGTTTAGTAACAAAAGACCAATGGTTTCTAAGCATGTAAAAGCTTTATTTGAGCTGGAGACGTTAATCAGCGAATCGTCGGTTAGATTGAGAAGTTTAACGAATAAAGTGTCAGGGCACATGCAAGAATTGCAGTCGTTTGGCCAAGACTTCTTTTTACTCATTTATTTATTCAAAATTCGACAAGAACGCATTGCAGAAATGGGAGTCTACTTCACATAGCGAGTAAACAGCGTAAGTATCATCACTAATTGATTTTATTGAAAGTCGTTATAAAAATCTAGAGGCTGTCGAAAGCTCTCGTAGCATACATAATCGAATTAAATCTGTGCAACCCCATTTTATTGCAAAAAGAAATTACCAAAAAACTATCTTGATAACATTGGTGTCTACTTAAAGTTGTTATTTTTGTAACGAGCAACACACTATACATCGGTGTCCTAAACTATCAATTTTAGAGAATTAAAAAGATATCTGATTTGAATTTATGTAAAATTTGTTTATTGTCACACTCTTACAAAAAATGTTATCACGCCGGTTCGTTCAATATTCTAACTAAGCCGCATAATGTGTTATTGCATTTGCCACCGCTCAATTGCAGTTTCGAGTATATTATAAACATTAAAAGTAATATAGGCAATGGTAATAATAATAAGAATGACGTATCAATATCATCAAACGCATTAGCGATAAATAACGGAATCGACGGCATGATAACTCAAACGGTAGTAGATAAAGATAAACCGTATTACTTTCCACAGTTGCTGTATTAATACGTGGTGAGCGCAAAAAACCGATTATGTATAATTTTTATAAAAAGACGAATTATTGGGTCATATGGAACTAGTTACAAATGTTAATTTTATTTCATCTAATAAAATATATTACATTCCGCATCACGCTGTGCGATATCTCAATTGTTCTACTACTAATTTACGTGTCGTCTTTGACTCATCGTGTAAGACTCAGTCTGGTCTCTCTCTTAATGAGGTTTTATTGAAAGGACCTGTTGTACAGGACAATTTATTATACATACTTGCTATATTTCGTAAGTACAACTTTGTCTTGATAGGAGATATAGCAAAAATACATAGACAAGTATGGGTAACGCAAGAAAATCAAGATTTCTAGGGTATTTTATGGCCTGNGTACAGGACAATTTATTATACATACTTGCTATATTTCGTAAGTACAACTTTGTCTTGATAGGAGATATAGCAAAAATACATAGACAAGTATGGGTAACGCAAGAAAATCAAGATTTCTAGGGTATTTTATGGCCTGGTCCTGAGCCTGATCAGCCAATTCNTTTTATGGCCTGGTCCTGAGCCTGATCAGCCAATTCGGACTTATCGTTTAAAAACGGCGACGAACGGCACAGTGCCAACTTCATTTCTGTCTATGATTTCTTAGGCGGAAGTGATACGTTCGTAAAAGCCGTTCGCTTAGAGGAAGAAGTTCGTACGGTATTAAACAAAGCTGATTTCAAATTATGCAAGTGGTCGTCGAATGTGCCTAATTTAATCAACGGACAACAATAATAATATTGGTAACAATAATAAAAGTCATATTATTGCTAACAACGACGGACCGACAACACAAGTATTAGGGCTTGTATAGAATGCGCGTTTTGATACCTCATAATAATTGTTAAAAATATTTCTGAGTCAATAACGAAACTTTCAATTTTATCACATATTGCCTAAATTAATGACCTGTTTGGTCAACTTGGTCCGATAATAGTATAGGGCACACTTTTAATGCAAAATGTATGGCAACAATAATTAAATTAGGATGTATCAGTCCAAGAAAATATATAAAAAAAAAACTGGGGGGTCGCAGCAAGGTGAGACGTGGCATAGTTGGATCAAGTATAATGATATCTGATAGTGATTAAAATCACTATCATAAAAAGCGCTTCGATGCAAATTTGTAGATAGTGTTTAATTTAAAAAAATTGATGGATTATTCCAAAAGCTATATGATCTCTTGTTTCCTTATTTATATCTTGATTATAAGTTTTATGATTTATAAGTGTAATATAAATTATATATAAATATATAAAGGGAAATGGTTTTAATTAAAAAAAAGGTATCAGTGGTGTCAGCGTTTCTGGAACACTTTTAAAGGTTATGTTGAAAAAGTTGACATTTTGAATCCCTCCCTGTGGGCAGGTAAAGGGTTAGATTTATAAAAAAAAATATACCAAATGATAGGTAAAGACATCATGCATCTATAAAGAAAAATTGTATTGATCCATAAATTCTTCAAAAAGTTATAGCATTTTAAAGTTAAAAATGAACCAACCACGGCGTAAATTTAAGTAATTTAAATTTACCTGAAGTCAAATGTACTGAAAATTATAATTATAAGATAATTATTTATTGCTTGAGTCTTCAAACCATTGTCGCATATTTATAATAATTTTATTCAGTACATAAAATGTAACATAACATGTTAAAGTTATAAAAAAAATTAAAGAAGCAACTACGTCGAGTAAGTAAGTTTTAGTCCAACATAAATTATGTTGGTTGGTTTTTAATAAGTTGGGCGATACTCCACGATTTCGAATTACATATTCGGCCCAATAAATTGCAGTTTCTAACGGAGTCTGAGGTCGATCAAAATACTGCAGTTGAAGCTTTTTCATATTTTTTCTAAAATATGTTTAAATCTTAATTAAGTTAAACATTGAAATTAAAACTAGTTTTTATCGTCACCTGAAATTATCAGATAATGCAGTTTTAATAGCTCCATAAAAATATTCAATGTTTAAATCTTCATATTCTACATACACTGCAACTTTTTTTTGTTCTAAAAATCTTATATTGATGGGTTGATCACCAAACATAGGGATGCCTACGACAGGTTTGCCGCAATGAATAGTTTCAATTATACTCATTAATCCTCCATGGGTAATAAACAGTAACACTTTTGGATGAGCTGAAAAACAATGATTTATTACTCTTAATTTGGTTTTAAAAAAATGCAGACTTCACAAAATACACCATTATTGGTAATAATGTTATTATAGTAAGCTAAATGTAGTTAGGTTTGGATTTATCGGGCATTAAAATTTTGTATTTTATCCTCTCATCATGGGCTCCTAACGAACGGTTGGCGCTATGAACAGGTGTAAATAAAGAAATTGGATGTGGATGTTACACAGTATTATAATGAAGGCGTCTTTACTTACAGCAAATTATAATTATACAAACAAATGGACACATAAATTACATCAATTCAAAATGACTGGCCTCCGGGTTTCCGGATAATTTTAAAATGGTTTCCGGGGGTGATTTTGGCACTATAAAATGCTACACTTTGTCTCTCTGTCTAACAATGAGCAGCGTTAGCTGATTGATCCACACACAAAACAATCAATATTTTACTGCATATACTATCCGATGCTATGTGACTTGAGAATTTCAGTTATTATGGAAAGCCAAGTATTTACGATGTAAACACCACCAAACAAAATTAAAACGCGCCAAGGATTATGTATATACAAAAATACATATAATACTGTATTTTTTAAACAAAAATAAAGATATTGCATTAAGCATAATTTAGTAATCACCATGTGTTAATTAAAAATAAATACACGGTATACTTTTTTTGATAAAGAAATTATAGGTCGTATTTTAGTTTCGATGCGAAGCTGAAAAGGTATTTTTTTGTGACACTCATTTATTTTCTCTGCTCTAACTTGACTTACTTTTATTAACGATACGTCAAATGATTACAATTCGTAATCATTCATATAAATAATTAAAATCGTTCATTTCTAATGTTTCCAAAGTATTTATCGACGTAATTAAACACTATCTACAGATTTGCATCGAATCGTTTCTTATGATAGTAATTTTAATCAATGTCAGATATTATCTATACTTGTCTTAACTATGCCACGAACATACTGTGACGTGACTACACTGTGCTACAGTTTATTTTTTATTTATAGTTAATAAATTATTTTTTTACAATTTTTTAAACTAAAAACTTACATTACGTTATTATAATTTCCATTAAAATTAATCTTATTTAATTTAATTTTTATTATTTTATCATTTTATCATTTTATCAATTGTTATTGATTATGAAATGATGATTATCATACAACATATTATATATAAATGAAAATATATGTAAAAAAAAATAAGTAAATACCTAGTAAGTCTCTTTGCGGAAACCATTTAATAATTTTTACATTAGAAGGTATTGTAACATTGATTTTCGAATCAAACTTCATAATCACTTTTTGCTTCAGTTTAGAAAAAACGAAAAATAAACAGTTAAGTTTTTCTCGAGTGATTGAATCTGCAGACACAATGGAACCTAAACTGAATATAATAACGCCAAACTCAGAGGTTTCAATGTAATCTTTTAAATCCTGAAATGTTATAGAACACGAGTTTTTATTTTTCTTTCATTGTAACGTAATACTAAATATCAAAAGTGTTTTTAACACTTAAAAAATTTACTTGCGGAATGGGTTTTGCATCTAATACGTGAATACCTCCAATTTCGACAATGCCTGGAGCACGTGGTTGAGCAGTATATATGCTATGATGCGAATTTACTAATATCAAACTGATATTTGCCATAGCGTTCAATAGTGTTGGAGTGTTAATACCATAAAATTGTTCATTGATTTTTTGAACGTTTGGTGCGTAAAGCCAGTTTAATAAACCATGATAAATTATATTAAATCCCATATTTATATTTCTCTCATAAAATGACATCATATCTGTCATATTCATTGCGATATTCGGCATGTAAGAAACTATGTTTGGTACACCGAATATTTGATCAGCCCACGGTAGTGTTACCATAGGATTTATTCCAATGATAGGTGCATCTACAACTGAAGCAATTGGTGCAAAGATTGGTGTTGTGGTAAACATTTCGGCGATCACTAAATCAAATTTTCGTCCTGATTTCAATAAATTTGCAACAGGTTGAAAATCGAGAATCTTTTTATAAGAACTGGCAGTATTTATCATACGAACCATTAAACTTGCTATTGAAACTTTTTTAGCTCCAAATTTTGTGTGTGACTTCAGTCCGGATATGTTAATATGTGTTAAGTTTGATCTATCATTTTTTTCTGGAAAGTTTGTAATAGACAATACATTGTGGCCTCTATCTAAAAGACCACGAATGAGAGGACGAACTATACGATAATGACTTTGAGCTGTCGTTGGAAATATTACTAAAATATCTGCACCATTAATTAAGGTTGAAAATAAGCTTATGTTATACACAAAATAGATTATTTTCATGTCAATATATTAAATATATAAAACTTCAAAATATAAAAAGCACTTCTTATCGTCGAATGAGAAATAATACTAAAATTAATAGGATCATTTAAATAATTGTTAATGTTAATATGAGCGACGATGAAAAACTGATAATTTTTATCTCATAAAAATTTATTTGGGTATTTTAAAGCATCTTGGTTCAAAGTCGATTCATTAATTTTTCTTACAATATTTACATATTTTATGAATCAAATCACTGGTATATAGTAAGTAAAAATAAACTGATGATTATTATTCTATTTACAGTAGGTTTCAATAAATTAATACTTGCATAAGCATATCTAAAAAAATTATCAATGTCGATTATACATGTATAAAAACTAATAATATTGTTAGAATATTATTAGTAGATAGTTAAAACCCAATTCACGTAAAAACTATATAAAATCAAAATTATTCATTATATTCAAAATTTCAAGTAGAAAAAAGATTTTAGTCGAATTCTTTTATTTTTAAATATTTACAGGATTTAAAGCTTTTAGGAATTTGTATAACCAGAGAGCGAATTTATAATATACTAAAAAAATGTTGTTAAATTATTTTGAATACATCACTAGACAGTAAAATTTTATAAAGAGTGGGTTCAAAACAAAAAAATGCATATAGAAAGTAGAAATTTTTCAACTTAATTTTTGGTAGTGTTCTAGAAATACTGACACTTTTATATATATCTTAAACTAAAGCTAATGTAATGAACTAAAATATGGAAAAAAAAAATTCGGACTTTATTTTGTGTTCACGATGAAAATGGCTATCGCATGCTATTTTGTGATAAAATTCTCAATTTTATATTTTTTAACTTAATATTTTTATAACTTTTTGAAAAATGTATGGATCAATACAATTTTTTCAAAACTTTCGGTAACACTTAATGTTCGAACTCGCTTTTCAAAAGCATTATTTTGAAATTCTTTTTAAGTTAAAAAAAATGTTTAACTCATTTGATTGTTATTTCATTTAGATTCAACAGCTCCAATGAATATCAAGGAATACATTACTGTAATCTCCCTTCGAGATCAAATGATTAAAATTCTTATCTAGTTAAAAATATTACCCTAAAAAATTGAAAAAAATCCACTTTTTCAATTAAAAATTTGCATAGCCCACAATCTACATATAGACATTAAAATCATACGTTTCTAATGTTTTTAAATTATTTCTTGTTGAATTAGGTTTGATATGATAACAGGTTTATTAAATAATTTTACTTTGAAATGTATTAATTTTTTAACTCTATTTGTGTGTGCTACTATCAGTCTATAATATTCCAATTTTTTTGATAACGTGTTGCTNTAATTTTTTAACTCTATTTGTGTGTGCTACTATCAGTCTAGGGTAGTCCTTATTTATAATGGTAGACATTTTTAAAAATATTTTTGACACAGTAACCTCTAAATTAATTCAGTTGTATAAGAAAATAATATAGGCAAATTTGGAAGGTTTTACTCAACCCCTTTTGGTGTCGCATTGGGATTCAAATATGATAATTGAGGGTAGTTTTTTCTTTTTTGAGTTTAACTCGATAAGTATTACCATTAACGTTAAAATATATAGAACATTAAGTATAGAATTTATTATTTCATATAAAAAAAACCCAGCACAGGGGGGTCGCGGCACAGTTGTGACGTGGTATAGTTGGATCAAGTATAATGATATCTGACAGTGATTAAAATCACTATCAAAAATAAACGCTTCGATGCAAATCTTNAAAAAAAATTATTTTACAAAAATTGTAATTTTTTATTAACTTTGATGTCAACTTTCACCACGAAGACAAGTCCAGAGGTCAAATTTTATTTTTTGAAATTAAAGTATATTACATAAGCTTCAATTTAAGATATATATAAAAGTGTCAGACCTTCCGGAACACTTTCAAAAGTTAAGTTGAAAAAGTTCTACTTTCTATATGCATTTTTTATATTTGAAGCCCCCCCATATATAGGGAAATAGTCTGATTTAAAAAAAAAGTATATCCAATGAAAGATGTATATAAATACTACTTCTCATGAAAAAATTGTATTGATCCATACATTTTTTAAAAAGTTATAGCACTTTAAAGTAAAAAATGTAAATTATAAAATCGAAAATTTTCACACAAAAATAGCATTCGGTAGCCGTTTTCACCATGAAGACAAGTCCAGAGGTCAAATTTTTTTTTTTCAAATTAAAGTATATTACATAAGCTTTAATTTAAGATATATATAAAAGTGTCAGACCTTCCGGAACATTTTCAAAAGTTAAGTTGAAAAAGTTGTCATTTTGAATCCCCCCCTGTGGGCAGAAAAAAAGTCAAATTTACAAAAAAAATATACCAAATGATAGGTAAAGACATCAAGCATCTATAAAAAAAAAAATTATATTGATATGTTCATTTTTGAAAAAGTTACGGCAGTTTTTAGTAAAAAAAATTGAAAAAATTTCGAAAATTAGCGATTTTTAAATTTGTAATTTTTTTGGAGGTTTCCCCCATTTACGGGGAACGAGGGAAATTTTTTCAATTTTGAAGGGTAATGTCTTCGACTAGATACGATTTGTGATCTTTTGACGTATCGTTGAAAGAAATCCGTTCGGTGAGAGCTGAGAAAAAGTGGTAACAGACACAAAAAAAAAAAAACACATCATAGTAAAACCAATACCTTCTCAGCTTCGCATCGAAGCTAAAAGTATTAACAAAATTTTTCATATATCAATGATACTCTGAGAAAAATAATAAAATATAATAAATTTCTAAAATTTAGAATTAATAGTTTTTTATAGTTATTGTAATTTATTTACTAAGTGGTTGTATTTGCATAATTTTGCATATAAAAATGGTTCTAATAATATTTCTTAAAACAATATAATTATACTTTTGATCAATTATTTATTGATTTAGTAGAATTTTGAGAATTTAAAAATTATAAAGTATAGATACGGTTGGATACACTTTGGTCAAATGTGTTGTCAAGAAATTGTGTCTTGTGATTACTTATATTATATTTGTGCTACACCGAATTGTTGTCGATTTTCTATCCATGTCTGTATTGCCGCTGCCATCTTACTGTTTTTTTAGCTATGAACTCTATGGCGATTGCGAGTCAATAGTTTTGTATTCATTTTGTTGTAAAAGTAAAATATCACCTTTGCGATTGTCGCACCCTTGTGCGCTTAGTATGTCGCCGTTGTGTCTATATATTTTCCGATATACATCACTGTACCGTTCACAGTATATTGTACACATTGGTCAGCTACTTGCATTCGACTTCAATGATCCTTTCAATATTCAACATTATCATCAGCCGATAAGTATAATGCTTGTTAATTTTCTTTTTAAGTCTTCCTCACATTTATAATTTATTATTTGTTTATGTCAGCGCCATTGTGGCATTAGTATTAAGTGTCCTCCTATCCACATTGGTGTGTATAAGATTTTATGATTCATGTATAATACATTTAATTGTTGTAATTATATATTGTAAATATCATTCAACATTTATTCATACAGTCCACTCACCTTATTCCTTTCCTCGACATATCCTGACTTGAGACAAAATAAAACCACTAACGTTAACGAACCCGCGTGAAAACCACCGGGCGCTGCGTTTATTCTAACACAATCAATGTATATTTTTACAAATACTATGTTTATTATTAAATGTATGGAATTTACTACTGTTATTCGTTGAAGATAAGAATGGTTGGCATTATTTTTATTTGTGTTGTAATTCGTAACGATAAAAGTTATTTTCAAAAATATATTAATGCTTAATGTTCAATATTTTCATTAATACTTATTATTGTATCTAGATTTTAGTTTTGTTTAAATAATATTGTGGTGAATAGCTTTTTTATTTTACTTGTTTAAATATGCCACTATACCAAGTTTATCTAGTAAAATCTATGAACTATCTAATTACTAGAAGTAAATTTCCCTGTATCAAAAATTATTTAAGTGTGTTATATTATAATTTAAGAGTTGTAAAATTGAATTTGCATTAAAGTGCGGCGCTTGTAGTGGACGAATGTCTAACATACTGGAAACAAGCTCGTATACACGCACAAGATCCAGCTAATATTGTAAGAAAATTAATTTAATGGGACATGTGTCTTGAAAGAGAAATATTATTCTTAACATGCCAACACCATATTTTTGAACTTGTTTTACAAGGTGTTTTTTCAAAAGTTAAATCATATCCTTCGACCGTACCAGAAATATTATTGTTCAAAAGATTTCAACAGGGATGAAAAACAATTGATAAAATACAATTTCAACATATCTTTAATAGTTGATCCAGTATACTGGAAATATCAGGAGGATTATATAACAGGAAAGGAAATAATAGTTATTAAAAATAGTAAATGTCACAGCAGAGAGGGGAGTCAAGTTAATGGAGGAATATAATAACAAATTTACTAGAGACGAAGAACAAAATCAGTTTTTATTGTAGGTAAATAATTTAATAATTTTCATTTTTAATCTAAATTCAATATATTCATCAAATGTTTAAACCGTACAAGATTACCGAAAGAAACCACGAAGTGATAGGGAAACGCCAAAAAAAACTTATTAGTAGTCAAATACTGATTTTAAGTAGGCATTGTGTTGTGCAAGTTTTTAAATAATTATGTTTTTATAGTATATAATACAAGTTTTGAAATAATTACATTACGACCTCCAATTTTCAAAATTATTTTAAAGAAAGACTTGGGTTGCATTATAATCGAAAAAAATAAAAAAATTTTTATCACTCCGCAAAAGTAAAAAAGAAAAACGATAACATTCGCCAATATTTGTTGACTTAACTTCTGAAATTTTTATCAGGCTCATATTTAAACGTTCTAAAAGTAACCTGAAAATTTTATTGAAATCCGTTGGCTTTTGATCGAGTTATAAGCTTATGTTTTTAATATATGTGCATTAATATTGTATATTAATTAGGTCATGGTTTTATATCTGCACATTAAAAATATTGTTTATATTTTATGACACTTCAATAGAAAAAAACGCCGTATTTATAAATTGTATTTTAATGATTATAAAATGATCTTTACTTTTTGTGTAGGTAGTTAATTAATATTTAGTATAATTATACAAACACATGTATGAATTTGACATTTTTGTAACAATATTATTATTATTATCTTTCTTTAAGTAGGTATTTAAGTTAAAAATATTGATAATAAATTATTATTAATATTGAACAAAAACCAATTTTTATATTAATATAGTACAAATATAAATATAATTCGAAAAATTTATTATATTGAATTTTCATTATAGATTACTACTAAAAATTAATTGAAATATAATTATATTTCATCACTTTATGATAGTATAATTTATCATTATAGTAAACAATGAATTCATAATGTGTGTGAAAATTAATTTTTATATTGAATGCATGAAAATTAATTTTTATATTGAATGCATGAAAATTAGAGGATACCTTAAAGAAAATTTATGAACTTAATTATGTATTATAATATTGATACATTTTCTATATTAATAAATTTGTTTCATTCAAAAAAATTTTTATTTAAAAAATCTTTTTATATTAATAAATTTTGAACGAGTTACAACTTTTTAAAGTATAGGGGCCAAAATGTAATATTTTGTAAATAATGCATTTTTATTGGGTCGTAAATTAATAGTTTAATATGTTATGGCTTACAATTTATTTATTTTTATGAACTTAAAACATTTGTTGATAATAATATGATAATGCTACAGTTTTTAAAAATAAGTATGCTTTTTTTCTGATCGTTCCTACTGTAAACTACTATAACTTGTTAAAAATTAAATAAAAAATATAATTTTTCAGACCAAAATTTTTTATTCAATTGAAAATATAATGATGATATAAAAAAAATGGGGATGACATTTGAAAGTCGAAATATTATAAGAGTGTAAGGGATAGTAGCAGAATATTAAGTTTTCGTGTTAAGCATTTTAACAAAGAACTATTATTGTTAAAATGTAAAACAATAAATAGCTCAAATATTTTGAAAATATTTCGTGAGTAGTTAAAAAAATACTTTGTACACTCAGTATATTAAATCTTTAAATCAATATGAGAGTATATAAGAGTATATTTTAAAATTATAACTTAAAACTTATGTTATTTAATATGAAAAGATAACATAATTAAATACTCCTAATAATTAACTTTTTTTTAAATAGTAGCTTCTGCTTTTATAAAGATTTTGTCTTTAATAAATATGAAATATATAAACATAAAAACAGCTGGATAATGGTAACTGGATTTAGCTTTTAGTATTAAGGTAAATAAGAAAATATTGATAAATTGTAATTTGTTTTAAAAAAAAGAGATATATTCAAATCAATAATTAATAATTATTTGAACAATATCCTTAATTATTAAGGATATTACCTATATTAAGGTTTTAATTTATTAAAATGTACGTAAAAATAATAACTATTTATTTACTAGGGTTATTGTAATTTTTACGTAGTAAACATTCATTACACTTAGTTTTTCTTTACAAATTTTTTTGATTATTATAACAAAAACAAGTTTTTCTACTTTATAAACTTATTGTTATTTTTTGTTAAATATGAAATCAAATGGCAAAAAGTGTGGATGTTTCCTTGCTATATGGCATTTTATAAAAAGAAAAAAAAATACAAAAAATAAAATAAGTATACCAAACTTGAAGGACACGAAAAAAACCGAACAATTTTCAAAGCTTAAACTCAATGAAGAAAAAAATTTAGCTATTGTTTCTACGGTTTAATAATAAAATTATTTTAATTATTTTTAAAGTAAAATGTAAATTATACATAGCAAATTTTCTAGGATGGCATATTCGATAAACAATTAAGCAACCCTACTCAACCTACACAAATATTCCGCCCAGCAGAGGAAGATGAGATTAAAAATACTATGGAAAAAGTTTGTATTTTTTTAAAAGCTGAGTTGATAGTTCTGTCATTTATATATTGACAAAATTTATTAAAAACAATATGCATTATACTGCAAATAAAAGGATTGCTTTCTTTTGAAAATTGCTAAAAATGTATCTATTTAGATACAAGTGCTTCCAAAATTACATGAACAAAATATATAATTATATGAGCTACGAGCTTTGCTTTAATTTTTTTTTGTATTGAAAACAATTTTATTGACAACAAAATATAGTTGATTTTCGATTATTTTCTGAATTAGGTAGAACTCTAAATTTCACTTACGAGTATTTCAAAGTTCTCAATTCTCCAGCTTAATAATAATAAATATTACCGCCAATGTAGAATATTTACAAAATTATCTTATATTTTTTAGTATTTAAATAATTGTTGTCTTTTGTAAAAATTCTTGTAAAATGTATTTATTTTGGACATTTTAAAACCAAAATCAGTATATCTTATTTCATTATGATTTTATAAGTCTGCTAATTTTTTGCCAATATAAAAAATTTGCTTTTAAGAATTATTTATTTACTTTATACTCCCGTACTTATATTACCTTTAAAGAGCGCGAATAATTGAGTGACGGTTATGAATATTAAAATTTTGTAAAAAATTTTAAAACCTCACAAATAATTTATTTTAACCAATAGTATTACATACCAATTCTTGGTAAGTTGTATAATAATTAATTTAAAGTTTTTTTATTTTTAACTATTATTCTTATGTTTTTATAAGGAGATGCAAAATCTCAGTGATTAACGAAACTCGAAGGTAAAACATTATTTGACGTTTTTCGTAGTTGGGCAATGTGTAAGAAATTTATATCAATATTTAATTTTTGTTTAGAAGTAGTACATAGTTTAACATTAGAAATGGTTCAATTAAATAAAGCTTCTTGTTATTTTGGAAAAAATGACACAAAAAAATCTAAAAGAAAAAGTAATTAATTAAAAGTATTTTAGTTTTGATAATGTTAAAATAAAATTTTTTAACATTTTATATACATTATTTTACATAAAATATTTATACATCTAATAATTTCTATGTTTTAGAAGGTTATAAAATATTTGATTTGAACTCTCAAAGAATGACGAAACTTGAAGGTAAAAAATTATTTAATGTGATTATTAGTTATGTTGATATTACCTTATTACTTGATATTACGTTATATTAATGTGTCATTTTATAGATGATTTTAGTTTATAAAATCAGAATTAATCGAGTTGAAGGAATCGTTTAATAATTTTGTACAAAAAAATGAAACAAAAGGTAAATAATAACTATAATTGTAAAAATAACTTTATTTATAATGTATATTTAAAAATCATTGATAAAAAACTGAAAATGCTTTTTATTTACATTTTAAAATGTATTCATAATTACTATTTTTTATAACAAAAATAAAATATTTAAAAGGAAAATCTTTATACGCCTGATTATTTACATTTTGTCTTTTAGGACTTTTACACATATGTAAAAGAATATATATTGTATAATTACTTTTCATTCTTCTTCTTTTCTTGGATATTAATGGCTACTAGGACCATTCCGTCAAACAACCAATACTCCAAGTCTCTATGTCGGCTTCTTTTGTTTTCTAATCTGAGTCTCCATTTAATGATTCTACGTCTCTCTTTACCACGTCTTCCTATCTTAAACGGGATCGTCCCTTCTAAGTTCTCTGTCTATACCATGTGCATTAGTGGGTTCTGACTACGTTAGGCGTAACCTGTCCTCTGCAACTTCCTACTCTGAATTATATTTAATATGTTTGGACGATGAAAGAGTTCTTCTAATTCTTTGTTTTTTCTTATTCTTCTTTCGTCAGTTTCCTCGTCGTTTACTGAACCAAAGATCTTTCTTAGGATTTTCCTCTCCAGAATAATCAATTTATTTTCTTCCATTTTTCATTAAGTCCATATTTCTGCTCCTTATGTAATTATTGGGCGTAATGGTGTAATATACAAGTGTATGTTTATTTCTCTCGACAAGGACCATGACCCTAGTATCTTTGTGAGTCCGTGAAGACATTTGTTTCCCAACAGGATTCTTGTGGCTACTTCCTTTTCAGTTTCATTTTTTTCGGTCAACACTGAACCTAAGTATTAAAATTGTGTTGACTTGATTGAATTCATGGTTACCCACTCTTAAGGAAGGATATATTCTCATACTATCTCTTCTTACCGCCACCATGTATTCGGTTTTGCCTTCGTTTAATGCTTGTTTCGACTAGAATTACTAATTTTTGTGGGAAGTTATATTTTCAAAGAATATTTATTAAGCTTTTACAATGGATACTATCGCATGCCTTCTTGAAGTCAGTAAAGAGTACATGCATTTTCTTGTCAAACTCCTATGTCTTTTGGAATAGATGTCGGAAAATAAATATTTGGTCCACCGTAGATCTTTCTGGTTTAAAGCCTAATTACTTTTTATTACATATTGAAAATTAATTACACAAAAAATTTAAGAATTAGAAAAAAACAAATCATTAAATACTAATAATTAGCTATAATTTTAATTATTAATAATTAATAATTATTATATAGTTAACTATATAATTAAAGTCCGCAAAAATTCGAAAATGTCAGTAGCTTTTAATTGAAACATAATTTGTCCTTTTCTTACATAAAATTGTTTTTTAGATAACATTTTTGTGGAAGTATAATAAAAACCATAGTTTATTCATTAGAATATATAATATTGTAATAAATAATTAATAATTAATAATATATTGTAACTAAATTAAAGATAAAATTTTAATTGATTTCTAATAATTACAGGTAATTTTATTTTATTAAAACATCAAGCTTATTTATCATTTATGATGTCTTATTTATACATAATCAATTTTTATTAGTCTATACAAAATAAGTAATAAGTTATAAGTAATCTATTTAGTTTAATCTAATCTAGATATTATTTAAGAAAAAAATTGTTACAGTAATTATTCCATCACCGCCACCGCCACCACCTTTTCCATTCATACCACGGCCTCCGCCAATGCCTCCTTCATTAAATTTTATGCATAAAGGGGATGGTGATGATCTAAGATTACAAAAAGGTGCTGAGATCAAAAGTAAAAAAATATTAAAGGTAA
This sequence comes from Daktulosphaira vitifoliae, assembly GCF_025091365.1. Taxonomy (NCBI): domain Eukaryota; kingdom Metazoa; phylum Arthropoda; class Insecta; order Hemiptera; family Phylloxeridae; genus Daktulosphaira; species Daktulosphaira vitifoliae. Next base: position 24,448,162 of record NW_026099574.1, read on the forward strand.
ATGGTTTTATCTACTAATTATTTATTGAGTACTCTAAACAAATCATTGCTCAAAATTTTTAATCCAATACGAAGCATCAGTTTTTAAAATACACTCTTAGTCTTAGTTTTAAAACACGAAGAGGGCATGTAAATAAAATACATTATCTCATTAGTAACCAAGTTTGATGAAATAATTCTATTAATCTCAATGATGTCTTAATATAAATTGTATCACATTTCTCAATTAATTAGCTAATTTTTGTATTTCATGTAGCCAGGAAATATGCAGAATGACAATTTAATAAAAGAACTAAAAAACGGAGTAGTATTGAAAAAAGTATTTATTTTCATAAATTTTTATTTACTCTATAAATTTCTTATTTTACATTTTTTTATTTAAAGGTTAAACGTTTAGAAATAACAAAACCCCCAGAGGATGAAAGTGAGCTTGCCAAAGTATTTTCATTAAGACAGATTAAGGATACCGACCAGTTAATTAATTAAAAAATTGTAAAAAATGATTTCTTTGCCTTAATTTTTAAAAATATATTTTTTATTCCTGATATTTGTTCTAATTTTAATTTTGTTTTAATTTTAATTAAAATTAATAACTTCACTTTTATATCACCAATTTCTTAGTATAACATAAACATGATATTTTTGTGTTAAAATTATTATTTTTATTTATTTTTAAATAAGGGTTTGTCTTAGTGATGAGGCCATCGATTTTTATAAAAGTCACATGAATTTAATTTAATCAAATTTTTAATATTTCACCTCCTTTATGTTAAGAAAAACAACTTTGAAATTTTGAGCTAGCTTAAATTGTCGTTTTTGGCTTCAAATTCATGTAATGTACAATGTCCGCGTCAATACTAATTCAATCTCTCACTACTTATTGAAAATAAATTTTATACTAAATTTATGTACTATAATTAATATTCACTCATGTATTATACTTTTAAAGCAATGAACTATTAATCAGGATATATCATTGCCCGTTACAATGATTTTTTTGAAATTTTTCCGTAATTCTTTTTGAGTTAGAATTTAGCTTCTTAATAATCCATCAATTTCTAACAATTAATTATTATCTAGAGATTTGTTTCGAAGCGTTTTTTATGATAGTGATTTTAATCAATGTCAATTATCATCTATATTTGTCCCAACTATACCATGTCCATACTATGCCGNTTTTTATGATAGTGATTTTAATCAATGTCAATTATCATCTATATTTGTCCCAACTATACCATGTCCATACTATGCCGTTACCCCACTGTGCTACCGTTTTTATATCCAATGATTCCTGTAAAAATAGTAAAAAGTTTTCTGTTTGTATATTAATAAATTGATATATTTTACTTTTAAATTTTTTTACATTAACACTGTGCATTATATTATATTTATTTTATGTTTAATTATATTTCTTAAGTAAAAATTTAAATTTTTTTCTAGCTTTTCGTTAATATTCGTAATAGAAATCAATTTATCAATTGAATCAATAGTTTCTTATAAGCCATATACACCGAAAACTACAATTTTTAAAGTATTTAAAAATGTTTCTTTTTTTTCCATGGATAACAACTTCTTAGACTTTATTTGAATGGTTCTATTTAGAAATTGTTCGTTTATAAAAAACATGTATTACAGATACATGCATTAGCATTTTTTTCTGTTTTGTAAATTTTAATTGACTTAAACGAATATAACATAAGTTAAATGCTCTGCCTAAATTATTTGAGAAGCTCGATGAAAATAAAAATACAGAACTTTTAAAAGTGTGTTTTACTACCACTGCAAGATAATCATGTTTCAAAAAAGGATATATCGAATACATATTTTCAAATAATCTCTCCACACAAAAGTCACTTTATGTATTACTATATTTGTACATTTGTATTAAGCTTAAGTAAATTAATATGTTCATTATTCAAAAATTAAATACTATTAAAAAACATTCGTTTTCTGTGGCGCAATCACATATTGATACACAACGTGTTTAAAACATAAATAAACAATTTAAAACGTTTAAAATATCCTATAAGACCAATGTCAATTTTGAATTTCGATGTAATAATTTTTAATATATGATAACCTTTTTTTTTTTTACTTTTTCAAATTTTCTTAAATAGTAATGTTGAGTAAAAAAATTTTGGTGTGTAAAAATTGCGTCATGTACATTTCTATCGATAGTTTATATAAATAATCGAATGAATCAATAGTTTTAGATTATAGAATAGTTCAATAGCACTACTTAATTACTCGGTAGTGTCCATCACTAGTTAATAGTACTAATGACTGGCCAGAAATATTAAGTATTAATCTTCCATATTCTGCATTCGTAAAAGCAATTTCATTTATTGCTTTATAAACTAGACTATAGTTATTATTTTCCGTTAAAACGAATGTTAATGGCTTCAAATAAAGCAATAAATAATTATAATTTACATTTTTTTATGTTTGCTTTAGCTAGATTAAAAGATATACTTAATAAGATTCTAAAATGATTTACACAAATTGTGTTATTTGTAGTGCTAATGTATGTACTTAAATTAATAAGTAAATTTAGTAATGCTGTACTTTATTACCCTTTATGGCATAAATTATTTAAACAAAATAAATAATGTAACAGGAAGAGCTAAATTATATAAGCTATATATTATATAAATTGATATTAAGGTGCAAAAATTCGTTAAAAATAACCAAATTATGTTTAGCATAATTTTACTATTTTTATCAGGGTTTAAAATAAGTTTTAAAAAAATGTCACTAAGACATAGGTATGCAATCTTATAAAAAAGTTAACGTTTTTAAAAAGTATTTTTTTATATAATAGAACAAGGAAAAAAATGTTTTTCTGAAAATTACTTAGCATGCTTCGATTCAAAATTTTTTTCAACGATAGTACTCAGTTACGAGACTTCGGGAAAATTATTGGCGAAGGTCAGAAAATTTTTGCCACTGCCCTCAAGGGTTTTAAAGTTTCGACCGTTTTCGATAAAATTGCTCGTTGACGCCAGAATTTTACGGCTTAAGCTTTGAAGCTTAAGCTTAAATTTTGAAATTTTTACCAGACCCGCCTAAAGACATTTCTGAGATATAGTTAAAAATGTAATTTAATGAAATGTATTAATTTAATCCATTTATTTAATGTCGTTATACAAGATTTTTTTTTTTAAATTCACGTGCATATTTTGAATAAAGGTATCGTCTCATTTTCGCGCATATATATATATATATATATATATATTGACTCTGAATTTGTAGATAATGAATTTTTATGTCAATTTTTCTCTTTAATTCATACTTAATACATGTTATAGTGTTCCTATATGATTTCATTTAGTTATTAATCTTTTAATTTAGTTAATTATCTTTTTATATTATGTTAGTTATTTGTATATTTTATGTTTAGTATTTTAAGTTAAAGATACTTTCTGCCATTTTTTTAAAAATATGTTTTAAATACAATATGTGTTGATATATTTAATCAAGTTTATTGTTATATATATTTTTTGGTTGAACTTTGGCTTTATAATCAACTTACTGTTAAAATGTATTTTTTTCACTTAAAACTTTTTTTTTTTGATTAAGCAGAATTTATATTAGGATACGATTTTGCGCATAACAATATATTTTGTGTATTTTATTAGGGAATGCATGATAAGTTATATATAAATTTCTGAACAGTTATAAATGTATAAGTTTGTACATTTATTATCAGAACAGTATAGTATTGATAATCTTATTTATCTCAAATATGATGTGTAAGTTTAATATAACTATGCAGTACAATGTCAAATCACAGTAACCAATTATCTTATCAATATTGACATTTTTTATATAGTCCCAGGAATAACAACCTACAAATTTTTTCTGCATTTATTTTATGATATTGATACAATTATTATAACTAGAATATTATTAATTATTTAATAATATTTAAGGGGATATAAGAAATTGCCCTGTTAATAATTTTTTTAATATATTAAATATATATTAAATAATATATTAAATTATGTGGGAAATGGAAATAACTTATAATTTTGTTTTATTTCACTCTACTCCAATGAACAACAAATGTGATCGTTAAACTGATTTATTTATAAACTAAAGTGTTCATTTATAAACTATTGTATCTTCAAAATGATTGTTCTTTGATTTGTATTATCAAAATAGTTTTGATTATATTTTAATACTTTTATCGGAAACTTTTAAACTGTCACTCACTCTTTTACATGAATATTAATGTTCATGTAAATTATTAATTTTTATTAAAGTTAATACTCACACCACTGCCTATAAAAACAATTTTTCTTGACATTAAACAATATATAATAAATAAAAATAAATCGAAATTATATTGTCATTATTCATAGCAAAAGACGATTTGTAAATAATGAACAAAGGATAAAAAAAGTTACACTATAATTTTTTATTAAACAGTTTTATTTGATTCAATAAAAAGAACAATTTTTTGAGAACTAATTTTTTGATTTTCTTTGAACTCTAATAACCTATCATAATAAAAAAATGATTAATATATTATTACTAATATACATTAATAATGTAATAATATTTCTTCAAATATTACATCTTTAATAAATATAAGTTAATTGGTTTGAAATAGAATTATGTTCTAAACAAAAATGTTTATTTACAGTAAGTGATGATACGAAAAAAAATTCCAGTTTTATAATTAGGTGTTGCTATATCAGAGTAATGCTAACATAATAGTATAGTATATTACTAAATTGGTGTAGGGTGCTGTAAGAAAAAGTTTTTTTTTGTATTTTAAAAAGCAAAGATAAATAATAAAGATTTAGAATTTAAAAATATTTATATGAGTCTTGAACTGAGTTATCTAGCAGTTAAGTTTGCTAACATTTCTCAAGTTAAATGTGAGAAGTATTTAGAGAGTAATGTTAAAAGGTTTTTAATGACTATAAGTATATTTTTTCTAAGCTTGTGCTTCTATCATGTAGAACAAGTCTTTAAGTATAAAATTAAGGATTCAGTAGATCTAAAACAAAGTTTTGAAGTGTCTGGATAAACTAATGACTTTTCACTAAATTAGTTTTATACATTTATTAATTTAACATACTAAATAAATATATTGTTATTAGTTTCGTGCAAAGTTTTACAATGATGTGTTTATTTGTTTTAAATTAAATTTTTTTTTTTTGTGTCTGTCACTACTTTTTCTTAGCTCTCATTGGACTGATTTTTCTCAACGATTCGTCAAAAAATCACAAATCGTATCTAATCGAAGACATTACCCTCAAAAATTGAAAATTTTGCCCTCATTCCACGTAAATAGTAAAATTCCCCCAAAGAATTACCATTTTTAAAATCAGTAAATTGCGACATTTTTTTCATTATTCTTTCTAAAAATTCAAAATTGCAACTTCTTTGCAAGAATTTAATTTTTTCAACTTAAGTTTTGAAAATGTTCCAAGAATACTAGTTTTCTGTTTGTATATTAATAAATTGATGCATTTTATTTTTAAGTTTTTTACATTAACGCTGTGTATTATATATATTTATTTTATATTTAATTATATTTCTTAAGTAAAAATTTGAACTTTTTTCCTAGTTTTTCGTTAATATTGGTAAAAGAAATCAATTAATCAATTGAATCAAACGTTTTTTATGTTAGTGATTTTAATCACTGTCAGATATCATTATAATTGACCTAACTATGCTACATCCCCACTGTGCTGGGTTTTTTTTATATTATAAAACTTTGTTTTTACAAATATTTATTATTATTATGTATGAAATTTTTAAGTTATGATGTTGAACAAATTTTTTTAATATTACTTCTCATATTTTTTCTATTAACAAAAAACGCTACTAGAGAAATCCACTGGAGTAAAAGGGAATCTCAGTCTCTCAATATTTTTTTCATAAAAAAAATACTTATTCAAACTGTTATATAAAAATAACTATAGTTATTTTTTTACTCCTTGCTATATAAAATGTGATGTTGTTAGTCTACATTTTTTTAAGGAGGCCAATAGCATAGGTTTCCTTCACAAAAATTGTATATATTTGTTGTAAATTCATAAATTCTATGATAGGCTCAGGTCATTTTGATTTTTTCCGAACGTAGTTATTGTATATAAACTATTTTGTAGTAGCAAAAGCAATAATAAATAATTTTTACCTAATGCAGTATCAAATAATATAATTTCAATTAATTCCTCTGTTTCTTTTAGCTGGTTGTATTCATTTTCATCTAGTTTGTTGTCACCTACAAAGACACCCATACAATAAATAATATTTATGTAAAACCTAGGCAAATCTCATTAATATAATTTACAATTTGTGTCGTATTTTTTAAAAGTTGTTTCGCTTATAGTATTATTTCCTACTGATTGATTTAATTCTGTAAGGGTAATTGCATCATCACCATTTTTATCGATTGAACTAAACTGTACCTATAAATCATCAATATAAATAAATATTTACATATTTTTTTAAATTTTAATTTAAAGATAGAAGTTTTTTTTTTTTTAAGTATTTGATTACTATAGGTTTATAAACATATAAATGTGTAATCATAGTTGATTTATTCATAGATAAATACCTCATTTTTTTTTTCATTCTGAAAATTATTATTTTGAATTATTTAAAATTAAAAATCATATTAATTATATAAGTATGTACAGGTGTCCTACTATGTTCCAATAAATCATGTAACTATAATCCATTGATTAAAGTTATATGATTTTACATTGATAAAATTTATTATAGACAAATAGAAGTAACATAATCTTTATTTTTTTTTACATGAAAATTATCCGCCTTTGAATGTATACCGATAATTTTATTTAACAAATTTAATGATTTTAATTTAACTGTAAAATAATCATATCATTTATTTCGAATTATTTAGTGTGAAATAAATTGTATATTTATTTATAATTTGTAAAGATATTCATAAAAAAAAATAGTAATAATTAAATATAGTACTTTAAGCAATTTTTTTTTTTTATAGTAATATGTTTATTATATTTATTGTTTTAACATTATATAAAACTCTTGAATTTCGGTTGCTCGAGTAGGAATTATATAAATTTACATATTTTGTGTATTATATAAGTGTAAATATTTAAATAATCCTTAAAGAAAAGTTACATTGATTCGTTTTGTATATAACTTGATATGAAATTTAAAAAATATACAGTAACTAAAAAAAAAATTGTGATAATATACTAAAAATTGATTATGCTTGCTAAGTTTTTTATATAAACGAATATAATATTTTACAAAATTATACTTATGATTTTATGAAAACGTTCATTTAACCACTACTTAATACAGTGGTGGATCCAAGGGGCGCAAGTCTTCTCCTTGGACTATCATCACACAATTACATAAAGTATTTTGAATGATAATAAAAGTAAAAAATTAATTTTGAAGTCAATAAACTTTCTGAATTTCTGTATTTAACCCTTGCTTAATAATAATAATATAATTGTTTTTTTTTATAAAATATATTTATTATAAAAAAGCCTATTGTATTGTGAGTATTACAAGTTTATACTTACACTATCGATCTTAGCAACAATATTTTTTGGCACAATAAAGTACATGATAAATAAAAACACAATTGTATTTTTTCCAATCATTGTTGTATAAAAAAAAATATATAGAAATTATTTTGAATTTTAAATATGAAATTTATTTTTTTTAACTAGATTTTATAGTAAAAAATAATTTGTTTTTTGTTCATAAATAATTTATTTGATATTTGTATTCATGTACTAATTCATATAATTCTTTTCATATACGTGTTTGTACAGTTATTGCACCAATTGAATAAAATATGTATAAATTATTATTATTTACAAGTCATTTTATATATTTTTAAATAATAAGCTACATTATTAATAGTTACTGCGTCATTTTTCTTTTTTGAACAGGTTTAGAAATTTCTTGCTCCTACCATAATAAAAAAAAATACAATACAATTTTTGTTTTCATTAAATATTATTCAAATTTTATTGAAATATTTAATTAAATTTTTGCTTCGATACGAAGCTGAGAAAGTATTAATTTTACTACGATGGGTTTTTTTTGTGTGTTACTATTTTTTCTCAGCTCTCACCGAACCGATTTCTTTCAACGATATGTCAAATGATCACAAATCGTATCTAATCGAAGACATTACCCTCAAAAATAAAAATATTTTCCTCGTTCCCCGAAAATGGGGAAAAAAATAACAAATTAAAAAATTGATAATTTTCAAAAATTTTTCAATGATTTTTACTTAACACTGCCATAACTTTTTTTTTATAGATGCCTGATGTCTTTACTTATTATTTAGTATATTTTTTTTATAAATCTAACCCTTTACCTGCCTACAGGGGGGTTCCAAATGACAACTTTTTTACAAAAAATTAGCTTTTTCAACTTATCTTTTGAAAATGTTCCGGAAATACTGACACTTTTATATATATCTTAAATTAAAGCTTATGTAATGCAATCTATTATGAAAAAAAAAAAAAAATGCGAGCTTTATTTTGTCTTCACGGTGAAAATGGCTACCGAATGCTATTATTGTGTGAAAATTCTCAATTTTATTTTTTACATTTTTAACTGTATAATGCTATAACTTTTTGAAAAGTGTATGGATCAATACAATTTTTTTATGAGAAATAATATTTATATCCCTTTTTCATTCGACATACTTTATCTAAATCAGGATATTAATAAGGAACTAGTAGATCATGTAGCTTTTGGAATAATCCACCAATTTTTTAAAATTAAACACTATATAAAGATTTGCTTCGAAACGTTTTTTTTTATAGTGATTTTAATCACTATCAGATATCATTATACTTGATCCATCTATGTCACGTCACAACTGTGCCGCGATCTCCCTGTACTGGGTATTTTTTTAAGATAAGTACTATTTATATTCTTCTTTTATTCAACTTTTATGGACCCTTTCCCCTTATATATTATATATATATTCATATATGACACTTATAAATCATAAAACTTGTAATCAGAATATAAATAAGGAAATAGATCATGTAGCTTTTAGAATAATCCTACAATTTTTTAAAAATAAACACTATCTACAGATTTGCATTGAAGTGTTTTTTATGATAATGATTTTAATCACTATCAGATATTATTATACTTGATCCAACTATGCCATGTCCCCACTTTGCCGCGACCTCACTGAGCTAGGTTTTTTAAATACGGCAACCGTTTGAACGTAGAAGATAAGTCGCCGGGACAAATTTTTTTTTTAATTTGTAGTACGTAACATAAGCTTTAATTTAATAAATGTTTAAAGGACGAAGTATTCCCGAGACATTTTCAAAAATTTAGTTCATAAAGTTAAGTTGATGTTCAAAAGTTGCTGTTTTGAATCTTCCTCTATGGACAATTAAAGGGTCAGATTTTCAAAAATATTATATCAAATAAAAGGAAATTACTTAAGGTTTCAATATAAAAAAAACGGTAGCACAGTGGGGTCGAGGCACAGTGTGGACGAGGCATAGATGGGACAAGTATAGATGATATCTGACAGTGATTAAAATCACTATCATAAGAAACGCTTCGATGCAAATCTGTAGATAATGTTTCATTTAGAGAAATTGGTGGATTATTCCAAAAGCAACATCAACTCTTATTTCTTTAATTATATCCTGATTAGTAGTTCTTTGATTTTAAAATATAATATATGAATAAATACTAATTATAGTTTTTAAATTCAGTATGAAATTGTGAGGCCAGCTATGATGTATGGTTAATAGTGTTGGGCGGTTGATAAGAAAGTAGAGCAGAGAATAAGTGTAGCAGAGATGAGAATGCTTAGTTGGATGAGTGGAGTGACTAGAGAAGATAGGATAAGGANTGTAGTGACTAGAGAAAATAGGATAAGGAACGAACATATAGAGGGAGTTTAGATGTAACACCAATCGTAGATAAGATGACAGAAAATAGACTTAGATTGTTTAGTCATGTTATGAGGAGAGAAGAATTGGAAGCTGTAAGAACAGTTATAGAAATGAATTTTGAAGGAAGAAGAGCTAGAGGAAGATCAAAAGAGATTGAGAGGGATGCTATTGAATGCGATTTGAGGACAGCTGATGTGAGCGTAGAAGATGTGGGAGATCGTGTCAAGTGGAAGCTTAGGATAAGGGTGGCCGACCCCAAGTAGTTGGGATTAAGGCAAAGAAAAAGAAAAAGATTACCAGAAATTCCGGTGGCAATTGACATAATATGATTGTTGTTTGGGAATGTACAATTTAGCGTTTCGTTGGGTTTAAACAATATAGCGTCAAATCAATTTCCTACTCTATCGGTTGTATATTAATATACACTACACTTTAATGATACAATAAATAAATAAACTCACACATACACACATATGCATTTATAACATTGTGTCTAATGTAAGTATAACATGATAAAAAGTAACCGTAAAATGAAAAAAATGGAATATAAATTTTATTACTCATATTAAATGTAATGTAACTCGAAAAATATTTGTTTAAATGAAAAAATATAAGATTATATTTTTATTTATAATTGTCTTTTAAACAACTTTTGTGCGAAACTTTTTTTTGTAAGTTAAATATTTTTTTTTGAGAAAATTAAGAAAGCTCATATTTTTGAACTTTTGCGAGGATTTAAAAAAAAAGCTCAATTCCAATCTTGAGGACTATTAGTATGTCATTATACATATTTTAATTCAACTTTTAAAAAAACAAAATTTTTTCCGCAATTTTTCCTTTGTTGACTGGCCTAGATGTCAATTTTAAACTTGTAATTGAGCTAAAAGTTATGGTAATATATTCAATTTATTTTACTATAAACTTTCATAAATCTTTATCAAAAATTTTTCATCAACTTTAAAAAACCAAAAAAATAGGTTAAAATTGAAAATTTGGACTGATTATTTTTAACATATTAAAAATCAAATCAGTAATAATTTGAAAACAAATTTTTTTTTCTTTTAATTATTATTTTATATATATAATTAGTAATAATATAAAAAATTAGAAGTGATAGAAGAAGTCTAATTGCAGATTTGAAAACAACGCAAAAAGTTGATTTAGAAAAGTATATTTTTGCTTCTGATGAAAGTTCCTTGTAGTCCAGTGCATTTTTTTATAGTAACAAACAGTTTTTATTGAAAATTATTGTATCAAGCCCTTTAAATTGTTATACACGTAAAAGTAAAGCAAAATATAACTTATTTATTATTTTTATAATTTCTCCGTTTAAATTACAATATTAAATTATTGAATATCAATTTCTTAATAAATTTAAAAACTATAATTAGTATTTATTCATATATTATATTTTAAAATCAAAGAACTACTAATCAGGATATAATTATAGAAATAAGAGTTGATGTTGCATTACATTTGAACCTAAAAGTAATTGGAATGTTTTTTGAACAGTTTTGAGTAACATTTTTTTTCTAAATGTTAGCAATATGAATGTAAGTATTGTGATCTCATTGAAAATTTGCGAATTTGATAACAGTTTTATCTGATAAGGATTTTATTTGATATTTTCTTTCAAAACTTAACTGACACTATATTTTAAAAAATTTAAATCTTTTTGTTATTAAATTTAACTATCAAAACTTTATAATAACTACAATAAATTAATTTATTTTTTAAATGCTTAAATCTTTAGATCTTTATTAAACATATTTGATAATATTATTTTTATTGTAAATTATAAGTGATTAAATTTTTTTCAGTTAAATTTGTAAATTGATACCAGACAAAAAATTAAAATAATGATATATTTGTGTTCCAATATCTTTATACAATAATTAATAGTTATATTTAATGAGAATTTGTTAGATTTTTATCTTTTTTTTTTTTAAGTATCAATATGAAGACTTACAAACTGACTATTCATCAAAAAGCCTTTAGTAGTAAGTTTCTCATAGTATTCAATGTTTTTATTATAATTTGTTTTTTCATAATTTAACACATTATATTTAAATAAAATGATTTTATAGGCTCTGAACTTATAGTAAATCGTAAAGATTTTCCAAATGCTATTAAAGGAGATATTGTAGAAGTGTATCATTCAGATTCAGAACATAACAAACTTTTACTTCAAATTATGGCTTTCAAAGATGATCTCCAAAGCAAAGGTAGATACAATTAAAAATTGATAACTTACTAGTTGATATTTTTTGACTAATACCTTTTTTAAGTTATATAAACAAAAAATAAATAAAATTTTTAGAAATACTTGTGATAAATTTGTATACATATATTTTTTCAAACAAAAATTTATAGACATGGGATTAAATTTTCTGCTTAAAAATAATTATTATTTGGACAAATGTTTTTATTTTTTATAGATACCATTAGTATTGAACAAAGCATTGCTAGTTTGTTTCAACTTAGAGCATATAGTGATGTTACTGTAAATATAGTACGGCCAGAATCTGTTTTACTTGATACAGTTGAGTTTACATTTAAGGATCAGTATCTTGGTAGATCAGAAATGTGGCGCTTAAAAAATTCATTAATGGATACTTGTGTGTATAACAATAAAAAAATGGAGTTCTGTGGTGGATATATTCGTGTTCAAGTTTATGAAATGTGGGTAAAAGGAAAAATGGTTTCATGTGGTGTCATTAATCAAGATACAAAGGTCTAACTTATTTTTATATTATAAAGTTGATTAATCAAAATATGTAGTGTCAATAATTGACGCTAAAATAATTTTTATTCTCAGTTAACTATTTGTTATTTATTCTATGTAATTAAAAATGCTTTTATTTTGTGTTAGTTATTTTTTTAATTTGGTATTGAACAGAAAAATTTAAAAAATTTTGTTAAGATTTACTTGAGTTACAAAATATACAATTTTTATTACTAATTTTAATGTTTTTGTTCTATTTTCTAGGTTATTTTTAGATCTGCAACTAGTATGGTGTATGTATTCCTTCAGATGAGTTCTGAAATGTGGGAGTTCAATTTTTTAGGTGATACATACTTTGAAAAATCTGTAGATGGATTTTTAACTGATTTATTTGATAAATGGAAGGTCAGTATTGATCAAATTCAAAAATTATGATTATGATTTGCATTTATATTTTAATTTATTTTCTATGTAAGTTAGAGTTTTGGAAGTAATCATGAAGTGACAATTGTTCTATTCTCTAGAGTGTTTTATAAAGCTAAAAATTTGGAAGAGTTTCCTGAATCAATGAGGGAGTGTCTTCAAGTAGATTACAAGAATCGTTTTTATGAAGATTTCTATCAGTAAGTATTGTATTTACATATAAGTTAGTGTTTTTCTTGCTTTTGCAATTTTTGTTTATTTTATGTATACAATTTCATTATTATTTTAAAAAATAGGGTTGTTATTCAGAATGAAAGATATGAAGATTGGTCTGCTGCATCATTAATGTTGCTTAGGCGTATTTATTACACTTACAAAAGTGATGTACTTAACTATCATTTTAAAGTTCTTCAAGAATCTGGAGTTACTGCTGATCAAATACCAGAAGCTTATTTATCTCAGGCTCCTCAAGGAAATTTCCTGGAAGTTTTAAATATGGCTTTAAATGGTAAAGTTAAATTAGTTTTTAATGGTGTTAAAAATAATATTTGTGTGTTTAATGAGATTTTAAATTAACACCAATAGTGCTGTTATCGATAAAATCATTACAATTTTACTTGGGAACTGAAAAATCTAAAATACTAATTATAATACTAAAAAGTATTATAAATCAATTGTTTAAAAGAATGGTGATATTGGCAGTATTAATTATGGGTAGGTGAAGTGGAGAGAAGCGTTTGGTGTGTTATGTGTTAAGAGAATTCCAATGAGGTTGAAAGGTAAGTTCTATAAGACTGTAGTGAGACCAACTGATATATGGTTCAAAGAGTTGAGCGGATGACAAGAAAGTAGAGCAGAGATGAGAATGCTTAGATGGCTGAGTGGAGTGACTAGAGAAGATAGGAAAAGGAACATACATATAAAAGGAAGTATAGGTGTAGCGTCACTTGTGAATGAGAGAAAATAGACTTAGATGGTTTGGTCATGTTATAAGGAGAGAGGAATTGGGAGCTTTAGGATAAGGGTGGCTGATTCCAAGTAGTTAGGATAAAGTCGAGGTAAAAGAAAAAGATACATATATTTATACTTTTATAATGTATCATAGTATCTGCAAATGATATATGAACAACATTTATTATTAATAAAAATAATATAAGAAATATATTCAAATTTTTTAGTATTTGAAAAACATTACATTGAAAGAAGTTTAGATCGTACTGGACAGCTAGCAATTGTAATATCACCGGGAATGGGTGAATTTTATGTTGATAGACAATTGACAAATGTTACTAAGCAAAGAGTAATGGATAATGGAGTTGGTATAGATTTGATTTGTGTAGGTCAAGAACCATTATATGCTGTTCCATTGTTTCTTGTAAGAATTTTGATATTTATTCAAAATAATTTTATGTCGAAAGTTAATATATTTTTTTAATAGCACAGTAAGAAATATTGGAATATTTAATATTTTTATGTAAAATAATTGTTATAGTAATGTTTTTCTTAATTAGTTTCAAAATCGAGATGAATCACTTGGAGATGACTGCAGCATTCCTCACTGGATAAACTTAAGGTATTTATACTTATTGTAGTATTTACTTTAATTAATTTACATTTAAATCAAATATTTTAAATACTTATTTATAACCAAATTGTTGACAGTTTTATTATTTGTTAATTTAAGTTAAAAATTGGTATGGTGTACTCTGGCAGATTTCAATGTATTGCAGTTTTTAAAATGGTATACTCTAAAATACAAAATTTATTGGATAAATTGAAATATAGGATTGATATACAGGGTTATTTTATTCGATCCAGCAAATTTTTTGCATTTTGTTTTTAATTTTTAGAGTTTATAACTATGTTAAAACCATTTTTTAACTTTAATGCAAAGCTGAGGAGACAGTATTGGTTTTGTGATGGTGTGAATTAATTTTTATGTCTGTCCATAATGTTTCCCAGTTTTTAATGAAACATTTTTATTAATCTATGCATCAAAATAACCCAATTTAATTCTAGTTGAACCTATTAGTGCAAAAAAATTTAAAAAAACGTCTTCAATTTTAGAATTGTAAAAAATATTTTTTCTACATTTTAAAATTACTATAACTTTTTTTTTAAAAATACTAGTCTTAATGAAATTTTAATAAGGTGTACTAAAGGCAATAAACTTTCTTTTTATATGTTTTTATAAAAGTACAATGAAAAATTTAAGTATAGGAATAATTTAAAAGGTATAAACCCAGGCCATGTAACCAAAAATCCCAAATTTCATCACTTTAAAAAAAAATGTATTACTTTTTTTTCATTTAACTAACTCTTTAAATACACTGATTATAATGAAATTTTAATAGTATATAAAAGTAAAAACTCTCAATAAATAATTTTCTTAAAGTTCTTATCGACTTATCAAATTTTTTTGAAGTGTAGTGCAAATAAATGGCTATTTGGAAAAAATTATTTTTTCTCATTAAAGAAAAATAATAAATAATATGTATTGTTTAAAAAAAATATGCAAAATATTTGTTGGATCAAAAGTTATTAATATGTCAACACTTGGTAGGATACACATTATATGATTTGCTTCTAATCTAGGAAAACAAATTTACTATTCTTAAAATACTTGTGGAGTTACTCATTTAAGAGCTTTTGATAAAGAATATATTTTAATAAATGTACATATTAAAGATTTTATTAACTTTATAATTTTACAAAACAAAAAATATTATCTAGCTTTTATGGAAGTAAAGATATGCCACCTAAGTCTACATTTGTTCCTCGTATTAAAGTACCTAGTCAATTTTCTAACACAAAATTAAATCGTCGTAAAAAAGGGTTGAGAGTAGTATTATCCACTACATTACCAGCTTCCATGCAAAATGGTTTTACTAATTGTGCTGATGATTATATAGCTTATGATAATGATGTTTTTGAAAAACGTAAAAGATCTTATTTCCCAAGATTTAGGTAAGTCCTTCTATCATTTATCAACTGAATGATATTTTTGCATTTATTTATTTTTAGTCAAAGTACTTTTATTATTTAAGTACTTTTTATAATTTTCTTGACATTTTATTTTAATTTATTTTTGTCAATTATATTTTATTTTGACTTATACTATTATATTGTTAGCCTACTTATATATTGTAATATTTTTTTACATTCTTATCTAATAAATTTGAAAATTAATTTACAGAAGTATTAACAATATTATTCCGTTTTCTTATAAACAATCAAATACATCTACTATTGTGAGAAAAAAGAAATTTAGCACTTGTAGTTTTGAAGTAAGTTCAGATCGTTCAGTTATTTCAAGTCGCAGTCTTTCTCCCTTAAAACAAAGGAGCATTACACCACCACCAAAAAATCAATGTGATTCTTGTATATCCCCTTTGAATAGTATGTACATCTTTAAATTAATAGTTAAATTATATAGTTTTATTCATAATATAATGTGAATTTTAATCTATACACTTTTATTATCATTTACTTTTATAAATATATTTTACTAAAGGAAATAAAAGTTTAAGTATTGATGATGGTTTAAAAAAGTTGGAAAA
This sequence comes from Daktulosphaira vitifoliae, assembly GCF_025091365.1. Taxonomy (NCBI): domain Eukaryota; kingdom Metazoa; phylum Arthropoda; class Insecta; order Hemiptera; family Phylloxeridae; genus Daktulosphaira; species Daktulosphaira vitifoliae. The sequence continues at coordinate 24,464,777 of NW_026099574.1, forward strand.
ATATGATGTTCTGGAAGATGAACAACCTCCAAAAACTAGTTTTAAACCTAATCGAGTTAGAGGATTGATAAATCCATTTGATAAATCACAAGCACTTTTTAAATTGACTTCAAATAGGAGAAGGTGGAGTCATACATTTTCTGAAAGTAAAACATAAATTATATCTTAAATGATTTATTGTTGATGTTGTTTTAAAAATATTAAAAGTAAATTAAATACTTTATAATGTAGAATATCCAAAAATACAAAAAGTTCAAGATGATATTGAATTAGTTGGAAATGCTGAAATGGATATAGATGAAACTGTTCATCAATTAAATAATTTAAAAAAAAATCTTGATGGTATTGTATTTTGCTAATTATTACTATGAATTAAATTATATTGCTTATTATATTTTTATAGTAAATATAAATATTGAAAAATTTCTAAAAAATAGAATTGAAGAAAAACAAAATATAAAAAATGCCGGTCAAAAATCATTAGGTGAATTTGATTGGTTAAGTCAATTTTCTTCGGGTTAGTATTATTTGTTATATTCCTAAGAAAATTAATAAAAAATAAATAAACAAGTTAATTACTAAACATGTTTAATAAAAATATCTTAAAATGAAATTAAGGATAACTTTTAGGTGTTGATTGGAAATCATTAGTATTTCCAGCTTGTCTCCCAATTACAACAGATTATTTTCCTGACGATGTCACACTTCAATCATACTATGTATTTTCCAATTATAATTTACTACCTGAAGATGTAAATGCAGATTTTGCTCAACAAAGAGCTGTTTACCGACAGCCTTTATCTACTTTAGAAGTATTTTACCAAATGGTATCTCAGCGTTTAGCTCAAGTAAATACATTAAAAATTATTTTATAAATATAATACAAACTGCATTCTTTTGGTCTTGCAGTATAGTAAACCTTAAATTAATTTTATTAAATTAAAAGATTAGATCACAATCAAATGCATCTTATTTTATTATGAAAAATTTTCAGATCTATTTAATGTATATATTATTTAAAATTGTAATAAATATTTTTTTGTAAGATTTGCTAATTAATTTTTAGATTTCTAAACACATTTTTCTTTTTGAAATTTAAATATTTAAATAATTTAATCCCTTAAATGAAGTTTTAGTAAGAATAACATGTTATTTAACACTATTACAGATTTCATATATTTCGAGAAATATTATCTGATAATCACAAATATATATATTTTTGAAATAAGCACAGTTCTAGGTTATTCCTCTAACTCATAAAATTTACGAGTGTCAGATTCTATATTTAATATGGAATTAATTAAAACTTAATATGTATGTATTTGTTATTTTAGGTTAAAGAAAAGTGTTGTTTTAATTATTTTATACTCTATGCATCTCTCTGTCACGATGCATATATATTACTATAAAATCCAGTAGTACAACATTACAATAATTACAATTAAACACTCTCATTGTTTAATGTATATTTTAAAATCATATATTCATTTGTCGTGGCAGAACCTAGTCAACAATATTTATTTTATTGTTTAAATTACTTTAACTTGCAACAAAATATGTTATTTTACTCAAAAATAGAAAATTTTAATTAAAAAATTATTAGTGATGAAAAATAACATGCAGTTATAATTTTTTTTTTTTGAGAAATCATGATTTATATTTTCCTGTAATTTTCTAAAATTTACGAACTATTACATAATACTAGTGATACAATTAAAGTATTGTCCTATGGGGTAAATATTAGAAAATCATCTTTCTAAATAAAAATAGATTAATCATGTAAGATTTTTTTTCAGGGTAGGATCTATCCTCCTCATAGTACTATTTCCAATCATGCTTCAAAACGACACTAAAAGTTTTTTTTATTTAAAACCAAAACATTAAAACTATTATAGTATTATTAAAAAATATCACAATTTCTTTCATTTGATATAATCAATTTATAATGATAAAGTTTTATAACAAAAACTTATTTCTTCATAATAAAAAGTAACTTGAAAATATTTGATTTTGAGATATAGCTATTATCTATATTTTTTTGATTTTAATATCATCTGATTTGGTTGGTCTGTTTTTTACATCAATGGGAACTTAATGGTATTTTTGAAAATAAAAAAAATTGTTAAAACGTTTTAATATTAAGTTTATTTATTGAATAAAATTCTTTTTTTTTTTTATTTATTTATTCATACAATATAATATTGTTGAAATTAGGTACGATGTCAATATCCAAAAATATATCAGTGATGAATCCTAATTATTAGTAGATCAAAAAATTCTTTACATTTAAAAAATACCATATTTTAAACACAATATTTTGATTATCATGATTATCATGATTAGAATAAAATTTTATGGAAGTCTAATTTAACTTCTTTCCTCTTTTTATAATATTTCTATCTATAAATATCTATATTATATTATATATATACGATTTCATAATTTTAGATGAACTTTTTAGACCCACCAGATTGTGCCTATAAATATTATATTATAATATTTTTATACTTAACATAAAAAAATAACACATATCAGAAATTGTTTGTTGTTATGCCAAGTACAATTTTATTAAAAAAAATAGTAATTTTTACCTAAAAATATGTTGTAAAGTGTTATAATAACCCCAAAAAAACATAAATATTTTAGTTTTATTAATTGAACAAATGCAAAATAAATTTTTCAATTTTTGTTTTCCATTATATAAATCGAATTTCGTGTTTGGAAAGCATCGTCTAAGATAACCCTAAAAAAATAAATATGTAATATGCATTGATATCCAAGACTTAGTCATAAACATAAAAAATAATTTTGTCTTGTTTACTTTTATATTTATATTATTGTATTGTTTCTAAATATTTTACTTATTATAGATGAAATTCATTTATTTCTATGTTTTATTTAAAATATAGATTACTATTATATTAAAATTTATTTTTATAGGGCTTTCAGTTAGTTGTGAATAAATCTGAAAACTCAACAACAGATCAGTCCAAAAAGAGAATTAATAGTATTGTTATGAGGTCAACTCTTCCTATGGCTGAACCTTTCATTGAAATGCGTCTTAGTATAGGCAGAATTGTTCACATTTTAACTCTTTGTGGATCAGAAATTCGTGTCACCCGATATAGACCTAGGTGAGAAAAAATTATACAAAACTTGATTATTTATTTTTATTAATTAATATAGTTATGAGCTAAAACCAACTACAACAAGTATAATTACAAAATAATTATTAATTGTGTACAATGATACTAATTTAATATTTTAAATTAAATGACAAAAGATATCTTATATATTACACACTGTGATTTAAACTAAAGTTTTTTCAAAAGGGAAAAAACCAGTCAGTATTAATCAAATGCATAATACAGTTAATTGGTTAACTTAAAATGTAGTTAGTAGTCAAAGTAAAAAATAAAGGACTTAGATAAGTGGGTGAATTGAGTTTTAACTTAGAAGAATAAGTTAGAACAGTCTATATTATTCAGGAGATTTATAGGGAAGGATTTATCAAAAGATTGTCTACAATATGAAAGATTTTTTAATTGAAGTATACTTTGAGCAAAAGAATAGTTATAGTTAAAAACAGTGGCTAAGGAGAGATAAGTAAGTCAGTCAGTAAAATTTTCTCTGTATTCAATCAATCATCAAGCTGGACATTGCAAAAATGGTATCTAAAACTCACAACCATACTCCAATAGTAGATATAATACTTTAAGATACTTTGATAAATGTAACTCTTTATAAATTCTATAAGTAAGTCTTAAAAGTTTAAGGGCTTTACAACATATCTATTTAGGTAATTTTAGAGTAGCTGACAATTTATTTCAATGGAAATTTTGAGAAATAATTTCATATCACCAGCAAATATGAGTATCTTGGTGTGTTTGAGAACAGAGTTAGTATAGTTGAGAAAATGTGCAAACAGTAGATGATATAAGATCATACCTTGAGGAACGCCAGAGAATTATGGGAAAATGCTAATATAGTAACCATGAGTTTATTACACATAATTTTTTATTAGTCAGATTTGATTGGATTCATGAAAGCAATAAAGAACTAATACTAATGCAAACAAATTTTAATAAGCAGTGTGTGATCTACTTAATCAAACACTTTTGCAAAATCAGTATAAATGACATCTACTTAACAATTTTGATTAAATGTTTCATTTATGTAGGTAGTAGAAATAAGGTTACAAGGAGGAAAGAATTCGATTATATCTGATTCTTCTCTCATAAGAAGAGAAGAACCGGAAGCTGTAAGAACAGTTATGGAAATGAATGTTGAAGGAAGAAGAGGTAGAGGAAGACCAAAAAAGAGATGGAGAGATGCTATTAAATGCGCGATTTGAGGACAGCCGATGTGAGCGTAGATGATGTGGGAGATGTGTCAAGTGAAAGTTTAGGATAAGGGTGGCCGACCTCAAGTAATTGGGATTAAGACGAGGAAGAAGAAGAAGAAGAATAAATAATATTATGTTTAATTATCAATCTTTACATAAAGATATTTTTGTACAATGTATAAATTATTGCATGATATTAAAGATAAATTAAGAGCTTTTATTTTTAGTAAAAAAAAATTCTTAAATTTTTTTAGATACTAAGTTTTGCTTAAATTGATATCTATGCTCTAAGTATTAATTAAATTATGGAGCACATCCTTTGATATGCAGTAAATTAGGCTTAAGAGTAGTACGTACTTAATTTATCAATTTTTTATGTTTCTTTTATATTTTTATAAATTTCAAGATTTCCATATGCCTCATTTGAAATACAATATAGATATCGTTTTCAAGCTCCTGATCATTCGACTTATGGAATATCATGGATATCATTTGTTACGGAAAAATTAGAAAATTATAATTGGAATTACATGGACCATTATTTATGTACTCGCGGAGATACAGACTATGCGTTACATGATGTAAAATGTTTATGATTACTTTTTTTTTTAGTAAAACTTTACTTATACAGTACATTAAATAAATTGTGTATAATTTTATAGAAACTTAAATACTGGAGATTTCGCATGTATCTTCTTCCTTGGCGTCTTGAAGCTACTAGTACAATTATGGACCATCTAAATGAAAATGTGTATTGTGATATTTACAAAACACCAACTATGGAAGAACAACATGATTTCACTAATAAGTTTATTAAATTTATTGAGACATGGGTGAATCGTCTGAAAAGATCTGCTGCTCCTAGTATTAAGGTTTGTAATTTTTATTACGTAATAGCTTTTTCTGACTATTTTAATTTTAATTTATTTATGGCAATCCTCAATGATAAAAGACATAATTATATATTGAATGGAAGTAGCAATATCTTATTTATATGATTGGATATGTAATAAAAATAATTATTTATATGTAACGAAAATTATCTGATGGAGTCATCATCAATTCTTTCTATAAATCTTTAAATTCCTACACTTTATTTTTAATATTAAAATATTTATTACTAATACATATATATTTATAATTTTTCAAGTTAATTTACTTGGTGTGAATATAAAAAATGCACTGCATTTTTTAATTTAAATAATTAATAAAAATTATAAATAATTTAATAATTCAAATTCTAAAAAAAAAAAAAAATAATGCACAATTGTAAGTAAATATATTTAATATAAATAAATAGCTATAAATATAGTATTAATAATAATAATTAGTAATAAATTGTATTCTATATTATAATTTAGCCTTGTATTTTCAAAAATTAAAATAATGTTATTTAAAATGCATTAAATAAATTTGATTGTCCGTAAAAAGGTTTTTTTTTTAATAAAAACTTCCATATATTGCTATTTTTCAAGAATGAGTAATTTTTTTTATGTATTAGAGTTCAAATGAAGCTGCTATGTCTCCTTTCAGAGATCGAACAGTTAGTTCAGTTCGTAATACAGAAAAATTACGACCCAGGTTGGTATTAATATATACTAAATTTTAAGCTATACTGTATATTTTTTTTTTAGATCAGGATCTAAAGTATTTGATAGAGGAGGAACAGTTACTCCTGATACCAATCCAAATTCTGCTGATGATTTAACAGAAGAAGTTGAAAGGTGATAAAATCTAAAGCCTTTATTTAATTGTTGTAATATGTAGTAAATTGTAATTTTAGTAAATTTATTAATTCATACAACTCTGGATTGCTGATTTCAAAAGAGAGCATATCAAATACTGAATTAATTGAATGGATGCAAGTAGGTATTGGATTGTTTGTTAATAAACAAACTGCAGGATTGCCTAGACATACGTTTATTAGCTATGATGCAGTCACGTGGTTAATGAGTAATGTTTCAAATTTTGTAAACCGACAAGAAGCAGTTGATAGATTTCAGGTAAATTTATCTGCAAATTTTTACTATTTGATTCAAATAATTGAATTTGAAAGGAATGTGACTTGTTATAAATAAAGTTGTAGCAGACATTTTATTTTAATGAATTGTTTAGGAAATTTTAAATGAGCAGTTAATTTGTCATGCATCAGGAAACTATGAACACCCATTTATTGATGGATTTTACATGTATTATATTCCTTTGTCTGAATCACCTACTGAAAAATGTAAGTCGGTATAATTTTTACTAAATTTTTTATTATTTTTCTTCAGATATCTAGTAAATACTTTATTATATAATTATGAGAAAAGACTACTGAATTTTACATATTTTATGTAGACTCATAAAATATTTAAATGATAAAAATTTTAGTATGGATTATTTATCATTATTAAATTATTTTATTTATAGCTAATAAAAATGGTTAAATTTAATTAACAAGCATAAAAATTTGAAATAATAGAAATAGTATTAGATTTTTTTTAACGTTGCTTAAGGCACAATACTTTACATATCACTTTTTAGTCAAAATGACTGGTAGATAAGCAAATTTTTTATTTTTAATTAACATTTTCCTTTTTGCTGTTAAATCAGTAGAACATCAATGAAATAATAATAATAAAATAATTATTATAAATAAACTAATTTTTTTGAAAAATTGTAAAAACTGAGTTGCGAGATGTTGTGCCTTATGTGACGATATTTTAAAGTGTATTTTGAGTGTAATAAATAATAATATTAATTTTATCATAATGTTTAAAATATTGGCTTAAACTCTAAATTACAGCTCCATTTCCTCAACATGAATTTCAAGCTTTTGAAAATGAATGGGTAGAAGTAGAGGTTAAGCCACCAATTTTATATCCAGAAAATACAGCTTTCCTTGTTGATAACTTGATGCCAATAGAAGAGAATAATATCAATCATGATAGTAGGTGGAAAGGTAAAATTTAATCAGTATTTTTTTAATGTCTTAATGAAATTAAAGCATTATGATAAAAATAAGTTTTAAATTAGTCATTTCATTTATTTGATGCCAATTGGTAATTCAAAAGAAAATTATAAGTAGAATACATAATAATATATTTAAATTTAACAATAGTGATAACAGAATAAATATAATGAATCTATAAAAATGTATGAGATAACTAGAAGTAAGTTAAATAATTAATATCTAATTTGTACAATGCGAACATGTCAAACTAAAAATTTAAAAACAAAAAAAAATAAAATGTTGCCAAAAATTAATTTAAGGTTCAAGGAATTTTTAAGAAGAAGAAGCAATCTATGTTGAGAATAATTTTGAAAGAAGGTGATACCATGAGAGGTAACCAGGAAAAGAGAAATAAAGAGTGTGTAGGCAGGTGGCAAACGTGAAAAGGCTGATATTGCGTTTTATGAATCCTAGAAATTTACCAACAGTAATACTAATTCGGTATTCAAAAAAAGAGTGGGAGTTATAAAAGAACCCACGGTCACAGGAATCACGCTCATTTATTAAAATTATAATATATTAACACTTATAAGGATAAAATAATCCACTCTATTTATTTTTGGTTAAAATAAAAATTATTTTTTGTATTTAGTTTAGCAATGATCAATATCACCATATAAATATCCATAATTAAACTAATTTTTTTCTGTAACTTTTTCATTTTAAAGTCATAAGAGTTTTTATTTTTGGTATTTAAGATAACCAAATGTTTTTTTTTACTAATTTTTAAAACTATTAACCATTTTCACTTTTTGATTACTTATATTCTTTTATATTTAAATAGTTGAATAACTTTTCCGTGGTTTTAAAAATATTGTAAACCAAAGATGCTCAACAATTTTAAACCTTATTTTGTTATTTATTCAATATATATGTACTTTAGGGAGTAATAAATTTTATCCATACAAAAAATCTTTCAATCATTTTAGCGTATTAGATGCATAATTAACATGTGATATTCTAATAAATTTGATTTACAGTGATTTATGTATTTTATTTTAATTAGTTCCATGGTATAAAGAAGCTCATTTAGAGATGGATGTAAATAGTAAAAGTGATCGGGTAGAATGGGGTCATGCTCGTTATCAAACAATTTATAGATGTGATCGGGCTTATGAAATTATTGCTCAATGGGTTGCAGCTTCTGGATCCATTGTAGCTGATTTGGTAATAATAAAATAGTTTAAATCTAATTTGATTTTCTTTGATAATATATTTTTATCTAATCATTTTAGATATATAACTGGGCAAGAAAAGCTCAATCTGGTGGATTTCAATTGATACCATTACCAGCTGATCCTTTTGCATTACCGTACACATTAAAATCAGATCCTCTTAGAGGTCCAGTTTTTGTTCCTCTTAATTTAGAATGTTTAATGACAACTGATGGAAAGAATTATTTATTTTATGGTAAGCTGTTTAGAAAATTGTTAATTGAAAACTGGAAACTGGAAATCAATTATGCACTATGTGTCAAATAATTAAATATTATACTTTGATTAATATTATTAGATTGAAAAAATATAGACAAGATAATTTTTTAAATTACAAAAATAAATAATGAAATTTAGTTGTACTCAGCTAACATAAAAAAAAAAAAGTTTATAGATATACAGGATATCCAACTGAGTACTGAAATCATCAATAACTTTTTATTCATCAAAAAATATTTTGCATTACTTTTTATTTTTTTAGTAAAAAATTTCTAATAAGAAAAAATAAAATAATATTTTTTAATTTTTCAAAGTTTTATTATTGCCATTTATTGGCACTTTACTTTCAAAAAAAAACTTAAGAAGTTAATAATTACTTTAGGATAAGATGTGTGTCATTGTTAAAGTTCTCATATCATCTATTTGGGAACGAACAGCAAACAGTGCAGCTGAACATTAGTGTTAAGCGGCAACTGAGTGCTCCTTTGTACCACACTGCACCCCTATTTTTTGATTATGATGGATTAATGTTTAAATATTAATATATTATTAAGAAAAGAAGTATAACAAAAAAGGGTAGATATGATAAGTGAATTTTATTGTAATATAAATGTGATATCTTGGAATAAGTTCTGGGGAGTTTGATATTAGAATCCACTACGGATTTGCTTGATATGAATATTTCAAATTTTTTCTAGAAATAATTTATAATTGCACCTACGGTTGTCCTCTACAAGTTGTATTTGCATATAAATATTTTCTCTAGAGATATAATACTTCTGTAATCAGGGCCGGATTTAAACTTTTGGATGCCTGGGCAAATTTTTTTTTGAGGCCCCTAACAGTAAAATAATAAAAAAATACTCATTATCGAATTAGTTAAGGATAAAAGTTTTAAAATTCACAAACTTGCACTTAATAACTATCTACCTAAAACGTGTTTATTTCAAGTTTGAAACACTGCTGTTCATGTAACACAAATTTCAAAATTCATTTAAAGATAGCAATATTACAATAAATTTATTAAACCTTCATAATTTGAAGAGTAAAAATAAATATAATAATCTTACAATTTAATTTATTAAAAATTTTAAATTCAACCTCCATAACAGCTACATTAATTATAAATTATAATAAAAGTTTAATTAAATTTAATACTTTAAAATTTTTATTGGCAGTAGGTAGTAAATAGTACAATCAAAATTATTTAAATCAAAAATGTTAAATAAAAATATATTTTTATAAATTTGGTACTTTTCTTGATTTTTTTCCTGCAGTCTTCTATAACTTCATCAAATGTTAAAAAAATTAGTACATCATTTTCAATGCTCATAATAGATAAAAAATTTAATCTCCCTTCATGCATTGAAGTCCTTAATCTATTTTGAATGATCTTCAACCTTGAAAAAGAGCGTTCACCATTACAATTAGTTACTATTATTACCTACTAAGTTTAAAGAATGGGCAGCACAAGGAATNTATTACCTACTAAGTTTAAAGAATGGGTGGCAGCACAAGGAACCCACGTAGCTAAACTGTTTTCAGCAATTATTTTGCTTTGAAGAACATTATATTTCCTACTCATAGCTGACGCATTGTCATAAGATTGACCTCGACAATTTTTTATGTCTAAATTACATTCTTCAAAAAATTTCATTATACCATCAAACATTTCTTGAGCCTTATGTCCTTGATTTGGCAAAAACTTTAAAAATCTTTCAACAGGATTAGGGCCTTCCATAAATCGAAAAATTATGGTTAGTTGATAAACATGACCTTAGTCAAGCGATGAATCTATAGATATGGAATAGTACTTTGATTTTTTTATGCGCGAAATTATGGTGTTAAATACTTGATATCGCATACATTTAGTTCTTCACAAATAGTTGAGGATAAATAATTAGTATTGCCACTTCCACAATTACCGGTTTCTTGAATATGTTTTTTTAAAAACTCGTCATATTCGGCAATAAGTTCTAGCAAACCAAGATAGTTCCCATTACTTTGAGATCCAATAATCTCATTATCTCCTCGTAAACCCAACCCACGCTTGCATAAAAACTTGATAACACTTACAAGTCTCGTCAAAACCTTTTTCCAATAAAATTTTTCTTCACCCATTTGTTTTTGAAGTTCAGCATTAATACGACCTAGAATAACTGAACGATCTTTAAATGCTATAAATGTATTGAGATGATTCTTTGAAGTCTCATGCTCGAGAAGTTGTTCGTTAGAATTTTTCCAGTTGAAAAATCCTTCTGTGTTAAACTGTGTACGCAATGTAGTTGATGACATTAATTTACATATTGAACAGAAAAGGTGGCTTTGGAAGGAGAAAAGCATAACCATGATCGTTTAATTAAGTCACCATTTTTACATTTTCGCTTAAACATTCCAGTGTTACACTTACGAGTCCATTTACCAGTACTATTTTTTTGCACCAAAGATTTTTTTTTAATTAGCTCTTCATTGCAATTTTGTAAATGTATAATACCTTTGTTAATCCAATAATCTACATATGTTGACATATTTTCAGGCCATAATCCAATATCAGTCATCATTTCAATTGGAGAATTTTGAGTTGTCTCTGTTTCAGAAGTATCTTGAATTTGAAGAGAATAGGGTATTTGATTAAATTTAACAAGATGCGAAACACTGTCCACATAATTTGAATTTTCTTCATTAAGCATGACAGAAACATTTTCACAAATTTGAGAATCTGTTGTAAATATTTCGACATTCAAAGATTCTATTTTTTCAGCACTAGTATCATTAATGTTTGTTGATTTTTCAATACTAGTATCATTCATGAATGTCGGATTAATAATTGTCTCAGAAGTATCAGAAGCTTTATTTTCGCTTTGTAATAAGTCTGACTTAAAAAACTAGGTATGCATTTTGTTTTTTTAATTTCATTTTCAATTTTTTCTTCTTTTTGCTTTTTTAATTTTCGGTTAGCAGCGCCACTTGCCTGAACTCTTTTCATAGTTTGAAATTCGAATTCCCTATAGTCAATATTTGATTATAAATTCGAAACCAAAAAAAAAAAATTTAAATCAATATTAAAAATCAGAATTATGATGAAATAAAATTAAAATTGATTTTGAAAATATTCATTGTTGTTTTGTACGAGGCAGCTAGACCGTAGGACAGCTAGTTGTGCACCGCACTAGAATACCGTTTTACCTTAAACCTGTTTAAATCGTTATTATAGATGCGGGAGTGGATCACCTAGGAGATGACGGCTAATGGTATATCCAATAAGTAACGAGAGTAGACAATATTTAAATCACAAATGAACATATACAGAGTGATTTTTTTATCATAACCCACTCAATTACTTACAGAATAAATATATTTAAACATTTTTTTTTTTGTTATCTTTAGTTACACATTATTCTTGAATTCTTAAATATGTAATACTTTTTAAGTTCATCCCTTATGCCTTGTAAGGGGGTCAATGTGTGCTGTATGCCCCAATGTCATAATGTTATCATATGACGTATATCGGTATTAATTTTGCAGCCAAAATTATATAAATACAAAACAATATTTATTTTTTAAAGTTGATTTTTTCATAAGCCGAGGGTTAAAAAGTTTAAAATTTTTTTATAGTATTCGGCATCTGGTTGCCCCCAAACATCTGCTGCCCGGGCAAGTGCCCTTAAAACCCTCCGTTAGATCCGGCCCTGTCTGTAATAATTTTTATCTTTCAAAGCTGTGTATTCATCATTCTTTAGTATACTTTTTTTTTTTATGGTAAATTTACTGCTTTAAATGTAGTAAATAACGTTTTATTTTACTCTTTTCTATTATACCCCATAATTATGTTGATCTAAATACGAGAGTGTTAAAATAATTACATATTGTTCTATAAGGTCATTTATTGTAAATTGGATACAATTTAAGATCATAAAGCTGTTATTCTCAATAATAAATTGGCGAAATTTAAACTCTTATTCTCCGATTTATGTCAAAACTATCACAATAAGACATTTACCAAAATTTGGTTTAATAATTTATTTGATTTAAATTCCATTTTTTAAAAGAATATCCAGAAGACACATGGTTAAGAAGGTTATTATTATTTCAAGAAGTCATATTGTATCGTTTTGGGTTTATAATTTGTAATTCGCCTCCTAACACTGAATCTTACCACAATCAATACATACATACTACAGGTAAGTTAATGCTTAATTTTTAAAATTGACTCATTGTTTATAGTATTACTGTTTTTCTCTATATGTAAATAGAAAACTAAGAAGATTACTAAGTGTAGCTATAACATTTAAGTTAATGGTAAAAAATATTCTATTTTTAGGCAACATGTTTGTTCTTATACTGTCAGACTTAGTTAATGACGAAGAAATTATTGGAACAAATACTGTGAATGTTGGTGGTTCTGTTGATAAAGACGACAATGATGTTTACACATGTTCATCAGATAGAGTTGGGAATTCAAATGAAGATTTATTAGAGATAGGTAGTAATGGTGATCAACAACTTCTCAATCAGCAACAATTAGAACAACACTATTTACAACAACAACAATTTAGTCCTCATATGGAGTACGTTGTGACAAGGCATCTTTATCATAGATCTGGAACCAACAACGACACCAAAAAAAATAATCAAAAACGAGAAAATAGGGTAGGTGTTGTAATTTTATATGCAGTTTTATTTCTTTTAATAAACAATTTTGTTTCAACGTTAATGTTTTGAACCACTATTTATAACAACCAATAGTTAGAAATAAATTAACTTGTCTTCAGTTAAGTACACTTGTAAAAATTAGGAGTTAGAATTTTGAACGAAAGATTATAGATGAACTCAATGGTGTACTTAGAATGTTTGAACGGGCACTTATCCTTTTTAGTCTCCCTAGACGTGTTATTTATTATTTATTAATTTACTTTATATTTATAACGAATTACAACAAAATCCTAGCCCTAAATTATTACAATTATTGGTCAAATTTAAAATATATAATAATTATAATACAGTAATTGTATTATTTTTAATTTACAACAATTATATGAATACTAAATCTATTTTGTTTTTTCTCTTTATGATTAATTCAAAAGCGAACTTTGATTTGATGTTCCCTCTAGTAGTAGAAAGTACGGGCTAACTTATTAACCCCAGTGTAACAATCAATTGTTGGTATCTGTATACTACACGTTTTCTACTAGCTTGAAAGGTTGTCTGTAAAATAATATTGTCATTGTATATATTAAGTAAACAATAACTATCAAAGAACCTATTAAGTCCCTAAACTAATATTTTCGTTACTCCTCGAACTCTGATAATGGATCTCACTCAAGAAAAGGGTTTATCTTCATAGCCTATAGTTGGGTTTGATAGTTTTGCTTTAATTATATATTACTTACATTAAATTTTGTACTTAACGTCCAGTTACGACGATCGTATTCATTTTTTTTTTTAATAATGTGTAATTCAAAAGTGTTATAAAGATAGGAAAGCAGTTATCACAGTCATTAGCATGAGGGGATATAAAGTAATTAGGTCGTCCATATTTTATTATCAATAAAATTCGAAGAATTTGCTAGAATTTTCAAGAGTTTTGGTTTTACTTTAATAACATCTAGGAATGATAATATAAAAGATTCGTTAGATAACCCTAAGATAAAGGAGAAGAAGGGGAAAATAGAGCATTTATAAAATACAGTATGAATGTATGCTTGATGTATGCTAAAACAAACACTTTACCAGCGTAGTATGAACCCGTTATATATTATAATTAAAATATTATACATTTAAAAGTTACATCACAATGCTCAAATGTACCTTAACGTAAAGGAAAAAAACATAGGGGCTATTTAAATCATTTAAGAAACATTAAAAATCAAGAAGTTGGTAAATCTCCTGTTGATAAACATTTATTGACACATAATTACTCCATTAAAATCATAAGACTAATTAAAAACTTGAATAACTACAATGAACTTAATATTAAAAGGTTAATAGAAATGTTTAAAAATAAAAACTACCTAATTGATTAGAATCTTGGGCTATTGAAAATAATGAAAAATTAATTTAAAACTTGCGTAAACTGGTAAAATAATATATTACTTAGTGATAATGCCATTAGGTGATAAGATCACTAGGAGTATATAAAGGTTTTTTTTAGTCGGACTGTCAGTATCTGTTAAGCGTTTATAATGGTAACGTTTTTTTCGAAATACATACACGTGATAGATTAGGGAGATAGTGATATAATGTCACCATTTATTCTACTCACCTGTATGGCGATTTCATCAAGTCATCATCCAAAAGCAACTAAAGCGACCGGCAGCCGTCTCGCCTAATTCATTACTTTTGTTTTTATACTATAATTTTTACCACATTTTACTAGGATCACCATATATTTTACTTAAGCGACAATTAGTGACAACCATACTCCAATGTAATACATGTAAAAGGTTTATATGGTCTATTCATTTATGTCTAGATCTGATGGAACCAATATTATCATTAATTAGACAAGTAAAAAGAGAAGTGGTTACTAATTAATTTTATCTATGGATCAAATATCATAAACTCGTAGTAGTATAAATCGTACATTTGATACTGTGTCTTAGTCACCGTACTGATTGTATTTGTTATAAAAATATAATAATTGTTTGTCTGTTAACCATTTATTTTACTTGCTCAGCTACAAGTAGTGACATCTATGTTAGCGTGACAAAATACCAGTGACGGGATGACTGACACCTTTAATACGCGACTTTTCAGTACTTTTTCAGTCAAATATTTTTTGTATTTTTTAGTTTTAATATTTAAAATTAATTTTTAATTTTAAATAATAATAATAATATCCATAAGTGATCAATTCTCATTTTATATTCAAAATTTAAAATTGTTGATGTAAAGGTTGGATTTTTGTGGGCGTGGAATCATATGGTAAGTCGTCGGTGGAAATGGTCTAATCCAGCGACGGGCGATGAACAATTCCAAAATCGTCTTTTAGAAGACTTCAGAAATTTTTGTGGTAACGCCGATGGAAGATTACAACAATTTTGGCGTCAGTGTAAAAACCAACACAATCGAAGTAAATAAAAACATATCTGTGATCAATTAATCATTTAAGAGTCATTCGTGATAAAGTGTGAAATATAGGATTAGAAATATTAAAAATTA
Organism: Daktulosphaira vitifoliae; assembly: GCF_025091365.1. Lineage (NCBI taxonomy): Eukaryota > Metazoa > Arthropoda > Insecta > Hemiptera > Phylloxeridae > Daktulosphaira > Daktulosphaira vitifoliae. The sequence continues at coordinate 24,480,711 of NW_026099574.1, forward strand.
TATTTTTATTTTGGAAGAAATTAATATTAATGAATTAAGACTGGAATTACGACTTAAATTATTAATTATGATATGTTATATAATTACATGTATATTATATTATACAGAAAAATTAGTATTTATTCAATTCCTTATGTATTGTTCAGAATTGTTTTTCATTTTTTTGTAATCTTAACAATACTATTAAACAATTTTTTTTCATTCTTTCTATTATTCGTGCCTTTTTTTAAATTTTTGTTGAATACTAAAATTGTGTTTTTACCATACATGTATGTTTTAATACTTCTCAAATATATGTGTATTCCATCAAATTTTATTTATCTAATTAAATAAATAAAGTTTGTCCAAATATGCTCATAAAAATTATAAAAATATAATGTATATCTCAAAAAAAAAAATCATTTTATTTACATGACCATTAATCAAATTTCTACTTGGAGAGCATCGGGAGCATTGTAATTTTATGAAAATATAGCAAATACTTTTTACCAGGTTGCATCAATGTTGAGCACCTCCTAAAAAAAATTTGTGAATTAAACATTGTGTGTGAATGACACATTTTGATAAAATTCTAAAATACTCTTCTACGCTAAGAGTGGCCGACCCCAATTAGTTGCGATAGAGGCGAGATAAAAGAAGAAGAAGAAAGATTCTTTCGCGCTAATTAAAATTTCAAACCAGGAATTCATTAGGTATCCCGTAAATAATTAATATTTTTACACGTTATTCTTAACAAATATTAAAATATACCAACATAAATTCATTAAGACTAATATAAGCAGTCATACGTTTAGGTGATTCCAAAAGGTGTCCAGCGGCTCTTAGTGATCGTTTTTTCATAGTGTTATTTATACAAATTGGCGTCTGTGCGCGATTGTGGTTAGGCGGCTCAGCATGAGTCTGGTCGACGCGTGGCTACATTACACCTATAGATAACACCATATGATGTTACTCGCAACTAACATCTTGGCGTCGTCATCTAGTCTCAGTATACAAATTCACCAACGTAAAAATTTTAAACATATAAATTCAATTAAGGCGTAGTGATTTTCCGTTTGTAGGACAACTCTTTACGCTATGATGGTTGTTTACACGGACAAACCGCGTCTTAAATAGTGTAAGTCGTTACTTTATTTTAATTAATGTCTTGAGAAAGGGCCCAGCATTGCGCTAGAGATTTTCAAATGTCCACCAATATACTAACTCAATAGAATTTTAGTTAGTTATACCGCCGTTCACTTACGCTATGTTTATAGAAATCTAATGAAAAATGGTACTGCATTACTATATAAATTCGGGGACGTTAGTGTTGTAGTGGGTTGTTGACGATCGACGAGACACGGGATAATGTGTGTCAAGACAGGAATAGTTCAGATTTATTTAAATTTCTATTTTCATGATACTAAAGCACTTCGGTGCCATTGATACGAATAATTTCACCTATTTATTGATGAATCTTATGAATTCCTGGTACTAAAATTTTATTTTTCCCTTTTCTTTATTTACAAACTTAATTAATTTAACCAAATCTTGAGACAACTTACGGATGCTCCGACGAGGATTTTATTTATTTTTCTCCTGTATCGATGGCCACGTCTTACTGTTACATAGCGTTATATTTTTAACATAAGTTTGCATTATATATTATGTTATTTTAGTAGATTTTTTCATATATANTTTTATTTATTTTTCTCCTGTATCGATGGCCACGTCTTACTGTTACATAGCGTTATATTTTTAACATAAGTTTGCATTATATAGAATGTTATTTTAGTAATTTTTTCATATATATATTTATATACTTATACAGAACGAATTACTCTTATCATGAACCTCTTAATTAACCACACAATCAAAATTTAAGAATTATTCTATTGGTTTCTTTTAGTTCAACGTTCTTCTTAATGTATCAATCATAAAACAAATTTTATATTCATTTCTTAAACCACCTTGTAAGGGAGTCAACTTTAATATCTCAAATGACTACACACATAATCAACTAGCTTATTTAATAGTTAATTAAGTAAAAAGCTGGTTCATAACACCTTTTCTAACATTATTTCGGTAGTTATTGATCTATTTATATGTTGGTGAGAGGAAGATAAATGTCTAGTTATAAAAATAGTGGTACTTACTTTTCAACTCGAGACATTAATTTAAATTATTACTAACTTCCGAAATATCGGTCCAAAAGCTGTTATCAATCAGTCATGTTCATACTATATACTTGACATGGTTACAAGGAGAGTTTTAGAAGCAATGGACCTCCCAAAAATTAGAACTATTTTCTAAAAATGGTTCCCTATAGCAAAATTAGTGTAATCCCTCCCTCAAATTAAAAATATATTTATGCTGGATGCGCGCCTTGTACTTGAACCCTAGCCTGTAATTATTTTCATATAAAAATTTACATGCTAACATTGATTTCATGAATTTTTTTATACTTCACTAAATTCGCTATTTATAGCAAACGTTATTGTATTATCAATATTAACGTATTACATCAATTGTTTTCTGAGAGCAAACCTTAAAATTAAAAATGTTGTAAATATCCCATAGTATTATGTTTATTGTTATTCTATTATCAATTTTATTGATAAAAATAAAATTGCAATTAAATTTTTGGTAAATGTGAATATTGATTTTTATGTAATACTTTATTTACATACTAAACCAAAAAAAGCTTTAACCACTTTTTTAAATTTGTAACAGTCAATTACAGTCATTAAATTTTTCGCTGTAAAAAAAGTATCGATGCCCTGATTATTTATAATACAACTTTGTGAATAGAATTTTTTTTTTTTAATTATTTATTGATAATTAAATATATATTTAGATAACGGAGCTGATAGTAAAAATTTCATTTCTGGAATATTTTGTTTTTATATTTCATAAATTTCTTGGTATTATTTAAAATTATTTTTTCAGAAGTTTTAATTTTTGTGATATAATCATGAAAAAACTTTAAATCATACTTCCTTTAAAAGTTATTAAAAAAAAAAAAAATTAATATTTGTTTTGGCTAATTGTAAATGTATTAGTTGTTGATTATTGAATACAAATTATAGGATATTTTATTTGTTTTCATAATCATTTTATAATTTTAAAAAAATTAGCTTAAAAATTTCATTATTTTAATTTAAAATTTGAATGACACTGATTTAAGGTTATCTTATTTAAAGACAAATATAATGACGTTCTTAAAGATATTTTTTTTTTTAAATCATATCTATTTAATTTTAAACTCATAATCTTTAGGGAATATATTTTTAGTAGATGAAAAATATGATTTTTAGCTATATTAAAGTATTTACAAAGGAGGACATTTAATTCATTTTTTATATACATATTTCACTTTATTCATTATGTTCTTAAACTTTTTTTTGAATTAAGCCTTGTTTTAGTGTAACAGAAGTTTTTTTCTCTTATAAAAATACACTTTTATTTTATGTTTATTTTACATTTTATTTGAATTGATTAAAAATGTGTATTATGTATTAATAAAATATTATTAGATGTATCAAGTAGAATCAGAATGTTCGATTAAACTATTGTTTAGGTCAATGCAATGTAAAAAAAAATTATTTTGTTTGGTTGGGATATTTAATACACGACCCAAGTAGCAAAAAAATATTTCTTTAATATTTAAAAAACATATAAAAAAAAAGATTTGTTTCAAAAAGGTTTTAAAAATATTTTAATAGCCGCGATTAGATTAAAAATTAATGTTAATCACATTAAAAAAAATTTTTATATCGTTAAAAATAAATGTAAAAATATATTTTTGCGTAATGTTTTATTTAAATTGTTTAAATAATTTCTTTATATTTTAAATTAATTAAATTATAACTAATAGCATAAATTAATTGATAAGATATAACTTTTAATTATCATAGTTAAAAAAAAATTTGATATTTTTTATAAATTATATATGTAATATAGAACATAAATGAAAAACACTAATATAAAATCGAATACCTTTGATACTTTCTATAAAATAAAATAAATACACTTCATTAAAAAAGTTTTAATATTTTTTAAGTTTTTAAAAATATTTTTTTAGACTAGGAAGATCTACGGTAGGCCAAATATTTATTTTCCGACATCTATTCCAAAAGACATGGGAGTTCGACAAGAAAATGCATGTACTCTTTATCGACTTTAAGGAGGCATACGACAGTATCCATGGCAAAAGCTTAATAAATATTCTTTATATTTAATGTTATTGAATAACTTCCCACAAAAATTAGTGAAACAGTNTTAAGGAGGCATACGACAGTATCCATGGCAAAAGCTTAATAAATATTCTTTATATTTAATGTTATTGAATAACTTCCCACAAAAATTAGTAAAGTCAGGCGAAACAAGCATTATGGAAACATTCATTAAAATAAGAGTAGGAGAAGCTGAAAGCGACACAATAATAGTGAAATCAAGTCTAAGACAGGGGACTCATTGTCACCTATTCTATTAAATCTAGTATTGGAAAAAGTTATAAGGGAGGCCAACATCGGACACCAAGAGGGGGTGTCACTACAAGATTTTCCATGGCATTATTAGCATATGCAGACGATTTGGTCCTCATGAATAAATAACACGATGGCCTCAGAACACTATTCGGCCGTTTGGAGGAGACAGCGAAAATGGTTGGCTTACAAATAAACGAAGGCAAACCGAAGACATGGTGGTGGTAAGAAAAGATAATATGAGAATATATCCTTCCTTTAGAGTGGGTAACCATGAATTCAATCGAATCAAACAATTTAAATAATTAGGTATTGACCAAAAAAAATGAAACTGAAAAGGAAGTAGCAACAAGAATCCTGTCGGGAAACAAATGTCTTTACGGACTGACAAAGACACTAGAGTCACGGTCCCTGCCGAGAGAAATAAACATACACTTGTATATTACACCATTACGCCCAATAATTACATAAGGAGCAGAAATATGGACTTAATGAAAAATGGAAGAAAATAAATTGATTATTCTGGAGAGGAAAATCCTAAGAAAGATCTTTGGTCCAGTAAACGACGAGGAAACTGACGAAAGAAGAATTAGAAAAAACAAATAATTAGAGAAGCTCTTTTATCATTCAAACATATTAAATATAATCCAGAGTAGGAAGTTACAGTGGGCTGGTCACCCCTGGCGAAGTCAGAACCCACTACTGTACATGGTATGGGCAAAAGGGAGGAGGCCTCTTGGACGACCCCGTTTAAGATAGGAAGACGTGATAAAAAGAGACGTAGAATCATTAAATGGAGACTCAGATTAGAAAACAAAAGAAGCCGACAGAGAGACTTGGAGTATTGGTTGTTTGACGGGATGGTCCTAGTTAATACCCAAGAAAAAAAAATATTTTTTTATTGCTTGAGCTAGCTTAAAATAAAGCTTTTTCGTTGACATTTTGTGATCGTATTCGTATTACCAACAATTTTATTAAAATTTCATTGAATAAATATCAAAGATAAAATTAAAACATTATACTTATGACGTAAAATATTTTAGTTTTAGAACCAAATTTTTTTTGATATAAAAGATGGCATTATGTGAATTATTGTTTTATCATTGCGTTCTAATGTAAAAAAATGTATACTTATTTTTAATCTTTATAAATAAGTAATTGTAATATTTTTTAAAGTTAATAGAGTGTAATTTAATTTATCTTTTTTTCTCATACAATGAAATTATTTTATTTTACCGTCGTTTCATTATTTTATATCTTTAGGAATACAGTAGAAAATAGTAGAGATAGATCATTACCTCTAGAATGGTCTATTCTTGAGTCGATTTCTAACGTTGATAAACTTTCTGGTATAAGTTATACCATCGAAGCTCAAAAAATTACATGGGATAGCCTCAATATAATAAAATCGGATATAGTGTCGTACTCGGAACATGAAGTCAATGAAAAGTTGTGTCATGCAACGATGCTTTTGAGCTGTGATTATGGTTTTTTTTTGCAAGATTTGTTTGCATTTTTGGAAAAACTAAGCGAACATTGTAGATATTATTATACACACGATTATAGACATGATTTAAAATCGCGTTGTTATGAGTTGCATCATTTAATTTTAAAAGAAAGTAATGAAATGATAAAAATGTTATTCAGTACATTAGATTTTTTAGTTGATTTCACTAATGTAGATGATACAATTAACCAAGTTTACGAAGAATTAAAACATTTTGTTGACAACATGTCTGATAATATGATTGTGACTGATCTTAACGGTGTTTTAGTAAATGATATCTATGTTAATGAATGGAACCTATATGACGATATACATTTTTATATTTCAACGCTTGAAAATGAAGAACACGAGATAATAATGGACAATATATATTATATAAAAAATCTCTTACTAATATTTATGAACAAATATACTTGTTTAACTTTAAAAAAAAAAATGGAATTTGAAAGTTTAAATTTCATTTACGATTTTCTACTGTATGACACAAACAAAACACAAAGTTATGTCGGACCAATTAAAGAAGTGGATATGATTAAAATAAAAAAATCACTTGAGAATATATATATTAAATTAGTAGATGAAATAGTTATTAAATTTAAGCTTTAAATGTGATATAATAGAAAAAGAATAATATTTTTTTAAGTGTCCCGCGTGTTTTTAAATTGTGAGTATAATTTATGTCATAATGTTTTGTAATATTATTTTTGTAGTTATAATTCATGTAATTAAAATAATTACAAAACAATTATATTCTAAGATATTTACTAAATACGTTTCTTTATTTATATAAACAGAAAATAAGTCCTATAATACATAAACATATACAATAATATAGTTTATTTAGTAAATATTATTAAGTTAACAAATTTAAAATAAAGTAGCAACTAACATTTTAAATACCTATTAATTATATGCCGATATAAAACAGACAATTATTATAGTATTATTAAGTTAAGGCGAGGAAGAAGAAGAATTATTATATTATTATAAAATAAATATTTATAAATAGAAAATAGAAAAGAATCAATACAGACTGCACGTGGCATAGTTAGAACAAGTACAGATAATATCTCACAGCGATTAATGTTACTATCTTAAAAAACGTTTCGATGCGAATCTGTAAAATTTCACAATAGTTTGTATATTTGTAATTTAGTCATTTGTTATGTTTCAAAATCTCACTCAAATTATAAAATAATTTTTACTTTCACTTTGACGGCAATTTTATTATTGTAGAACAATCGTCGGATATATATATTTTAATATGGTTGTTTACATCAAAAATTGAATATAGGTTAAAAGTTATGTCATATATTTAGGACTATTTTTAAAAATTGAATTGAACATTATTTTTCTAAGTTTCTAAAATTAAGGGTTTTTTCAACTTTCGGCGATTATAGAACCTATCAGTTGAACCAGCTAGATTAAAATCGAATACATTTGGTGCATAGATCAACAAGATCTCCATTTTTCACAAAATGAACGAAACAAGCAGTCGCACAAAAATGTGATCTGTACTGTACAATTAGCTTGCTGGCGTATGTATTGAAAATACTGACAGTAATTATGACAAGAAGAATGGAAAATAAGCCATATTGTAAAAAGGTCAGTTTGGGTTAAAAAGAACATGGTTACAAGGGAGGCAATAGTGGTGCTAGTAACACTTATTGAGAAAGAAAGCCTACATATACAGTTTTTGTTGATATAAAAAAAATGTTTGACAATATCAACAGGCTCAGTAATGTTCAGATGCTAAATAGAACAGATATAGAATACACTGAAAGAAGATTACTGTTTAAACAAAATCTGATGAAAACAGCTGTTATAATATAAGCAAATATGATGAGGGATCATGCATAATAAAATAAGTAAGGCAGTGATGTATTCTCTCTTCTAGCATATGCAATGCATATGTCCAAAACATAATTAGAGAGAAAATATATTTGGGTATAAAGCTGAATGGTAAAAAAATTGGTATGCTACGATTCACAGATGATATAGCAGAAATAGTTGCAAACGAAGAAGAATTGCAATGGTTGCTGAGATGTATAGACAAAACTTACCATTGGGTTTTGGAATGAACATTGGAATAACTTTTTATTATTCTCTCATACTTGAAAGTAACGAGTCTCGGAAAATTTATGGAGCTCTAAGCCAGCAATCCTATTTTACATTTACGCATTCAACTTAATTTTTACTAAATTATTTACGATGTATTTAAAAAAACATTTAATAGTTTTGATATCATTTTTTTTTTTATATTTAACGTTTTTTTTTTAAAGCTATTGCCTTTTTCAGAAAAACGAGAAAACTTATATATCCTAATATAACTAATTCGAACACCGGTACTCACGCATCGAGGGACGATGCCTTATTGATTGAGCTAAGTAGTTTTTATATCATAAAAACTTAAGAGTATAATATTCAATTTGTGTCTACTCTATCCCAACTACTTGGAATGGGCCACCCTTAATCTGAATCCGTATGCAACTTAAAAATAAACGTTCAAATATAATTTGCAGCTACTATGATACACTACAAAAGTATAAAGAAAAGAAAAGAAAAATAAATGGATTCGACATGTATTGAAACATGATTGGTTACTGGGATTAATTATAGAAAGCTGCATAGAAGAAAAAAATGTAAGGGGAAGACCACGACGAATAGAGTGTATGCAACAAATAATGACAAACCAATGGTGTAATTATTCCGAATAAACAGAACCAAGTAACAGGAAAGAGTGGAGAATTGCTATAGACTAACATCAATATTGATTACAAAATAAAAATTGTGAAAAAATATGTTACTGTTCCAGTTGTTTATCATTTTTTTTAAACACTTTAACACGGTCCCTCGTCGCTTCGTGTTGCACGGAGCCCCGCGACCCGCGCCACCTTTGTTGCCGTCGCCCTACTGCGTGTACATGGCAGTTGGACTGACACCTCGTGCCATACGCCACGGCGCCAAGTTCAGCAAGTGCCACACGGCCAACGACGACCCGCCGCAAAAAGTCGCCTTCTTCATACAAAACTGCCCTCACCGATTCAACGTCGACACATCTTTCGATTATTTGTGCTGTGCAACTCTTAATTTCTTATTATATTATTTGTAATTGTTGTTTTTATTGTGTTCGAATAAACGACTCTACGTTGATTGTTTTTAATTGATTGTGTCGACTATCGTTTGTTCATCATCACCACTTCCCTCATACACAATTTTTTTAAATTATTTTATTTTATTTGCTTATAAAGTAACAATTATAAATTATTTAATTTAAAGTTTTTAATAGTTGTGTTTTGTCAAGAAACGAAAAAGTGATTTGTTTATGTGTTTTAGTCACATTTGATTGGTTGTTATAAAGCTATTTCATGGTAATTTGTCGATTTCGATTGAAAAACAATAATTTTATTAATTACGAAACTAATACATTTTTGATTTTATTTCGAATTCTTAATCAAAGTTTTTTTTATAAAAATTAACGTTAGAAATAGTTATAATATAACTTAATATAGCCATCATACAGTTTTTTTTCATTAAATAGTGTAGTATATATTTTAAGGAGAATTATTAAAAACAATTATTAATTAAAAGTAGCTTAATAATATTATCTTTTATAATATCAGCTTACGACCTTAGAGGGCTTAAAAGAAAAAAAAATCTTTAACTTAACATGGGACATCCAGAGTTAAGTTTATACTAATATTTTAATTTTGTTGAAAATAATTTGATGATGTTAATAACAAGTGGTAATTGAATAAAACTTTATTAATCTTATTCTTCTAAAAACGATTTTTGATTAAATAAATTTCGAAAGAAACTTAATAATTGTATAGAATAAAAAATGAAGTTTAATTAAATTTAATTTTAAATGAGTTTTTATTATTTTTTCAAGTATTGGCTATTATTATTGAAACTTTATGTATAAGTCGAGTACAATTATACCACGACCAACGTATTTTAATTAATATTTTTGATATATAGCATTTCAATGGAAAAAACTAAATGAAGATATCATTTAATTTTTGCAATAGTCCCTAATTAATAATACTGAATAAATAATTTTTCGTATTCAACAAAAATAAGGTGATAATTTTTACACTTGTTTTATTTTCTTATCTTAAGTTATTAAATATTTTATTTCCTTGATGATAATTTTCACGCACTTGCTTCAATAAAATATGTGTACAAACAAATGTATGTTTTAGAAAAAACTCGAGCGTTTTTTATTTTTAAATATTGATGATAATTGAGAATATAAATTATTTTTATTTTAATAATATTTATTTTAATAAAATTTATAAATTCCATGCTCTAAAATTGACATAATGGTGTCAATCTATCTCATTCAACTGTACCCGATTACTGCCTTAAGCGTTTGGATACTTTTCATTTATTATTAAATTAATGCATAAGCTATATTATTTTAGTTTTTATTATTTTTATTAGACTCCACGTCATGTCGTGGGGGTCTAATAAAAATAACTATGTCATTAATCAAAAAATAAGCGATATTAATATACAATGACTATCAAGTTAAAAGAAAATTTATTGCAAAAAATAATACCCATAAACAAAATATGGGACGGGGAAATATATTACTAGTTCCATAAAAATAAATGTTAACGTTCACTAAAATAACTTGTCGTATATGTCAGTTGTTGAATAAGTAATGTCCAATCAATATTTAACTTCAAAGGTTTTAATTTACCATATTAAATAATTTAGGGAAATAATTTTCCACAATTTTATTCTATGTTAATGTTATTCATAACATGATCACTTTCAATTGTTGATATTCGTGTACATTAATTACTATAATAACTATGATGCCTAAAGATAAATAAATTTATAAAGTAATAATTAATTTATAAATTATTATTACAGTAGCTACTTATAACAAACCAAAGGCAAATCACCTTAGTGTCATCGACGTCAATTTTATATGTATTACACGATAAAAAAAGAACCGCCTCCAAATTTTTTTTTGCTCATTACTTATATTGAGGTTGGAACCACTGAATTATTTTTTTTTTAAATATTCTATTTGGAACCTTTATGAAATTTATAGAATGTTTAGTAAGTAAGAAAAAGGATTTGTATTGTTGTTTTTGTTTATAACAATTGTCTTGTTTCTTTATTTACTGAACGCTCTTTTTATTAAACGCCACTTTATTTGGTAAGATTTTTTGTAAATATAATTATTTTTATTAAATTAATTAATAAATAAAAACGATAATAATAAATAAATAAATAAATTCTTTATTTGTAACGTATTTTCACAAGTAGTTATAAATTATTGGAAGAGTACAGTGTTGAACAGTTCAATAATCCTTATCTTTTAATAATAAAACTGAATTATTAAATGTTCAAAAGTCGAATAATAAACAAAAACAACTGTTTTTACTCATACAATTAAATTTTGATTTTATAACATTGTTAATTAATAAAAAAACTTATTTTAACCTAGAAATTCACTTGGAAAATATCATACAAACTGAAATATTTATTTAACTTGTTTTTTCTTACGTAATTAAGTCAAAATAGTAAATTAGAGATGCGACAATATTTTGAAAATTTATCAATCGAAATCTGTATTATTATTATTATTACTTATTTTATTATTTTTAAATCAAAAAAATATACATGATAACGAATTTTTAAATAATATTAGCCACAAGTTGATCATTAATTTTCATTGATTAATTTTTTCATATAATATAGCCAAAATGGTTACAAAAATATATTCATTCACATTTATTTCTGTGATTCTAATTATGACTACTTAAAAATCAAGTTGCACATTTTTGTCTTTAAATGTAAATATTATTCAATTTTCAAGTAAGTTCTTGAATTTTAAAAAAATTTCAACTAAAACCAGTTTATTCAATATTGTATTTTGGTTTCATCGTATACAAATGTATTAATCACAGGTTATGTAGCGTCTTCATTTCCAAATTCACGCCATCAGTATGATCTTGTTAGAGTTAATTCTGATTGTCAATTTAACACACACACACATTTCAAAATTATTGTACACTAGAAATGCGAAGTCAGTTAAACGTTTTAGCCGAAGGAGACTAGCCATTGGTTACAGAGCATAAGGAGCAGGCTGTGTGTTCGGTCGAGGTTGTTTTAGGAGTCCCATGTATCTAGCCACATTTCGACACTTGGAGACAACTTCTTCCTGGACCAGTGAAAATGACATGGCAATCAAGACCAGTCCGAACAACAGGTATCCACAGCAAGCAATTAACTGCAGTTGACCGTTTTGCGTGTCGGTGCCTTTAAAAGATTTCCCAGGTACAAAGTCACCAAATCCTATTGTTGATAAGGTTACAAAACAAAAATAAGCGCCATCGATGAATGTCCAATCTTCCCAAGTGGCAAACACAGCGGCACCTAGACATATGTAACCGACCAAAACTAACAACACCAAAATCACCGGTACACCAGGCGGCGCGGGGGTTCTCACTGGTTTTTTAGATGGTTTGATTGTGTGTACATTCAAAATCTGCTGTGACCGCTCTTTTTGATGGTGGTTTTTAATTAATGGTATTCTAGAAGGTGTGCCGTAAGTAGTATTGCGAATTCGACTGAAAAAATCAAATCAAATTTAATCATTTTAGAGGCTATACAAATGTAAAAATTTACATAAATAACATAATATGTATACCATTCATAGCAGTCTTCATTTTCATCGTTGTAGGAGTAATCTTCTTCGGGAACTGTTGACAAATCTGAACTGTCGCCCAATTGTCTAAGAATATGTGCAGCTACATGATCGTGCGTGGGCGAATTTGCCAATTGGTATTCTGCACATTCACATAGAACGTTTTTTGCCTCAGAAGTTAAACGGTACACAGGCTTGCTTCCTAAAAAGTTTATTTTGTTTCATTTTTCTGATTATAAAAAAAACAAATGTTATCATTTTCGATAGGCAATGATTAACTCAGCGGGTTTAATATTGAATCAGATCCGTATTTTCTCAAATAGCTTTTTTTGTTGGTTTTAAACATATTTTTCTGATTATTCAAAATATCATCAAAAAATATTGTAATATTGATTTTATTTATTTAAATAAAATCATTGGCTAAATCAGTATTGATTTGGCCCGCTGGGAAAGGATTCCTAGATAAGTTTAATGACCGAGAGTAAGTGATTATACCAAACGTATTGTTTAACATAATTTATATCAAACCATAGTTCTGTTTGATAAATGTATGATAATTAAGTAATTAAAAAATTTACAATTCATACAACTATTTGTCATCCATTAATGTTCGATTTCACCTTTACTAATATCAGAGATGTAATCAGGGTATTGTTCTGAGGGAGATATACATAAGAAAGCTCTTCACTTCACCCTTCAAATAAAAAAAAATGTTTTAACCGTGTAATTATTTTATTTTGATAAAACTATGCCTTTCATCATCCTTTATTACGCTTCAAATTTATATAGGGTTCATCAACTTAAATTAATCACTAATAAAATAATAATAATTATGAATATATTGTCATACCTATAGGTTTTCGCAATTTTGATACTTCTGGATCAATTTTATGATGTCCGTTTAAAGAATGTGCGGAATGTGGGGACATTTTAACCTCAGTCATCGATTTACACTTCTTCATTGCCTTTTCTCTTCGACTTTCTAAATATGAATTTTATTAGACATTTTTACATAAACAAATACTTTAAATAATTATTAATTAAAAACATAATAAATATATTTTTCATAAAACAAATATCTGTGTTAATACAGTAAATATTTGTTTAAATTAAGAATTATTTAGATTTTTTTATAAAATAAATCGTGTTTACATCTATTAAATTATTTATTAGTAAAATTTATTAAGAATCGTGCATAATTAATAATTCAATTAATCATTAATTATTTTTTCATACTACATCGTTAGTATATCACAAAGTACTAGAAACTTTAAAAAAAAATCTAGATAATCTAATATTTTTGAATTATATGTAAAAATCTGACACGGTCTCGCGTCGCTTCGTGATAGACAGTGCTCCGCGACCCGCGCCACCTTTATCAGCTGTCGCCCTGTTGAGGGTATTTGGTAGTTTGTCTGACCAACACCGCGAGCCATATGCTACGGTGCAAAGTCCAGCAAGTGCCGCACGGCCACTGCAAATGATACGTTGAGGCTCCTTGCCGCTGTCAAAGTGACAACGTCGATAATGTACGCCATCGGCTCCGGACGTGTCGTACGACCGGACTGGACGAACCGATCTGCACCCGCGTACCGTCGCCATCAACGCTGCTAGCTTTTTGGTACACCGACGATCACGCCGGACACCGCAGCGCCAACGCCAGCGAAAGTGCCGCTCCGATATAATGCGAATACTTTAATTAATCGTGTTGGTCTTTTCGGTTCCTTTTAAACAAACTGTTGTCGCTCATCAATAGGAAACGGCCTACGGTGTCTATTATCAAGACCAGTGTCGACTACATTATTGCGACTTGAGTCGTGTCAAAAAGGTGTGAATCGCAACCAAAAATATTAACAATATTGGCGCTATCTCGTTTAAAGAGCATACAATAATTTCATTTTTTTTTAAGGAGCTAATAAAAACAAAGTAAAATATTCGATTTTCAAAAAAAAATACATAAAAGATATGACGTAAAATATAATAATAACAATGGACCAATTCAAAATGTCATCACGCTGTTTGTTATGATTCGAGTTAAAGCGAAACTATTATATTGCTTCATATTGTTTATGTATTTCATTTAAAAATGTTGCATGATAAAATTATAATGACTATTCGAGGCCATCATTTATGGAAGATTATGGTGTTTATTTATTTATTTATTTTTACCTTGATTAAACAGACCTTTTATTAAATAGAAATGTTTGTTTAAAAATAAGTATTTTTTAAATTATAGTTATTTAAATTACCTAACGCCCTCACTATTTATTACTATTTTTTCTATTATAACCTTTTATGTCACATCAAAGTCAAAAATAAAAAATTATTTTATTCGGTTTGTGATATATACTGATTGTACTAACTCTCAGTTGGTTTTATTTTATTAATATATTATAACCAAGCTAAACAAATACAACATGTATAATACTTAATCCATTTTTAATGAAATATAAACTACCAAGCTGATATATATATTTATTCAAATTTTACAACATCTAATAAAAAATTTTTTAATTATAATTTATTTAAAATATAGATAATCAAATCAACATTTATTTTCTTAGAGTAAATAGATAGTTAATCATTGTTGATGTAATAATACCTACATTTTTTACATTTTTTTTTGTCTACGATGTATTGAATTATGTTTTTTATCGAGAATAGATTTAAAAATTATTTAATAATACATATAAGTATTATATAAGTTATTGACAATAGTGTAATAAAACTTAATATTAAGTTAACAGAAACGAATTAGAAACACGAAAATAACTTTGCCTATATTACAACTCGTTAAAAAATAAATATAGAAATAGTTATTTAATGTTTTTATATTAAATTTAATTTCACCGCATTTTATAAAACTATTTCCTCGCTAATACTTTAAATAACTTTTTTTTTTCATTTAATAAAAATAAAAAATAATAATGCCATTGAACTAATGTATAAATAGAGTAAATTACAATAATACATAATAACAATTGTGCTAGTATTGATATGTTTTTTAGCTTCAATGCGAAGCTGAGAAGGTATTGGTTTTACTATGATGTGTTTTTTTTTTTGTGTCTGGTACCACTTTTTCTCAGCTCTCACTAGACAGATTTCTTTTAACGATACGTCAAAAGATCATAAATTGTATCTAGTCTCAAAAATTGAAAACATTTCCCTCGATCCCGTAAATAAGGTAAACCTCCAAAAAAATAAAAAATTTAAAGTCGCTAATTTTCGAAATTTTTTCAAATTTCTTTTCTTAAAACTGCCACAACTTTTTTAAAAACAACCATATCAATATAAATTTTTTTTATAAATCTGACCCTTCACCTGCCCACAGGGGGGGATTTAAAATGAGAACTTTTTTAACATAACCTTTAAAAGTGTTCCGGAAACTCTGATACTTATATATATATATTAAATTAAAGATTATGTAATATACTTAATTATGGAACAAAAAATTTCTTTTATTTTATTTTAAAAGACTTTATTTTGTCTTTATGGTAAAAATGGCTACCGAATGCTATTTTTGTGTGAAAATTCTCGATTATTTTTTTTACATTTTTAACTTTTTAATGCTATAACTTTTTGAAAAATGTGTGGATCAATAAAATTTTTTTTTATAGATACATGATGTCCTTACCATTTTGTATACTTTTTTTTATAAATTTGACCCTTTACCTGCCCACAGGGAGGAATTAAAAGTTACAACATTTTTACAAAAAATTAACTTTTTCAATTTAAAATTGGAAAGTATTCCCGAAAGTTTGCCAGTTTTATATATATCTTAAATTAAAGCTAATATAATGTACTTTATTATAGAAAAAAAAAATTCGGACTTTATTTTGTTTTCATGGTAAAAATGGCTACCGAATGCTATTTTCGTGTGAAAATTCTCCATTTTATATTTTACATTTTAGCTTCGATGCGAAGCGGAGAAGGTATTAATTTTACTATGATGTGTTTTTTTTTTTTTTTTTATGTCTGTTGCCACTTTTTCTCAGCTCTCACTGGACCGATTTCTTTCGAAAATACGTCAAAAGATCACAAATCGTATCTAGTTGAAGACATCACCCTTAAAAATTGAAAAAAATTCCCTTGTTCCCCGCAAATGGGGGAAATATCCAAAAAAATTACAAATTTAAAAATCGCTAATTTTCGAAATTTTTTCACTTTTTTTTCTTAAAACTTCCATAACTTTTTGAAAAATCAACAAATCAACATAATTTTTTTTTATACTAAAACTTTAGATATTTACCTATCATTTGATATCATTTTTTTGAAAATCTATCAATTAACCTGCTCATGGGGGGGATTTAAAATAGCAACTTTTTTACAAAAATTAACTTTTTCAACTTAATTTTTGAAAATGTTCCGGAAATACTGCGTCCTTTAAACATATATCAAATTAAAGCTTATTTTATGTACTACAAAATGAAAAAAAAAAATTTGTCCCGACACTTTTTCTTCTACATTTAAACGGCTGCCGTAGTTAAAAAAACACTATTTTTGTGTTAAAATTTTCGATTTTAAATTTTCAACTTAAAAATGCTATAACTTTTTGAAAAATGTATATATCAGCACAATTTTTTTTTTATAAATACATTATAAGTACAGCTTTCATTTGACATACTTTTTATTAAAATTGGACAATTTCCCCTTATATAGGGGGCGTTCAAAACTTGAAATATTGTAAAAAACATAGATCTTTTTCAACTGAACTTTTGAAAATGTTCCGGAAATACTGCGTCCTTTAAACATATATCAAATCAAAGGTTATGTTATATACTATCAAATGAAAAAAAAAAATTTGTCCCGATATTTTATCTTCTATGTGCAAATGGCTGTCGAAAATTAAAAAAAAAGTGTAATGTTTGCGATAAAAATTATCTTTAATCGGGATGTTTTTTGTACTTAAAACTACTATAACTTTTTCAAAAATGAACAAATAAAAATAATATTTTTTTGTATTGAAACCTTAGATATTTCCCTTTCATTTGATATCATTTTTTTTGAAAATCTATCACTTATTCTACTCACTGGGGGGATTTAAAATAGTAACTTTTTTACAAAAAATAACTTTTCCAACTTATTTTTTGAAAATGTTCCAGAAATACTGCGCCCTTTAAACATATATCAAATTAAAGCTTATTTTATNCCTTTAAACATATGTCAAATTAAAACTTATTTTATGTACTATAAAATAAAAAAAATAAAATTTGTCCCGACGACCTACCTTCTATGCGCAAATGGCTACCGTATTCAAAAATACGCTTTTTTAACAAATTTTTTTTTTTTTAATTAAACACTATACACAGATTTGCATCGAAGCGTTTTTTATGATAGTAATTTTAATCACTGTCAGATATCATCTATACTGGACCCAACTATGCCTCGTCCCCACTGTGCCGCCACCCCACTGTGCTGGGTTTTTAACTTTATAATTCTATAATTTATTGAAAATTGTATTTATCAATACAATTTTTTCATGAGAAATAATTTTTATATCCCTCTTTCATTCGACATACTTTATCTTAATCAAGATATAAATAAGGAAATAAGATATCATGTGGGTTTAGGAATAATCCACCAATTTTTTAAAATTAAACACTATTTAAAGATTTACATTGAAGCGTTTTTTATGATAGTGATTTTAATCACTGTCAGATATCAGTATACTTGATCCAACTATGCCACGTTACTACTGTGCCACAACCCCTCTATCCTGGGTTTTTGTTTTTGATAATATAAAAATCTGATCAAATTATTATTTAATTTTAATTTATCGAGGTGTTATCAATCCTCCCTTCCATTTAACGTTATTAATGTTATGTAATTGAATAATTCAACAAAATACTTATTATAAATTTTATGTACAGATTGTTTTTTAAATAAAAAAAAAAAATTTTGATTTGCTCAATATTCGGAAAACGAAACGCTGCCATTTTTTTAAAATTTACCCATAAAACATAATAAGGCTGTGTATTTAAGTGTTAGTTAATCACCTGCTCACATCGTAGACCATAAAATCGATGTATCATTTTTTAATTAGTGTTCATGGTGGTCAATTAAATTTCTTAATACATTTCCGTAGGAATAATAACCATTATTGTAATTACTTTTTGAGAATTTAGTACTTGAAATGAATGAAGTGAAAACATGACATTTTATTAATTAAAAAAAAGTGTAAACTCTGTGCATAAAAGCGTTACTTTGCCTACTTATAAAATTAATTGAAAACATCCTTGACAACAATCATAATAACATAAATATTGCCGACAATGTTTTAGGTAGATGGTTTTAAAGCATTAAATTTTAAACAGTGTTTTAGTTGATAGTATTACCTGATTTTCGTTTTTTAGAACAACACGTATGGGAATATGCAAACTGAAATGTGCCTGCCAACAAGGATCCCAAGTTGGATATACAAAGTAACATGAGAGGCACGCCAAACAGAGCATATACCATAGTTACAATTTTACCTTGTGGTGTTTTTGGTGCTAAATTACCATACCCTAGAAATAATTAAAGACCATGTTATATTAGAATGTTGCACAAATGTAGAATAATTTCCGTTTTTATAAGAAAAACATATATGATTTTAAAAACTTATTTTCATAAAATTTGTCGTGTTAAAAGGTCATTTATGTCACTAAGTTAATAACGTAAACAGTATATGGAAAGAGTATAAATTTAATTTTAATAATTTATGAATAATAAATTTAATTAAATATGTCATTCAGATAAAATACTAAAAATTACTTTCACAATTATTTGAGCATAGTAACATTTGTTATTTCACAAAATTTGAGAGATATGGTAGAAAATCAAACATAGTATGTTTTACACAGCATAATATATTATGAAATTTTTTTTTTATAATTTTCACAATAAAATTAATCAAAATGATAGTTGAGATAAGCGTTAAGGAATAACCAAATATATTGATTTTATTTCTAATATTTTTTAACTTCACATTGCACCTTATAAACATCTGGTTTCACCAACTACAAAACTGAAAACATTAAAATTTTACATGAACATTAGTTTAAAAGTTTGTATCAGTCTTTAAATTCGTTTAAATAATGCATTTATATTTCTTTATTCTATGTAATTCAAAAAAATGATCCGCCTAAAGTTGAGAACTTGAAAGAAGTTTTTGTAAATTCACCTATATTAAAGCTTGGCAGTATAAGTAGTTTATAAAATTTAGTATTGTAGGCTTAAGTTGTCAACTTATAATTTTATACTTCTATTCTTCCACACTTCATATATCATGTTATATTATTATGAAAGTTTAGAAGTGTTAAATCTACTAACTCGAAAAGTGTATAAATCGAGACAAGTACATAGAAGCCTGTTGGAAATACATTATAATAAAGCAAATTATATATTACACACAAAAATAAAAATAGTTCCTTTTAATATTGAACTTCCTTTGCGTAATTAAAGTACTCATTTATTCTAAAATCCGTTCAAATTATTCATCAAACACATATTTGTTTGGTTCTCACCTTAACTCTAAACTTAACTCTAAAACTCTTAATTGTATTGTACCAACCAATTTTAACTTACACTTAAAGTTATTAAAAATGTGATTAGAAATCAAGTTGTATTCATATACAACTATATATAGATCTATTAGATCTATTTAATTTATTAGCTACCTTTGTATATTTTTGTCCATATACCTTTGGGTATCTTTATAAACATTATTTTTTTCTTGTAAATAACTTAAGTATTGATTTTTTAAGTATTACTTTTGTATAAAGCTAAGAAGGTACTTCCAACATATAATTAAAATATTTTATCTTATTTGAAAGCTATTTATTATATGGTATTAAAATTGTATTATAAAAAGATTTTTTTTTTATCAAATTAATACTAAATTTCTAGTATAGTACTATAACTGTAGTGTTAATTTTTATTCTATAGTTGTGCTTACCAATAGTTGTTATTACAGTAACAGAATATAACAATGCACCAGTTAGTGACCACTGTTCAGTATTTTTGTCATAGCCCTGTATATTTGTTGTAGACATTATTTGCGTTTCAAATTTATGAAGTGGTTCATAAACCATCTTTGTCCAATTTAGCTCATGAAGAACATGCATTGTAACTGAAAATATAAACAGTTCAAATAGTTAACTTGATAAATAACGATAAAATTTAATTGATTAAGTATAGCAAATAAAAATTTATTAAAAAATAGAATTATACTAATAAATATATATATTTATATATGTATATAATCCGATCCATAGCCATCGTGTCTGCTATTTAGGACACAAAATACCATGGAAGTTTGTCGTCCTAATAATATTTTATTGTTTTAGTCCACAATTTTTCAATATATGAGGATACTACCAAAATGAAAAACCTAAATAAAAGCCACTTTATAATTTAATGATGTTCATTATATATTAAACTACCACACTTTAATTGATTAACATATATTGTTTATTATATTAATTTAAAATTATCTGTAATTATATTATGTTATTTTTATGGTGCTACAAATAAATGACTTTTTTTGATGTGCTGTTAAAGCAAAGTTCCTAATCAAATTAATAAAAAGTTATTTTCAGTAGCTCATGTATGATAATTAATTTAACTATGTGGGTCTACATAATTGTGTGTAGATCATCGTATCTTACAAATTTGTAATGTGTAAAAACAGGGTATATTTATAATATATATTTATATTATATGTTTCAATTTAAATTTGTACTTGTAATTTTTAAAATGATTTGTTAAAATTTTAGTTTAAGTAAATTTAAGTTTAGAAATATCAAAATACTTTAACTTCAACATTCATTTACAGCTTAAGAAGAAATCAGCTACCTATTTTTGATTACTATAATAAATAAGTACATAAAAACAGTTAACAGATTTTACGGTTCATTTTGAAGTTATGTAATATAGATAAAGTCAAATTAAAGATGTGATTAAATTTGGTTTAATTACTTGTTGTGACTTAAGGAATAAAACAAATTATTTTAAATATTCTCATTAATTATTAAGTTACCTTAGACAAAAAAAAAAGTTATATACATAATTTATGTACGTTTATGTTAACTAAATTCAATAAATATTGTTTTTAATCTAAACAAAATTTTATTTGTAAGTAATTTAAATAATTTTTCAATGAAATATAAATGATAAAATGTTTAAAATGAAATTTTTGTGTTATATACTAAATAAAATAAAATTTTACATTGAACTGCACTTTTATGAGCAATCATTATTTTCCACATATTAATTGCAACATAAATTATTTATTGTATAAGAAAAAGGGATATAACTAATGATTGTACAATGAGTTTGATTATTCATATGTAATAGAAAAAACGTAAAAATTAAGCTAATTTAGTTTGCATTTATTTTAAAATAAGTTAAAATACCTATGGACCAAAAATTAACAAGGAAAAGAATATAAGATAAGGACAAACCAGGAGATTTAATACCTATACGGAGAAGTTGACATCAACAGAGTCCTAAAAATTAGTAGATTAAGCTGAATCAGACACGTGTGTAGATTGGAGGAATCATAGTGCAGATTACAAGATGGATAACAAACACAAAAAACCTAGAAGACGTTCTAGACAACAATGGAAGGATAGAGTGGCCAAAGACTTAAAAAAACTTGGAATGGAGAATGACGAAGAAATGGCAAGATACAGAGACCGAAGGAGACTAGTGGTTGTTGCGGCAATGGGCCTAAAGGTCCTGTAAAATGCCTCGAAGAAAGAAAGTAATCTTAAGTAGAAGTATAAAATTTATTTTACAACATGGTATTTACCATGCTAAGTTTGATATTATGATTCTTCATACTATAATTATTAAATTAAAGTAATTTTGAATTTTTTATTTCAGTTTTATTCAAATTTTAAACAGTTTGTTTCTATTAGTTGATTGATTATACTTAAAATTGTTTTATATTTGTCTTCACTACATCAAGTTTCTACAAAATCATAGCATTCCACTTTTCTTATTACTTAGAACAATTCTATGACTACATATTATTTACGCGTTTTCCGTACACGAAACTACCATTAACTTTCTGAAAGCTCGAGCAGGAAATTAAAACTAATGAAATCCAAAGTCGACATTAGCAACCGTAATTGTGTTCAATTTTGGGCGTGGTACGTCATAAAAAATAGTGTAGGATCCCTATTACATGTCATCCTTTCCTTTAGGTTTTCATTGATCATAGTATCGTTATTCATAAATTTCGATGAAAAAAAATTCATAATTATGTTGTATCGTCATGGAATAAAAAATATTTATTGTATAATAATTTTATTATTAATTCTAGTACTATTTTATTGAACTCTAATTAATTAGCTTGTAATCAATGAATAATGCCTTCTAAATATTTTTTCCCAGATATTCTTTACAGTAAATTTAATTAATACTCATCATATTTATTAAAAAATAAATTAATGTATACAAAATTTTAAAAGTATTACCTTATTTTAAAACCGAATAATTTAGTTGTAAAATTTATTTTGAATAATTTATTATGGTAAATTAAATTATTATTAATAAAATTAAAATAAACGAAAAATTTATAAATTTATTTATAAAAAGAATTTAGAATGAAAGTTTTACAACTTCCAAGTGTTATATAAACATCATGTTCATTTAAACTTTAAACGACACGTGTATCAGCTTAAACTGTTAAGTTTAATAACAAAAATATAAAGACTTATCTTTTGAATTACAATTCTTTGTACCTTTAGTTGAATCTTATTATTACTGTTTTATAAAAATTACATAATATAATACCGCCAAAATTATTTTGTTAAATTTTTTATATATAATATATTGATAATGTTTTAAAAACAATAACCATAATAAATACAAAACTTTTTATTACGCATTATTGTATTACAATTTTTAAAGTTTCTTCATTTTTAATGAGAAAAATGTGTTAAATATTCATATCATATTAAAATTTATTATCTAATTATAATATGTTAACACACTTTAAAGAAATGTATCACTAGACAATCTTTGAATAGCTGTTAATTGCAACAGCTAATTAAACGGTTAACTGTTGATACTTAATATTTATTGAATGCTACATTTGTACATTTTTTTTGAGTTATTATATAATGCAATTACGTACTAACGTAATATTAAAAATACATAATTGATTTAACTATACTATTCTTTAAAAATTAAGATAATTGAACCATGTTCTGTGTAATTAACTTTACATTTACATTGAATAAAGACAAAATTATGGTACACTATATCAGATATAATATTAAAAATGTAACATTCGCTTATGTTCTAAAATAACAAATACAAACAGATAAAAATGATAATTTTATTGAAATTTTATTAGCTCTTATTAATATAACAAAATCCTTAACCAGCCATAGAAATGCTAGAATCTTAAGAAGCCATACAAATGCTCGAATATTAAGAAGCCATAAAAAGCATAAATTTTAAGAAGCGATATAATTTATAAAGTTTAGAAAGCCATAGAAAAGCATGAATTTTAAAAAGCCATAGAAATGCTCAAATTTAAAGAAGCCATATAATTTACGAAGTTTAAGAAGCCGTAAAAATGCTGGAATATTAAGAAACCATAGAAATACACGAATTTTTTGAAGCCATAAAAATGGTCGAATATTAAGAAGCCATAGAAAAGCTCGAATTTTAAGAACCCATAGAAAAGCACAGATTTTATATAATTTATATAAACCATAAGATTATTCGCAAAATAAATACAATATTGTAAAAAAAAAATAGATTTTTTTAGATACATATATTTCTTAATTTATAAACTAATAACTTATTTTTAGAATGAATATAAATTAAAGGGGTATGAACTTTATTTTTTTTAATAGCAACATACATATTTAACTAACTTATAAAACAGGAAATAATGTAATTTCTAGTGGATAATAACTTTTGAAACAGTAATTTAGAAGTTATTATTAACAATTTAAAGTAATGTCTTAAGTTAAGATTATTTTTTATTTTATTAGCTAGACAAATATGTATGTTGTTATTTAAAAAAATTAAGTTGATACTCCTTTAAGTCATAAGAGATGGTTTTAGGATGTATTAGTTAACTGTTAAATAAGTATATAAGATATATAAGTTTTAATATAAACTGTAACTTACGCCATAACATTTCATTTTTTTACTTAAAATGTCTTTGTAACTCAATTTTTAGTCTATAATTTGTATTACATTTAACAATTATAACTCACAAATTATTAGTAAAATTTTCGTTAAATTTAATTTTAGTGTATAATGGAAAATCAAAAACCAAATCTTATCATCTAACGACAAAAAAAAAACATTATTAACAAAAGCTTCTATTAAAAGGTTCTATTTTAACTAATTTTTTTAAATTTTCATAGTGTGGCCAAAAAACTAATATCCATTAGTCAAAATTTTTATTCAAAGCCATTAATACAGATGTAATTGAAAACTGACAGTCTCATAACACTTACATAAAAAATCGTTTCACAAATAAAACTTCTCTATCAGAAGTGAATTAAGTTAAAAAAGAAAAATACTTATCAAAATAGAAAAAATTAAATTTCTGAAGTCATTAGATACTGTCTTTGATATTTCAATCGCTAGTTCTTCAGAGATCAATTAAATAAAGAAAGTAAATTATTTATTTCTAAACCAGTATTTAGTACTAAAACTTCAGGATATAAAAAATTCTCGTTAGAACTACCTGATCGACTCGAGATATAAAAAATAATAATTTTGAAAAAGTTGAACTGAGAATACTGAAATAATTATATAAATTAATCAAATTCGATTCATATAAATGAATTATTTGAAAAAAAAAATAATTGAAAAGTATTTGATGAACAACCATTATTTATAAATATTTTCAAGAATATCATATATCTTAGCTTACACTTTATTTAAAAAAAAAAGCTTAAGTTCTTAAGATAAGTGAATAATTTTTTTCTACTTATAATATACATAAATATCAGCTAAACTGCATAAAAAAAAATTTTGAAAAATTTTATGCTTACTTGAGACCTACTAGAAATATACCATATAATGGCATTAATTATGAATTTAATTATTAGCATTTATTCTATACCTTATCGAAACATATGCAGTCTATCAGTACTAAAATCCAGTATACTATAAAAGTATAATCATCGTAGTGTTATGCCTTTTAATAAAATTATCGTGGTACAAAAATATTTGATGTATCTGATATCTGCCTGTGGTTAGTGAAAATTATCAACCCGCCCACAAGAATTAAATATAAGTGATTAATCTTTGATATATACTGAACTGAAATAATGAAAAGCTAAATTCCAAGTTGAATAAAATATATGAATAGTTGTTTATGCATTATTTATCCATTTAAAATATATACTTGTTTATACATTGAAAATTAAAGCTAAAGTTAAACGAGATAGATTTATTTATTGTTAATACTTTGAATGACAACACCTTTTCTTAAAACAACATTCTCATAACACGCTTATAGTTTTCAATAAATCAAAACTTTTACTTAAATTTCACCCATTAACATTTGACTTAAGTTAAAGATAAATTATGTTAGTGGACTATTTCAGCCTAAATAGTAATTAAATTTAATTAAAATTATTAAGTCATTTATAATTTTTATTCGGAAAGTTATAATTAATTAGAACTTTGCATTTAAAAATGCTTTTAGTTAACACCCACGAGCAAAAAATTTAAGTAATCATTTTTGTAAAGTTCACCAAAAATTATACACAAAAGCTGATGTAAATAATACAATTACATCGTTTAATAAAACGTGTTAATTTTATAATTTATGTGTTATATTTTTACGAATTTATGTATTGAAATGGCTACAATAATAATTACATTTAAACTTTCTATTTATTGATAAAATATTTAGAACACGACTCCTTTATTAAAAATTAATATTCGTTGTATACTAAAATATATTAACGATCAATAAACTTATCGGATTAATAAAACTAAGTTGGCACTAAAATAACTCATTAATAGGTACGATAAATAAAAAAAAGAGTACAATATAATAATAGAGGTTATGTATATTCGAACAAGAATATTCCCTTTTGGACCTGATCCAATGCTCATATTTTTGACCGGACTAAGGGGACAAGACAGGGTAATGAATCTATTGGTTGTTAGAGTGTATAGCATAAATCTTAAATTTGAAGTCTTCTCTACATCCTCTAGGGAAGATGGAGTATGAAACAAAAAATATATTGACTCAACTCAGACTTATGATAATGTCATTCCGGGGCATTGTAAATCACGACACTGTAGCTGTGCACATAAACAGTCTGACTTCTCTGTCATAAATAATATTATAAAGGATATAATTATTGTATGTACGTGCACACACATAATTCTTGATTTTGATAAACAATATTCTCCAAATTCAGTTACTAACAAAACTTAGGTAAAACTTATTTTGCATAATCTTATTACATCTGAGTGATTACTCGACTCGAAATTATTTCTTCATCGTTACTATTTGTATTATAATAGTGATTTAGTCTTTAATATAATTAGGTGTTATTCATGAAAACTATTAGCTAATATTACCATTTGGATGCTTACAAACATATGAAATTCAAATTTATTGACTTTATACACGGTTAATTGTAAGATTATGTAATATGGTACATCAAAGATAATTTTATTTGATGTGCAATGTACACTGATTACCTATAGCAAAAAAAGATCCAGTAATATGATTAAACAAAAAGTAAAACCATCTATTTTAAACTAAACCATGAAACAGATATTTTCGTGATACTTAAGTAAGTTTTCAATTAAAATTATATTTTTGCGCATCTCTGTGTTCTTTATTAATCAAGGGTTCAGATACAATAAACTTATCGCAGCGAATTTAGAGAAAAAAGTATTATTCAATTTTAAAATTTATGTTACTAATTTTATCTGTCTATATTGTGTTTAACTGCCCTGAAGGCTTATTCTGACATCTAAATCAATTTGATCGGCTTTTGTTAACGGTTGAAAATACACAAAGAACATTTAGAAGGAAATTAAATATTATGTAAACTACGCATTACTCTCATTGTTCATAATTATTTTATAATAAACAAAATTTAATTATTAAGTTTTAAACCTACACATTTCCAACTATGTGTCAATAATGTATTATTAGATGGGTCTACAACACATAGGCTTGTTCAATTTATGTAGGGTACAAGTTTGTGTGTTAATACAAAAAAGAAGAAAGAGATTGTAGATTGATCCGTGAAACATTGCATAAAAAATACTCAATACCGAAATATATGAGATTTATGGTATTATTATTTTTTAGCATATCCCATAGGATCATATCCCTTGTGCACTAATGCGCATACAAATTTGAAGTATCGCAATACAATATGCAGAATCTCTAAATTTAGCTTTGTACATATTCTTTTGAAGTTAACGCCAAATAATCAATAAATACAAATATAGTTGTATCTGGAAGAATTGTATACAATTTTTTCATGTGTCAAAAATAAAAAGAATAATAAACTTTAATGATGTAACATCAATGTAATGCACGTCAATTCATAGTATTTAATTTTTCGCAACATCAATTGTATGCTTAATGTCTTTGCATTGAAATGTGAAGATTATTCATGTAAAATTTTCTTTTAATGGCGCTTTGTATAAATTAATTCCAAAATATATCATAGTTTATTTTCACTTTTTTTTTTCTGTTGTCAACATTTCATTTCTAGTAACGCATATTTTAATACTTTTATCTGTAACATCCATATTTCTATTTTTGAAGCAAAAAAAAGCAGTTTATGTAAGTGTTGACTTAAATATCCAATATTGAATATGAAATAAAAATAGTTTTATCAAAATCTTAATATTATTTGTTAAATTTATGATATGTAAATTGTTGTTTTTATGAATTGAAAAATAACTGTTTAAAATAAAACGAATTTTAAAGATTTTAGTAGGGCAAATTGATGATTCATAGTAAACAAATTCTAAAATTAAATTCAGTAATTATATATTTAGTAAAAAATTGTTGGTAAGATTCAATGTATTGAATGAGCTCATATCAATAATAAGCACCAACGTTTACGTGTGATGGGAAATTCTTATTTAAGTTGCGTCACTTGGAACGTAAAAAACAAGGAAAATATTACCATCGTGCAATGTCTATAAAATAATAATATTGGAAAAATTTCCAGTCGTTTGGTAAATGAAAAATATATAAGTGGCGATAGAGTCCGTGTTTGTTATCGCTTTTACCTTTAATAAATTTCTATTAAATATTGTCTTGAAAAAAATATATGTTCAGTGTAATATAAAAGTTTCTCAGTAAATATTTATAAAACTACAAGTAAATTAATGTTACATTTTATATACCATTATTCGTTAATACTAACTTAATATAAGTTACTAAAAACTTTAAATTTTGTATTGCGCATATGGATGTAATATAACGGCTCAAAATAGTTGAATATAATTAATGATGACTAGTTCGTTAAAAGAAAATATGCAATTGAGTTTCATCAAAACTGAATTAATACAAACAATTCAAATCTGATGAATGTTCTTTTATTTTAAATGTCACTAATCAGCATAAACTTTTAAAATCTAATTTTGTAACTGTATCATTTCATTCGCCACTTAATTACATGATTTATATTTCCATTTAGACTCGAATAAATACATTCAATTAAATAAAGTTATAACTTAGCAGGGCCCATATTTTTTTAGTCCAATAATAGTCTATAAATGTCTTTGTGAAAATAATAATACAAGCAATGAAAACTTGGATTTTATGGACAATAAATAAGATGTGTGCATAAAAAAAATATATTTGTGTTATTTATGTGTATTCTTGAGTACTGTATGAATAAAATATATCCATTTTAATGTCTGCAATATGTGATATTTACTTAGTCGTATACGACTATATTAATAGAACGCTAAAGACTGTATAGTTCACTAACAACTAAATGTATTTATTTGTCATAATATTAAGGCAACTTAACGGCATTATCTTGTATGGAAAATATTCTACACTATTCTGTTGTCTTTGCTATGACCTCTTCTAATGTATCTTTACTTATTGATACACACACCAGCACATAAACGTACTACAATACAATTTCTTGTGTTAATGCCATACTGTTTGACATCGCGGACTATAATTAATAAC
This sequence comes from Daktulosphaira vitifoliae, assembly GCF_025091365.1. Lineage (NCBI taxonomy): Eukaryota > Metazoa > Arthropoda > Insecta > Hemiptera > Phylloxeridae > Daktulosphaira > Daktulosphaira vitifoliae. The sequence continues at coordinate 24,510,515 of NW_026099574.1, forward strand.
CTTTGTGTTCAGTAATGTGTTAATGCATTACATGCTTAGGCATTACTAATGCCTGAATTGCTGATGTTATCAAGTGAAACGTTATAGGCTAACGAGAAATTACTTAAATGCCTGTTGTTTCCTGCACTCAGAGATTAAACTTCTTAACGAACACAGTTGGCTTTTTTGGAGTGTCAGGTAGGGTGGAATAATACGAAGACCCACTTAAATCACGTCGACACTTCGGGGTATGCCAATTACTCTTATTCACTCTCACCCTACAGTTCTATCTCTTTTTTAGTACAAAATTAATATTTTAATTAGTTTACAAAACTGATACAAATAATGAGTAGAAATATTTTTACCTTAGATGAGTTAAGATGGGATTTGTTAACATTTTATGTGATTAATAGTTTCAAAAACTGAATTCTAAATAAAAAAATACATATTAATTTAAAAAAATGTTAAGTTTAAGATTAAAATTTTACTTTGGATGAATTATTTCAAGTTGTAAACAACTAATTAAAATAAATTCATCAAAAGTTATTAAAATAAAAAACTGNTAAGATGGGATTTGTTAACATTTTATGTGATTAATAGTTTCAAAAACTGAATTCTAAATAAAAAAATACATATTAGTTTAAAAAAATGTTAAGTTTAAGATTAAAATTTTACTTTGGATGAATTGTTTCAAGTTGTAAACAACTAATTAAAATAAATTCATCAAAAGTTATTAAAATAAAAAACTATTTTTATTTTTACGTGACTCTGTATATTTTATTAGGGATACAAGTTGTACAATTTATTATAAAGAAAAAGCTATGAGTGTATTTTATAGTTATTTCACAGCATTTCTATTTAAATTTCCTTTGATATAGTAATACGAATGATAATACTCAAGAAACAAACTCGTTGTTAAATAGGTTATAAAAATAGCATATACGTTTTGGAATTATTAATTTGTTTTGAGATATTATACTACAAAAAATCTATTATTTACATGATGAAATTCTTTTGTCAAATAAAAATCAATTTTTATAAAATAAAACGAATGAATAAAACTATTTACAAATATTAAACATTTTTTGATAATTTATAAATTTTAATTTGAACTTGTTTTATTTTTAAAGGCACTGTCTATATTAATTTTAACTATGAAGTTCGACTAAAATGTCTTTTTCAAATACAGAATTTAAATATTAATATTAAATATTCAAAATACAAATATTCAGAATTTAATTAAGAAAAATTATATAAAAATAATAGGCTTTATTTTGGTTAATGTTTATTACAGCTTCCGGCATTACAAAAAATTGAATTAAGCTGTTTTTATTATTAAAATATTAAATTAATAGTTATTCTCATAAAAATAATGAACAATTTTCTCTAAAATAATATCATTTTAAATTAATTTATAAAAAATATATTTTTTTTAATCTAAGAAAAACGGTATTTATTATTAATATTATAATTATTCATTATAGTATTATTTAGTTCCAATAAATAGATTCGATTAAAATTTAAGAGGCTACAAAATATTTTAATGACCATTAATTAAATTAATAATTAGAATAAACAGTTAATCTATATTTAATTAAAATTAAAAATTTTTTTTTTTAGACGAAATTAAAAAAAATACTTTAACTGATGAAAAGTAAATATTAAACGAATAGTATAATACTTTATTAATATAATTTGTACAAGCTATTTTTCCATGGTTATATCTTAACTAATACGCCTGGTAAATTAATGTAAACGAATACACTTCCTTAAAATAAGTGAATAATTGACAATAGAAAAATTTTCAAAATGATAGGATCATAAAAATATAAAACTAAACATTTATGAATATTTAATCTACAAGTCATTGTGGTGTATTATATTGAGTGAAAATTAACGGCTTGGACAGGAAGAATAAAATTTAATTAAACTAAAGGTTTTGTGGTATGATAGAAAAAATTTAATCTTGTCAAACTGATATCACATTGTGTTTATAATACATGTGCTTAGTGTCAAATCTGCACGACGAAGTGTTTGATGACGTGATTTGCATTTTGAAATTTAATTTAAAACGAATAGAATCAGATACTACATCAGATAATTTTAACTTTCCCGTTAAGTAAATTAAAAATCAAGAATACAAATAAGGTCAGGTACTTGATTTTTAAGTACAAAAAATTTATCGGAAAAAACAAATGTTAATATTTAAATCTAATTAAAATTCTATAGGACTTGTGAGTGTTTAAAAAGCAGAGCACGTTGGTAAAATATATTACTTTTTTGATTACATTCGTTTACGGTTGTTTTTTTATGTAAAATATCGATTTCAGTGGAAAATTCAAAAATTGCTTAGGGCATGTCACGATATAAAACATTTTTTTCGCTTTTTGACTTCTCTTGTCAAATAGAAAACAACAAATCATTAAAATAATTTCGTTCGACAATAATGTAAGATTTGGTTTTATTCTTAGCATGTCTTCAGATTCGAAGGATAGTATTGACGTTTTATTATGATGGCAACTAAAGAAACATTTATTAATAACATATTTTGCCAATAGTCTTCAATTTTAGAAATAATAAGCGACATTTTAACGAAAGTAATACACATTTTTCGAAAAATTTTCATCCAATTTACTGTTACTATTTTGTTCTTATAAAATGAAACATTGCAATTCATTTTATTCTACACACTCGTGTACCTATTTTGTATAAGTATTGCGCCTTAAAAACTATATACAAGTCATTGCGATACAAAATTACTGTCATTTAAAAATATATATTACCGATAGTTCTTTGAATGTAAGTATTGCTGTTTTATAAATGTCCACTTATTCATCAACCCATTATAATATAAGAATTACAATTTATTTTTCTTGTGTCAAAATCAAACAGTTTTTCTTTTACAACTTGCAATGAATAAGAAATCAGGTTAATAAATAGTTTTAAGGTTATTTAAAAAATGTTTTTTATTTATACAAAAAAAACCGACAGTAACTAATGTATTATAAGAAATTGGTACTGTATAGTTGATTGATATTCTTATATACCCGTAAAATCACATACTTTAGTCTAGAAGGATATTTTTTGTGTAAAAAATTACTGCTATAATACACGTCACCATACTCAGTTTGCCGGCGTAATATCTCAGGAAAGCACCTAAACTTTTTCACCGATTTGTTTGCTTATTTGATAGTTAACGTATTTGCAGCATTTTGGAAAACGTTGGTGGGTAGTTTTCAAACCATTGTATTATGTTTTATTTATAGCGTCATGTACATAAATTATTTAAATGTCCAAGTGGATGCTGCGTGAGTTGATGCGTTAAATGTTGTACATGGTACTAAGTGTGAAAACTGTCTTTCAGAAATTGAAAATAACCGTCTAATTGTCAGACCATGTAATATTTCAATGACCTGTTTTCACACCCAAACAAAAAGTTAGAGTGCACTGACTTGAATAATTATTAGAGAACTTGCTCTTAAGAAACAACGAAGGCACTTAAATTTCAAATCCAGTAATGGTTCAATGATAAATGTTGATATTATATGTTTCCACGAAAACAGCTTGGCAAAATTTTAATTATAATCAATTTTAAACATATATGGTAATTAATTTTAATTAATACCTCTACCTTAAATAGCCTATTATGTGTATTATCATCGTAATTAGGCAATTATTTTATTTAATACCACCAAAATAGTGACATCTATTAATGCGCAATAAAAATTATCATAAATAAATATTTTCTCTCACGGGGGGTTATTAATTCACATAATTATTATTTATATCTATTTATTTAAGTACTCAATAAATATAATATCACATATACAATACAGTTATCTGAAAAAAAAACATAAAGTCGAATTCAACAATAACACTGGTGGACACGTATTTTGTTATATTAATGAAACTTAGTGATGGGAAATAAATCTGGATTTTCTTAAAATCCGGATTTTAAATTTCAAACTTCAATGTAAAAAATCCGGATTTAACAATAAAATCGGATTTTACGAAAAAACCAGATTTAAAGATTAATCCCGAAGTTTGAAATTCAAACTCAGACTTAAAAACTTCATTAAATTCTTTCAATTATTTATACACAGTGATTGATTTATCGCTGACCACTAGATTTCTTCTAAAATTATAATAATTTTGACAAATGTCTCTTTAGCTTATTTAAGTAACATTTATTTCTCAACTTTTGAATGGTTAAATATTTTTTAGATCTGTGTCTTATAAGGTTGCATGTTTTTATACCGGCACAGAGAAAATTAATGGGGTAATATAGTACTCTTTAGTACAACTTTAATAAAAGCAATAAGAATGACTAAATAAATGGTTGGCTTAACCAAATATCAAGTATTTCCAACTGTCTTAATTGCAGTTGATTATAATGAAACTACATGATTCTAAACCATTTTTGCATTGATTTCAAATCTACCTTTAATATTTTTTTTCATCGTGTCTATTTTTTGAGATATTCACTGATCTGATATTCACTGATAAAAACAATGAAATCAAAAATTTTAAAAATGAATATTTAACTCTAAATAATAGAATGATTCATCCCAAAGAGACCTATAGTTCAATACTTAATATAAAAATATCTGAATTGGAAATAAACTTGATGGAGGATTTTTAGTGTGTTAGACAATAACAAAAACTGATTTATAGTGTTAATCATTTCCATACAATTCTTTGGCAAATTAAAAATTATAAGCTTTTTTAAAGTATAAAACCTATAAATTCTTCTCTTGCATTTAAACAAATGATAAATATGGTATTTTCAATATCATATTTTTAAAACATTTTATATCTTTAGCTTAACTCGAGATTTTTGTTTGAGTTATAAAAATGTAGCGATTTCATGAATGATTGTAACCGATGAATGTTCAATGATTTCTATATTTAGTTTTATCATCATTTTTTTAATTTCTTTGAAAATTTAAAATAAACTTAATAATTTTGTGTTTAAATAGATAACGTAAAAGCTATTTCATTTGGGTAAGTAGCTGTCAATAAAAATTTTTAACTATCTCAAAAGAACTTATTTTTAGAAATTAGCTTCTTTCATAACAATTTTTAATAAAAAAAATATATATTATACATATTTAATAGTATTTTATGCATAATAATTGTTATGATTGGCAAGTTTGTACGGTACTGGCAATTTCTAGTTATTTTTTTTAAATCGATGTCAAACAGTTAATTTTATAAATATGATATTTTTTCAGGAAAAAAAATGTTTATTTGACTTAATAAAGTTATTATTCCTGAGTAATCTGACGGTTATATTATTTTAGAATGAATTGAATATTATAATTGAGAAAAAGTTAGAGACATTAATTTAAATGCTATAGCTATTATAAAAATAATGTATATTGAAAATGTAAAAAACAAAAAAAATAAAATACAAGAAATTTTAACGTTTTATTATTATTATTGGAAATTAGTAAAATTGAAAAACTGGGAAATTTGAATATATACAAATTTTAAGGAAAAATATCACTTATTAGATGATTATATTTTAAAGTTTTAAATAAAGTTTTATAATTTAAACAAATACTTTTATGTAAAACTTATTTAAGTCACAAATCTTACTTATATTGTACTTATATCATTTATTTCTAATGCTTTACAAAAATAAAGATTGATAATAAGGACCCATAATTTATAAGATAAACAGTTAAAGTTTCAGTATTCACTTTAAGCATTTTAGAAAAATACGAAGATTTATGTATAAATATTAATGTTTATACATACATTATTATGTTTTTGTTAACAATAAAATTTGATAATATTATTAGACAACACTAATCACACTATGCCATTTAATTAACTAATACAAATATTTGTCTGATGAGCTTTAATGAACGGGCTTGTTTAGTGTTTTTAAACAGGAAAACAAGAATCATCAATGAAAAACTGTAGGACTATTGAAACATTCAAATAATGAATATTTAGACTGTAAATTAAGTAAATATTTAAATGAATCATGGGATGTTAAAGTATAGCTAGTTAATTTATAAATTATTTGAATTTTTGGCAAAATGTGTTGAAGACATAACCTTCTATTAGTGAAGTAAAACAACTAAAGTTTTTATCAATTACTCAAATTATATCTATTTTAATGAGTTCTTTTGAAATATTTGTTATCATGATATACTTTTACAAACAAACTTTTATATTATAATTTCTAATGAATTGTTTAAATGTATTTTTGTTGGTTTTGACTAATTAATAATATCTACTATAAAATAAATACTGTTTAATTTATCGGTATAATGAATAAAAAATATCAAATAATAATTATAGTCATGAGACATTCTATAGTCAGCATCCCACCTATGGCAAAAATATATATTTTTATGGTAAATAGTAGATAATTTTTATGTATAACATTATCAAAATAATCCCATCTTGTTATTTAAAACTATTTATGATTCAACTAGTTTATAAAACTTATAGAAGGTGATACTGCCCTTTATAAATTTTAATACTTGTCATGTATATATTTTATTTAAAATAAATTCAATATAAAAACATTTGTTACTTAACATATGTGAATGCTTGCAACCATTTGGCAAATGACAAATAATGACATTTTGAATAATACAATAACTCTTTTTTAGCTACTAGTTAGTGTATTTAAGGTTAATCAAATGCTTTCAAGCGCAGGCCCTTAAGGTAACATATTTTGCACACTCCAAATGCTGACTCATAAAGGGATACTACAATGACATTAAATTAATTTTTTATAAGTATAAAAAAGTAAAAAATATAATATAGTATGTTAAGTGACTCTAGATATTATAATTGAAGTTTTAATACTTATAATGAATTAATAATTTGAATAGCAAAAACAATCTCAACTCATTGTGTTCAAATTGAAGAGACCTCGTTAACGCTATGAATAAAACAGTGAAATGTATATGAAATTATATAGTGTGTTTAAAAAATAATGAATCAGGTCAATTGTTACGAACAATAAGATCAATATAAATTCGTTTCCATACTTTATGAATACTGTATAATTTTAAAATTGGTCATAATGATATTATACATTTTTTCACTAACTAAAAAAAATATATTCAGTATAACATTATTATAATATAACATTATTATTATAGTATAACAGTATAACACACTAGAAAAAAGATTGTAGAATTGTTAAAATTATATATATATAGGTGTTCAGTAAGTAAGGAAACGGGTTTCTATTGTTCTCATTATTTGTAACAATTAACTTGTTTTCTTATTTACTCAACACTCTGTATAACAATGTTATTCTCGCTTATTGAGATTATAATATATAATTTGAACTTTTAGTTGAATAAAAATAAAATAAGTTAAAAATGACATTAGAAAAAAATAAAAAATAATGAACTAATCTAAGCTTATATCCAATTTTATTCGATTAAAAATAAAATAAAACAGTTCATTAAAATACCTTATAGTTAGGGGATTTCAAATAATATTATTGTTTCAAAGTCCCACTTTGTTCATTATATTTTATATTCTTACATATTATCTTAAAAATATTGTTTATAGTTATAAGTATAAATGAGTTGATATTTTTCAACGTTAACTATAATATAATTAATAATTGATTTGAAATGAATTTTAAATGAAAAAGAAATTATAAAATATAAGTTTTCATTGTAATATTTTATTATAATAAAGAGTTATTTAAACTCTACCACGTCAATGAAATTTGGAAAGAAGTATTAAAGAAAAGAAACTGAAAAGAATATACTCTTGAATTCTTGAAGTACTTAAAATCGTATCAAACTTTTACTTTATGAATTCTTTGCGTTTAAAATAGACATAGTAATAGTTTGTTGTTGTTATTGAATTATTAAATGCATAAACAATGTTTAAACAATACAATTTCTTACTGCATAAGTAAATAAAACATGTATTATTATTATTATTATTTTATAAAAATTAAATGTTTTTATATTTTATTAAAATTCTAATAAAATATGCAATATTCACATATGTCTTCAAAAAAAAATATTTTTATAGTGGTTTAAAAATATAATCTTCCTCTTTTTGTCAAAAATGATACTTTACAAGTTATTTTGTTTTTCCTCCGTGGCGGTAAATAATACATATAGCGAATTGTGAGTAACCCGATAAATGCCTCGAAGATATTTGCATGGTGGCAGTTGTGTTTTGTTTATTTAGACAAGTACAAATTATTGACATGGATCTAACATTAGTTTTTTTGGATCTCTTGAGGACAACAATAAGTTTTTGTGAAAACATTACTTCAACTTTGACTTTACCAGTATAAGGAATGTATTTACTTTGCTACTTGTTTACGTTGACGAAACAAGTTTTTAAAGTTTGGCGTCAACGATATATAAAAAATTTTACAATTAGAAAATCTAAAAAGAAATAACCAATTCGCAAAAATATGTGATGATCTACGTTTGCATGTCGCCCACATAATCTCAAGATAACTATTTTCGGTCACAGTTATTATTAATGGCACAGCTAACCGGCACGTGACCGCTCTAATTTATCACTTAACACAAAGCATTTCATTGTACTACTATACGACTGGCTCCTAAAATGATTTCTTGTCACTGCCGTACCAGAAACTTCCAATGTAAAAACAATTCTTTCGTTTAACGTTTATTTTTGCACAGCAAAAACAGATTTCTCTTGGGTCGTCTCCGGCAATATGTGAGATTCGCCCACCCACAGCTAAACTCATCTTGTGTCCCGTTTGTTTGTTAATTTCTTACTACAATGATTTGTGCAAATAGTTTCCAAAATAGTATCACCTCGAGTTGAAGCATTAACAGTTTATCAGTCAATCTAGAAATCATAGAACATCAATTTTGTTTGTGTTGGATGATATTCTCAATATATTACTGCCAAAGATTTTAAGATTTGTCATAATATAAATTGATCACCATAAATTTTAATCATATATGCCATAAGTTTTTAAAATGTTTATTTATCATTATGTAATTATTTTACAATTAAAAACGAACATTTTTTCAATAATATCATTAATATTTAAAAAATTTGAACGCCTTCAAACCAATTTTAGTAGTCTACCGCAAAAAAAAATGTTATTTTTACTTGTTCTAACATATCTCATGATGCGGCGGTTTACTCGCTACTTGAAATGTTATTTCATTTTAAAGTAAAAGGTAAAACACTTCACTTTTTGATGCTACATTTTTATGTAACTTAGTAATCTCACGGGAAATTTATTCCGCAGTATCGCTCTCATATCAAAGGTAATGAGTAAATACGCCTCACTTCATTTTATAATTTGTACAAAACTGAAATTAAATTTAAAAGTACATGTAGTCAAAATGTAAAGCTTCAATTATCAATACAGTTTATGTTTCTTGTATATAATATTTTAAATATTCAATTCTTAGGGTTATGATAAAATGAAACATTAGTTTTATTGTCTAAACTATACAATATCTTAATGTTCAAATTAACATAAATAAATTTCATCTCACGTGAAAAAAATATTCGTCTTAGGTAATTTATTCCAACATATTTCAATAAGATAAATGTATTTATCATTTTAAACAGAAATATCACTTTATACAGTTCTAAATTTACTCACGAAAATTATTACATAAATTTTGTATTTATAATTTAAAAAATACCTAGGTACATCAAAAGACAATATTTTTATAAGAAATATTTTTATTTAATTTACAATGCAAAATTATCATTAACTATAAAGGAAAAAATGATAATTTTCAATAAAATTATCTACACATTCTATAGTAAACTTGTATTGAATTTAAAAGTATATTTATATAATATATTTATACTATAGAGGACTTTTATAGACATGAATTAAAGATAAGATTTTCGTATGTTAGTGGTTTATACATTAGTTAATAAAGTTAGTTTTTGTGACAAAAATGCAGACTATTATTTTTAACAATGAAAAATCATTAGTAAATTGATTTTTAAGCTTAAATATGCTGTAACAGATAAAGAATTAATTGGATAAAAAGATTATAGACCCAATTTTGTTTGTAATTATTATTTTTTCTATCATATTATTAAGTTTAAAACAAGTGTTACCATTTAAAGGAATCCAAGAAAAGTTATTTAATTAATTTAGTTATTTAGTTATTTAAAAGTTATTTATTAAGGATAAAAAAGAATTATTTAATAATGATATTGTAGTTTTTTAAAACCAAATATTTATTCAAATTTTATTTATTTGCAAAAAAAAAAAAAAATTCGATAGTTTTTGGTAAAACGAGTGTCTTACCCAAATTAAATCACCTGTTTAAAGGGTACGATGAGGAACGGTAAATTAATCCATTAAAATTTCTTGGTTTTAATTATTTCTATGTTTTTATTTTACTTCATTTAGCTTACAATCAAATTTCCCTTTCTTACAGTATTTATTCAGTAAAGTTGTTCTTTGTAGTTGATAATATCTGTGTACAATAATATAAATAATATTCAAAATGAGAATGGGAAATGGGAGTTTGCCACGTAATTCATTTCGGCAAACACTAAGCCCTTATATACCATATTTTTATCGTATTTCATTTTTAAATACCCAGGTATAATGCCAAAAGTATAAAAGGAAAGTTTTATTTTGTTCAACACTAACCGTTTTTGTCTTAGACTTTCAAGTTGTATAAAAGTACTACAACAAAATTAATTATACCCACAAATTGTATGGGTAACCCAAAATTTTCTATGCTTTTAAAAATAAGATACAATATTGCTTTATAAAATAAGTATTCAATGAGAATTTTGCCGGTATTTTCGACTACAGCAGTTATTTTAATTAAAATACTATTTGTTTAAATTTGATTCATAATTATGTTTGTATATATTATATATTTTCAGAATTGTTTTTTTAATTTATACAGTAAGAGAAAAATGATTCTTTCAAATTGAGATTTTTTAGGTTTTACTAACTGTTTCTGAAATCTATTTTAATTTAGAAGTAATACTGTAGAAAAGTATTTTCGCTACTAGAAAATGCTTATGAATTGATTATTCTACGTTTTTATTTATTCCAAGGTTAAATACATTAGAACTATAAAACTAACTATTAAACTATACTTTTGAAGATGTGTTTAGAATATAAAACTTCTAAAATTCCAAGTAACCTCAGAAGTTAATTATTTCATAATGTTATGCATATCCTTTAACATTGATGTCAACTAATTGTCCGCTAAAAGGTCAATATTTAATATGAAGTTATGTATACTTGGAAAGCTCAATAATTGCTTAAAAGAAATGAAAACTTTTTAAATTCACATATTCGAAAATGTTAAATAATCTATGTAATGTTTTCATAATATTAATATTACTTGTATTCGTTGTACGATATATATAGAGTGTTTATTAACTAAGGAAAAGGGATTCTATTGTTCTCATTGTTTGTAACAATTGACCTGTTTCTTTACTTTTTGAACACTCTGTTTATCAATTGTATACTGTATGTATTTTTGACAATTTATTATGATTCATGTAAAAATAACGGCTCATTTCCAAATATGGAAATATGAAAATATTTTACTCGTTAACATTATGTTACTACTAGAATACTGTATTAAATATTAAATTTTTTATAAGATGGCTTCTATAAGCACATTGAATTAAAATGTAACAGAAACCTATAATTATACATGAAAATAATGGAGATTCGATACTGTTGAATTTGCATAATCATATAATTTACACGTATTTGATAACCAAGCACACAATATACGTGATATTAATGTATTTATTTCTTGTTAAAACTTAATGATATATAAATAAAATACATAGTTTATATTGTGTTAAGATATGTGAGTTAACAGCAACTTCAATTTGTATGAAAATTAATGTTTCCCATTGGATATCTGGTTAAACGCTCATTTTGAATATTAAAAACCCAACACAGGGGGGTCGCTGCACAGTGGTAACGTGGCATAGTTGGGTCAAGTATAATGATTTCTGACAGTGATTAAAATCACTATCATAAAACACGCTTCGATGCAAATCTGTAGATAGTGTTTAATTTTAAAAAATTGATGGATTATTCCTAAAGCTACATGATCTCCTATTTCCTTATTTATATCATGATTAAGATAAAATATGTCGAATAAAAGAGGGATAAAAATATTATTTCTCATAAAAAAATTGTATTGATCCATACNAAAAAAGAGATTATTAGAAAATAGTATTTCCCATAAAAAAATTGTATTGATCCATACACTTTTCAATAAGTTATAGCATTATAAAGTTAAAAATGTAAAAAATAAAATTGAGAATTTTCACACAATAATAACATTCGGTAGACATTTTCACCGTGAAGACAAAATAAAGTCCAACATTTTTTTTCCATGATAATGTATATTGCATTAACTTTAATTTAAGACATATATAAAAGTGTCAGAGTTTCCGAAAACTTTCAAAATTTAAGTTGAAAAAGTAAATTTTTTGTAAAAAAGTTGTCATTTTAAATCCCATTATGTGGGCAGGTAAAGGGTTAAATTTATGAAAAAAATATACTAAATGATAGGTAAAGACATCAAACATCTATAAAAAAAAAATTATATTGATTTGGTTATTTTTAAAAAAGTTATGGCAGTTTTAAGTAAAAAAATTTAAAAAATGTTGCAAATTAGCGATTTTTAAATTTGTAATTTTTTTTTAAGATTTCCCCCATTTACGGGGAACGAGGGAAGTTTTTTCAATTTTTAAGGGTAATGTCTTCAATTAGATACGATTTGTGTTCTTTTGACGTACGTTGAAAGAAATCGGTCTGGTAAGAGCCGAGAAAAAGTTGGTAACAGACAAAAAAAAAATTAATAAATAAAAAAAAAACACATCATAGTAAAACTAATACCTTCTCAGCTTCGCATCGAAGCTAATTATTGAATATGAACTTTCCAAAAAAATTTTTACATAATATTTTTATGCAATATTTATGTTATCATGTTACAAATTATACACTGAGAATTCTCATTTTTTAATTTACAATTTTAAGAGGATAGTTATACTTACTATAAACATCAGTAACATTGTTATATATCACTTTACATTAAATTATAGTTTATACTCACCAAGAAAATTTCATAAAAAGAACATATTAAAAGACTTTAGTTGTACAACGTATATTTATTACATGTGCAATGACGCAACGGGTTATATACTAAAGTGCACATCATTTGACTTGACTACTAATGATAGTTTTATTTATTATTTGGTTAAAAAATCAATGAAAAAAAAGTTATACAACTCAAAACACAAATAGACCCATGTAAAGCAAAAAATAATTAAATAAAAGTCATTTATATTAAAGTAATTTAAAACTTAGTACTGTAGTCAAAGTTACTTCTACGATGTACAAATTTGTATAGTATCACTGTAATAAAATTAAAGATTTTACACTACTATTTTCATGTGTAAATAATATTAAAGAAACGACATTGATTTATTGGATATAATAATGACGAATAATACCACTAATATTAAGTTATTTAGTAAATCTCATCGTCGAACATTACTTACAGAAGACTACTGGAGCTAAAATCAATTTGTCTTTAGCGATTCAAATGTCTAATGTTTCTGATGTTATACGGAAGTATTGAGTTTAAAGAAACAGTTAATGTTTAAAGTAGTAGACAAACGTTTATCATGACTCTTACACCGTTTATTTTGTTAAACGTCAAACATAGTGATGTGGAAGTAACGTGTTGACAATTGCACTAAGCTTGTATTTCACTCTATGAAATCTCAACAGCTTACAAAAATAAATTTTTAAACAAAGTAATTAGTTTAGACAGATAACAGTAATTTAACGACTAATTACCTATAATACACATGATATTTCAAGATTAACAGGACTGTGCTGATAAGGAGAGCAAGATCATTTCAACGGACAGACGATTTTACCTCAATAAGTAAAAAATCTACTGAGATAACTTTTTGCCAAGTTCAATTACCCACAATATAAAAACAAATTAGTGCAAAAATTGTTGAGTAATTTCTAGATTACTTAGTATACGTTACAAATAACAAACTTAGTGTAAATTAAAATATATTACAAGACATATTGTTTCTATTATAACTGATTTAATATTTAAACTTAATTTAGTAAAACTACTCGTAGTAATATTCAATAATTTAAAAATAATTAATTAAAACGTAAATTTTGATCTAAGAAAATTAATGGACTAGTATTTAAATAAATATTACCATTTTTATAACAAGGTGGCAAGAATTGTTCGCTACATTAATGCCTAAAGATAAACAAGCTTCATCTCTAGTCTTTATATTAAAGTGTTAATATCTTCCAAAATACTTCCTAAAGTTGTTATCGACCAGTAATTTCCTTTAATAGATAATTTTCTAGTTTGGATGTTGGTGAAACATACATGTTTCGATATACTAAGTTAAATTTAAGAAAATATTTAAGGTGAAAAAGGAGAGGCTAGGTAGATTTTATTTAATCATAAAACGTGAGATACTATTACCTTCCGAAAAAATAATATAATATTTTATTTTTTAAGATATTGTGTGAGTATTAGTTAAACAATCACTCTGTATTTATCGTATATCCATTGCACAAATTTAATTATGATTTATCAAGTAATTTATTTAAAATAATTCTATACAATGATGCGTAATAACGCAAGCTAAATTTTATAAAATTAATGAAATATCCATTTATCATAAAACCTATAATCTACCCTTTACATTGGTTTGTATTTTAATAGTAAAATTTATAATATATAATTCTAGGTTTTTGTATAACGACGTATATATTTTTGGCCTAGTATATTTTATAGTAATAAAACGTTTGAACCAAATTCAAACATTCACTGATTGATATATTTTACTTTTGATGTTCTACCAAGCGAACTTTTATGACAAAATAAGGAAGCACGACAACATAAATAATTTGATATTGATCAAAATTGTACCTCCATGAAAAGTCTATAGAATATTTCAGGTTTATAAGATTTTAGCTAACTAAATTAGTAAAATGACTTTAAAATTATTATTGCATAGTAACATATTACATGCATAATAGCTGTGCTTTTATTTTATTTATACTTATATAAATTAAACAGTAAAATTAAAATTAAAAAAAATATTTTATTTAAAAAAATCAGTATTTTTCTTGAATATAATTTATTGATTTTTGCTGTTAAAAAAGACTTGTACAAATGCTAGGCTTTTATAATTTCTCATAATGATTAATATATTTTACACGAACAGTTAACACACTACTTCGACTACTACTATTTGTAGTTATTCAGTGTATTAAAGATGTCTAAGGAATATCCTTAGTCAATTTCACATATAATATTGTTTGCTCTTCTCAGTGTTTGAATTCTAAAATTGAGAAACTATGCTTACTCTTCAAATACTTTTGCTTAGTTATAACACAAGTATTGCTCTCTTCTTACGTGTAATGAGATACTATGTCAAATGTATTATGGTTATTATTTAAAGAGATTTCAGTCATGCGAGTTTACTTTACAGAATGAAACAAAAGGATTATCACTATTAACGGCGAGTACATCGTAAATTAAAACTAAAAATATGAGCTTTCGTTTCTTATAGTCTTTTAAGTGTCAATTATCACTATAGCTTACCAGGTACAATCTAGTAAAACTTAGAATTTTGAGCATTTTTTTGTGTGATATCGAGATGTTTAACTTGAAATAAAATCTATACTTTTTTTTTTAGTGCTCTAAAGTATAATTTTGTGTGTGAAACTGCAAGTGATAGCTTTTATTTATGAACATCTAAATGTTTTGAATTTACTCGAACAAACTTGAGTCAAGTTAATATTATTATTTATTTTACACTTAAATTACAAACGTATTACAATATTTTTATTAGCGAGAAGATAAAGGCCGTTTTTGAATGTATTGAAGTTCCATTGATTTGATGATTTACAATATATTTTATTTAAAAAGCTGCGAATGATAAATTCCGAATATTAAAAAAGGAAAAATGCTAGTACATCATGAAAACAACATTGTCTAAAATGAAATAATTCTTATTTGAATAAATATAGAGTGGTTATAGATTTATCACCAACCTAAAAATATATACGTTGAATTTTCAAAAGTAAAATAAATAAACATTTGTCCGTGAACTGACGACCGTTAAACATTGAAGTGTGCTGTTGGCAAGTTGTCAATTCCAAAAATCTAGAAGTACATTTCTCGTGAAACATACGGTTGAAGGCACCGTGAAAGCTCTAACAAGCCGTGCTAAATTTACTGTCATGTATTTTCAAATATAAAATAGACTAATGAGAAAACTGTATACATTACAAAATAAACTTTGTGTGATTATAGATATTTCTTATCTATTTTTGTCTGAGCACGTAATTGAATGAGTAAAACAGCAGTCGTTACCCTACACCTACAATTTTAGGGTATGAAGAAAAACGCATTATCCTTTTTTCTATCGCTCTCTTTGACCGTAAAAAAAATGTTTGCGTTATAACAGCACAGTGATACTGTTTGTGATACTATTTTTGTACAAAAATATAAGTAAATAATTTAAACTTAAATGTCGTCATTTAAAAAAAACCAACTCTTAGTTATAATAAGAAAAAAATTCTTCATATAATGCTATGATGTTGAACCAGAAAATAGTTTTTGGATATTACAGTTTTTCTTAAGTTCAATTTTATGTATTTTCTCTGTAATGAATCTAAGGAGATTCGACAAAAAAGGTGAAAATGCGTTATTTTCTGGAAAAATAGTAAAATAAAGACCCCAAATATGTATGTACCCTACCAAAAATACTGTTATATGTCCTGATGATAAAAGTTTTGTGCTGTTATTAGTACGTTGTGGTAACAAACGATTGTATAATAAAATACTAGTGCTCTATAATAATAACAATAAACCACATAGTACATTATCATTTGTGTGTATATATTACGCTTTATGTTTAGTTTTGTTATAAGAAAAAATTTAATATAGACAACAAAAGCTACTCGTGTATGTTATAGTTGGTTCTAAAATATTTTAAGGTATATTGAGCGTGGGCGAAATGTATTTAATACTCTGAGTACCTTATGTTTATATGTGCTGAGCCACAGTCGGAGATAATATCTACTAATAAGTACGTCATATCATGTTGTTATGAACTTAAACAACTTGTAATATTGTTTGAAAAAAAAAGACTGAATTAGAATTAATTAAACAGAATCAACTCACAGGAATTGAACTTAACTTTCACTATAATTTCACAAATATGAATTTATTTAATTAATTAAAGTAAATAATCCGAATTCAAATTGTGATCAATGCTATGAATATCAATGATCAAATAACCCCCATAATTGATCGCATCGATTAAAATATACAAAAATGAAACATAATGAATTTCAACGTTTATATATATACGTGTACATTGTATAAAGTCGTCTTTATTAAAAAAAATACGTAGTTTGAATTTTTGTAAATGTTCAGATATAAAAAGAGGATACACCATTTTGAAACATTTTAATAATCGATTATCTTAAGGACAGATAAATATTTTGTACTCCAAAAACACTTAAAACCGGATTAGGTTTAAAATGAGCTTAGCTTCTAAAAAAATATGAAACTTACACGTACTTTTATATAATTATAACATTTATATTATTAAGATGAGGAGAAGATAAACTAGACCACCCAAACAATTTACTGAAATCATGCCTATGCAACATTTTGATTTTAGTATTCTCAAAAAAAATAAAAACCTCAAAACGTTGATAAACGTGGTTTTTTCCATGGAAACGACGATTTATATTATATTCAATGATATCGA
Source organism: Daktulosphaira vitifoliae (assembly GCF_025091365.1). Taxonomy (NCBI): domain Eukaryota; kingdom Metazoa; phylum Arthropoda; class Insecta; order Hemiptera; family Phylloxeridae; genus Daktulosphaira; species Daktulosphaira vitifoliae. The sequence goes on from NW_026099574.1 coordinate 24,528,290, forward strand.
TAGCAAAATATTGTATAATAATAGTATTATTCAATTGTCTAAAAAGAACTGACTTTCTTTATACATGAAATTTAGAGAAATGATAGTCGTGTTATAACTATTTTAAATAAAATTCACAAATTTTTTGCTGGAAAATTCATTTACCCTCAAATTGAAGGTAGTTTTTAATGACTACATCTATCTATAAATATCAGTAAAAAAAAAATACTTCAAAACTTTTTTTGTTTGTAAGTAGTTTTTTTTTTACCACTAAAACTTAATGATCGTTGAAAATTTAATTTTAGCAAAAAAACAAAAGTTAACATTATAATAATTTATCCTTTTTTTAACGTACACATGTTTATTAATATTATAAAATAATATCGACAAAAACATATACTTAAATAAAATATTCTAATGCTTAAGTATAATTTTATTGTTCTAACTCGACAAGAAACATTACATCTTACAGTGTTTAGTATAATCAAATATTGTAGTATAAAGGCTTATAATTTTGAGAATAAAAATTTTAGATAAATGAAAATATCATATAATGTTTTATTGCTTCAAACTGAACTTTATTTATTTTTTAGTAAATATTAATTTTTTTTTTTAATAACCTATCCTAGGCGACCGGTTAAAATATTATTTATTATAATTTAATATATATATATATAATATCGTAGGTAGTGTTGAAATAAATAAAATTCTGTATGTCAACATTTAACAATCGTATTTACCAAGGTCCGAGCTTTTGAAAGTATTCAATAACATACTCTACAACTAGGCGTTTTTTATATATTTGTAATGCATGTTGGAAGCTACAAAAAATAGTTAAAATTCAAGTTTATAATTTTTCAGTTTGCTCTTCTGAAATCAAATACGCAAGGATTGATTTTCTCGTTAATAAAATAATAGAACTTTTACTGTTCTTAAATAATTTTTTTTCAAAAGGTATTTCTGTTGATATTTCACACAAATAATGTTAAAACAAAAACTTAGTTATTTTTGTTGTGTAGTACAAAGTAACTATAGAGAATATTAAAATAATTGTGTACAAAGCTATATTTTAAGTAATTTAAAAGTAAATAATTGCATAATAATATAATTTCATTAACAGAAAGCGGAGAAATCTATATAAATAGCATTCCATCAGTTGTTTAATACTCTTGGTTTAATATAATTTTACAGAACATCCGAAATCCAATTTGGAGGTGTTTGGTGTAATCCGTTTCACCACTAAGAGTGTGCCTTAAAAGAAATATATTGCGAGCGTTCTTCTTGGTGACTAAATGAGATGAAAGGCAAAATAATCCGATTAATTTCAAATGTCATATAACGTGTATGTATTCCATGTATGTAGAAAATAATTAATTTAGTTATGTTAGTCCCATAGAAAAGTACATTCCATTCTGTTTTATTTGGTTATGAGATCCTTAAAATTAAACAACTTGCATTTTTTTTTTCCGAATACAAATATTTGTGATTATTCTTAACTCTAACTTTACTGTATTGAGATATAAGACATAAACGGTTATCCGGTAAAATGTTTAGATAGTCTAGAATAATTTTACTTATTTGACTAAGAGTATATGCATACGAATTTTATAATTGTGCTTAAATTATAACAACCATATCTAGGAAGGACACAAAACCACATCACTGTGGTAATTCTGTGTGTTTAAACAGTAATGATCGATAGGAAATATATTAAAAGTATCCCCTTAAATTTTAAGGAAATTAAAAATGAGTTCTAAAAATAAACTCAACCAAATATTTTTTAGATCATATTTGCTTCTACAAGCATCACATGTATCAAAACATATTTAATCATAATTCAATCACTTAATAGTAGTGATACCACTAATACATAGTTTATTATCAAAAACTTAAAGTTTTAAATCCTAAAACAAATAGACTAACCAGTGAAATATGTAAATTACCTGTAAAAAATTCATAGTTGTAAACGCCATGGTTTTTATTATTATAATAATAAAAAATAATAATAATAAAATCATGGCAGTAGAAATCTATTTTTTAAATTATTCAAATACGATTATGTCTTATTTACTATAAATAGTATATAAAAAATATTGTGTTTTTCATTTCACTCCCATTCATTTCATGAATATTTTGTTGAAACTATATTTATACTATTCAGTGTATTTTTTTTTATGACTTTAAGGTAAATCCTAATTTATTTTAGGTTTTAATTATACAGACTGATCAATTTATCGTTATATTATTTTTATCCTATGAATTACTCTGCCGCAATCTTCTACCAATCAGAAATAAAAATGTACATATTATATATTATGTAATATGTATATTTCATTGATAAAATTAATTATTAAAGTGATTTTACAAATTTTTTATAATTATTTATTTAAGTGCATGTAGTAACACTTGTAAAATGTATTAACAAAGACTTTTCATAAAATTAACTACCAAATAAATATTAAAAATTATTATATGCTATAAATAAACAATGAAATATATTTTTAAATAAAAATCGAAAGTTAACTATAGACAACTCGAGATAGAATAAAAAGAAACAAAATGTTAACAAGGGTTATTTTAATGGTAAAGTATAATGAAATTCCATAAACTTGTTTTTTTTACCAATTATACAAGAGTTTTGCATATGAGTGTAAAATTGACTACTTGAAAATCCTTTTAATTTAATTACTGGCTTGTTTATTTAACGTGTTACTCTTACTACAACATATAGAAAGTATATAAGTTATTAAAAATGTTTTATGGATGACCTCAATTTATATCATCTCAACTTTGAAATTATTAGGGAAAATTTTAATAATTCTTAGGATTTTAAAATTAATTAAAAATTGATTAAAATAATTAATTAATTTTTAAAATGTACCATTGAAAAATTGTATAATTAAAAATAAATTCCCTCACTTTTAAATAAAAATAATGTAACTAAAATTAATATAATAGAGCTTTATCAACAAATACCTATTTAAGGGTTCCCATAAGAATAGAAAAATATCAATTATTTAATTAATAGTATTTTAATACTAGTTTTCATATTAAAAATATTAAATGTAAGAAAAATAAAAATCTCTATCATATATTTAATTACCCTATAATTGCTACATATGATGAGATGGTATAAATTATGTGCAGAGATTGGCAATACTTTAAATTCAGCACTTGATATCAATACATACATATAGATTTAGTATGTTAATTATTTTTTCTAATTGAATTTATAATCAATATTCAAATTGAAATTGTTCGGCGAGTAAAAAAAGTTCACCATGTAAAACTCATTTCGTAAACTACCGAGTACATATTTTTTTCATGTCCACTGATATTACATATCAGTGTAGTATCAAACTACATATTACTTTTGAAAATATTGTTTTTTATATAATAATCTAAGAATTTTTTACAGCAGGTAGCGTACCCTACACAATTTAAATTAACATACCATTTTGTATCCTATTTAGGTCATAATGAGTTATCACATGAACTTTTCTTGTTTTAAAATTTAAGAAAAGAACTTTTTTTGCTATAGTATATTTTTTATTTAAGTATTATTTTTAAACTGTTTTCAGAAACTACTATCTTTTTCAATATTTACCATTTTCAATTAAATAAACTTTAATATCATGAAAAAAATTTAACAGAATTTTATGAACGCCATCTTCGAAGATAATTTGTTCGATATTTATACATATTTTATCCGTACAATTCATACTTTTCTTCGTATAAATAAAAGTTAAACTAGTAGTTGATAAGGTGAATGACAAGATCGCAAAAAAACAAACTCGTCAGCGGAAACGTCTTCTAGACAGTGACACTAACTCAAAGACAGAACCGTAATGCTATACATTTACTTATTTACTCACCAAACAAAAGCAAACTTTTTACAATTCTATTTTCATTCGGGTTTTTCAGAAAAACTTACACGCATGAACTTTTTGTAAAACTTTAGAGTTATATGATGATAAAGTAGGTATAAACTTAAGTACACTATGTTAAAAGAATCATAATTTACAAGAGCTTTAGTTCACTCCTGTGCACCTATTGCGCTATATTATTTGTTACATTTTCATTAAATGAAGCTTTTAGCATAGAATTTTGTAAAAATATGTTTTGTTCTCCTGTCATTAGATTTTAGATATATCTAGATAATATCAATAAACTAAAAATTTTGATCATTTGTAAGAAATCTCACTCGAATAAATTTGTAATCAACAGTAGTTTTTACCGAATATTATTTCTACAGTTAGAAAAAAATTATCTTAGAAGTTTTTAAAAGTCAATTGACATTTCCTTGTTAAATTATTAACATTTTGATTATGTTACCTCTTATGATAAGATACATTAATGAGTATATTTTATTTATATTTATTAATAGCTAAAAAACAATAAATTACATGATAATTATACGATTATATTTTTGTTTGATAACATATTTTTATACAATTTTTGGAACTATGATTTTTATAGTTAATTTTTTCTTTTATATTTTAAATAATGTGTAACTAAATTACTAACAGTAGTTAAAATCCATTAAAGTTTATTTTCATATCTCAAGAGTATTTGAATTAGTTTAAAGTTATCTTGCAATTTTTTTTTTGTTTTAAATAGTTTACAAAATAGGTATTTTAATAGACAGAATATTGTTTTACAGTTGGTAATATTAAACTGTTGAAAATCGGGCAATTATTATATAAAAAACTTCAATCGCTATTAAAAATAATAATTTAGCAAGGAATTTGTATTTTTCATTTCAAATAAAAATTAACAATTTAATTTTTTTAAATAATTATGTTACTGAGTATATTTTTTAGGCTCATTATTGTTATTTTATAAATCACAAAACAAACTTTAACCTACCTAATTAGTTTAAAAATTTTATTTTTTGACTTATTTTACTGGAAAGTCTTAATTTTTAGGCAGTTGTTAATATTGATTTTGATGCCCTATTTATAGATTTTGAATAATTTGAAAAACATTTAAAAAAATTTCAACATGATATAAACTTAATTGCCTTTTTAAACTACTTTTGAAAGTTTTAAATGGACCAAATTTTTCTTTTATGATGTTTTATGATCAAGTTGTACGTTCAAAATTAATTATTTTTCGGTAAGTTGTATGAAAATGGTGATTATACGGTGAAAATATTATATAAGTATACTTTATTAAAAATAGTTTGAAAGTAGTAGATAAATTCTTTTTCAGCATAACAATTAACCTATCGTCATTGCATTAAAACTGTCTTCAAAGAGTAGTTAGACTGCTCTACCAAAAAATATAATACTTCGTTCTTTGTAAAATTATAAAGAAATATTGGTTTTGGATAAGTTCCAGAAAAAATTCGTTTAAATCAACCATTTAATCTTACCAACGTTATATATTATAAAAGCTCGACATTTCAAGCGTGAAATATAAACTTTTAATCTTATTCCTAAAATCAAATTATTTCTATTATTATGGCATTAGTTGACGAATTAGTCTTGACAAGATACCGTTTTCCAGGTTTTAAGTCCGAACTTAATCAGTTAAGCTGTTTTTAATTTTTTAGAAAGAACATTTTTTTATTTGTTAACTTTTTCCAATAAAAATGAAAAAAAGATAAGTGTTTTTTGCACCAACTAAACACGATTCATTAAAAAGAATTAAAAAAAAAAACAAAACTCAAAATCATCCAAATATTAAGCAATAAAACGAACATCATTCCAGACTATTACTCTCTTAAGTAGTCCCTCAAGACGAATTTAAAACTTGAATGCGTGTTAAAAATATTCCATTCAAATAAATTGTAATTTGAAATACATCTGAACATGTTTACGAGAAAAAAAATGAAAATACTTTGTTGGTTTTTGACTTAGTAAGAGTAAATTTTTTCACTTTCGTGATTTCGTCGAAAAATATTTATATAATGCCTATTATAGTGGTCATGAAATAATATCAAACGTGATTTTTAAGAATGAAACCTAATTACACCAATCTAAGATAAAAGAAATTAATTGCGCCTAAACTTGTTTGATTTTGAATTTTCAATTTAAAATAAAAAGGAATGTAAATTATCAGAAAAAGTTAGTTAAACAAACAGTTTAACTAAATGATATCGTTGCTATTATACAATACTATCTCTCACCATCAATACCAAAAGCGTATTACTTATATAGTATTTCATTGTAAACGTTCTATATATGATAATTTAAATTTTTTTTCGAAATTAATAGATTTTTAGCAAAGAAGTATCGAGATAATCGAAATTAGATTTTTTACAAAAGTGGTTTTACATTTGAAATATTTAAACAGTTATATTTTTTAAATATGATGGTTTTTAACATTTTTGAGACTCCGCGCGAGTCCTCTTAGCGTGATACAATATTCATTGGGATTTAAATTTAAACAAAAAAGCTAGGCATTTGACAATTGATATATAAATACCTGTTATGTTCCAAAGTTCTCCTAAACAGTCATTCTTAAGGCGGCCTATACGATCCCTTTGCTGACGCTCGTTGCCCGCTTCTAGGAATCGAAAAACAAAGGCCCCAACGATCACATACCCGGCCACCAGTCCAAACAGGCCCAAATTGCTAAACAGGTGGGCAAAAAACTTACGAAGACATCGTCGAAAACGCGGTTCGGATGCCAACGTCACCGTATGATGCGGCGGCGGTGGCGGTATAAGTGACGAGGGTTCCGCGTGCACCGGCATGCCGGTAGCACCGGGACCGCTTTTGACCGTTAACGCAACGAAATACAAACTTTTACTTGGAACAGCCCGACGGTAGCTGTTTAAAGCAAGTTATGCACACGGCAAAAGCCACGAGACGACTGATTGGTGGTGGTCGTCATCTCACAATCAACGTCCACTAACGGCTGTGCGCACACGCTAACTGCCACCGTCACCCGTCGCAATACTGCCGTTTTTCCCTTTTGTCTATCACCTGTTGTACGATAATATATTTATAAAATTAAACTCAATGACTACCACTATTTTCAGTACGACTAGGACAATGTTACAAAATGTTTCAGATTTAATAATAAGTGTAATTTTGTCGTGATGATATGTTGCAATGAAATATTTCCGTTTTAATAAAGTAATTAATAATTGCTTAAATTTTTTAATGAAAGTAATTAATTATTCAATATTTGATAATTATTTTTATAAACATTCTTACACGGGTAACTTTAAAAATTCTGTCGAATGACTTTTCTTTTAATTTCTATAAATATATATTAATTAACAAATAAGAACCTGTTTTGAAAATAATTTTTAGTTAAAATAATTTTTATTCTGGATAAATTAAAAAAGTATCTCATATAAGTCTGCTCTTTATATGTTTACTATTTAATAAACCCTGTGTGCATAATTCAATTTTATAAAGGTTACATAGAGTTCTTTCTTAATGATACAAAAAAAAATCATATTAACTTCTTGGTATATGATTTGCCAAATGCTTCGTTTAGTCATGTAAAACATGTGAACTTCCTCTTCTCATAAACTCTTCTATGCGAATTTTAATAGTTATAACTTTGAAATTACAAGACTTCGCATCAAACTTAAAAGACTAACATTAAAAGTTATGCGGACGTCTATGTGATGATATTAAGTTAACATTTTAATGTACATAACATTGTTACAACATTACATTCCAATTTTTTTGGATGTTATAATTCACTGATTTCTAACTACAACATTATTAATTAATATTAAAATTCAATAACCACGGCTTAGACTTCATTAGTCTGAATGTTGATTATTGGACTTTATAATCAGTCGTTGTGATAAGAGGTGTCAAATAAATGGTTGTCCTTTCTCCCTCTAGGGTCTGATTACTAATTATGAAAAATAAAATATTTTATTTATTATACTTAAAATACATATTTAAATATTGTTTAATTTTAGAACAGAAGTATATACTTCTAATAATTTTTAACACAAAAATAGATAATTTAGCTGAATAGTTTCCTAAAAATAAATTAGCATATCTTTAAAAAAAAAATAGATAAATTTAATTTGAAATTTTATTATTATTTAGTACTTAAATTTTTTTTTAATACTCTCAAGTAATGTGTCTATAGGGTTTGAGCACAATAATAAATCATAATTTATTTATTTTTTGAAAATATGGTACAGTACAGAAAAATTATTTTCTAAGCTATTTCATTCTACTAATATATTATAAATATTTTGAAAAGGAAAATAGATTTTATTAAAATCTTTTTTTATATTGTACAAAGCAAGTTGGTGCAAAGAGTGCCGGTTTTCCTCGTTATAAACCCGATCTGCCATCACCGATTTTACTGATGGGGTAGAGAATGTGTGGGCTTTCCTACTCACACTCTCGTATTCTTCGAATGTGCGTAACTGCAGTATTATTACGGACACTTTTTTTTGTGTTATGTTACGTGTGGTAAGACGTGTCGTAGTTATTATAACTCAAAACTTAATAAAATAAAAAAGTGAGAATAAAGTTGAAAGTGAGAGTTACTTTTAATTCGGGGTGTGATTCGGGGGTCATAAAATTACATAAATATAGACTCTCATTGATTTTTAAAAATCTTACCTGATAATTTTTTCTTAGTTCTTATAATATCTTAAATAATAGTATTAATCAATAATAGACAAATAAAATAACACAATTCGATTTAGTTCACAACTTTAACACGTAAAAACTTCGACAATGATGATCACAATTTTCGCGTAGCGATGTCTAAAGCACGAAAAGAACAGGCCAGAGTGAGGGTTTACTCTGCCTTTTTATAATACTTTGTACCCTCAAAAATCATCATTGTCTTATTCTTACAATGTAACTGTTTATTGATAAGTAAGCATGGAATACATAAATTATTGTAGATGAATAGAGTATATAACTCATTTTGACATTTTATATATAACATCAACACAGTTTTTTACACATAAGATTAGGGTTGATACAATGCATTTAATTATTAAAATTAGCATAAAAAAAATATGACAAAAATAATTTATAGATTTCTTTTCAGAAGGAAAGATTTTAAAAGTGACTATTAATTGATTTATGATTATATCGTGTATATTACAATATAACTAAACAGTATGCGTTGTTTGACTATTTCTCTTAAATTTTTATTTAAATTTTTTTGTTTGAAAATGATAATGTCCTTCTAAGAATATACCAGTAAAGGTTCTCGGTTTACATTGGGATATCCAAAAGGACATTTTTGCTTACCACACAAATCTTAGTGTCACACCTAAAACGAAACGCGGCATTTTATCAACCATTGCACGGTTGTTCGATTTTATTGGGGCGCTTGGACCGGCGATTATTTGGGCGAAATGTATAATGCAGCAGATCTAACAGGAAAAGCTGATTGACATCCCTACTCTGCCTACACATATCAGTGAATTTTGGGATAAATTTGTGTCTGAACTTACGTTATTGCGTAACATCTCTTTACCACAGCATATCGATATCCGTACTGCAGTCGACATTCAATTATTAGGATTTTCTGATGCGCCGCAGAAAGCCTACGCTGCTACATTGTATTTGCGTGTGGCTTATGAGTCTGGTGAAATCGCCGCATTTTTCTTGTCCTACAAAACCAAGGTTGCACTACTAAAGACCAGTTATCTAGACGCATCGTTATCAATTCCACGTCTAGAGCTCTGTGCGGCCCTGCTTATAGCACAACTGCTTAATCAATTATATGCATCTCTATCAGCTGAAGTAGAAATTTCGAAGGTCCGTGCGTGGACTAACTCTACGATACTTCTTTCATGGCTTAAGACAGAACCAAAAAACTTCAAGATATTTGTCACTAACCGCATAAACAAAATACATACCTTGTTGCCTAAATGCTTGTGGGAATATATGTCTACATCCGACAGATCCTCCTTCTCGTGGTCTTTTGCCTAGTGCCAAGTTGAACTGCTCGCTTCATTGGAACGGTCCATTTGTTCAATTTCCAGAGGAAAAATGGGTACAATCAACATTTTGTGTTATCCCACCGCATGAGTTACCTAAAGCAAAAATCACGTCGGAGATTCCACTGCACGTCAGTATGGATATGGATAATGATAAGTAACTCTTACGTTTTTCCTCATTGACTCGATAACAACGAGCAATTGCGTTTATTTTATTGCGCGATTCTCTAACCTGGCATATAGCAATCCGCCTTGGTGGAAAACTAACGGGATCCGAGCTTGACTATTCGATTATGGTTGCAGTACAAATAACACAACAAACTTACTTTTCTGCATTATTAAAACAATTGCAAGGATTAGATGTTCGGATCACGCATCCGACTATAGCTCAGCTTGCGCCTTTCCTCGATAACCAGGGAGTTATTTGGGTAGGTACGTTACTCTTCATAAGTTAGGAACAGAAACATCCTGTACTACTGCCAGAGATGTCTCATTCGAGCATTCTGTTAATTCGTCATTATAATCTTAGTTTTCTGCATGGAGGCCCAAGATTGATACTCGCCATGCTCTCACGTAAGTTTTGGATTTTATTTGACCGTGATGCAGATCGTCGATTTATTTACACTTGTGTAACATGTACCAAGGTTAAGGCTTTGCACCCTGCTTCAATTATGGGTGATTTATCATCCTATCGTGTTGAATTACATCACCCATTTTTGATGTCGGCATGGATTTCTATTGGCACTTTAACCCGCCAGCAGCACTTCACTTCGGTGGACTGTGGGAAACAGCTATCAAGAGCTATAAATATCATCTGCAGCATGTAATTGGTAACCAAATTTACTGTCTTAGAATTATCTACATTAATCGTGCGTATTGAAGAAATCCTCAATTCAAGACCACTCACACCGATGTCAGTTGACCCCAATGATTTGTGTACATTTATACAAGGTCATTTTTTAATAGGTCAGTCAATTTTTTCATTGACAAAGAAAGGGTTAACGAACGTTTCCATGGACCGATTAGATCGATGGCACTTATTATAAGGTGCCTTATTCGACAATGCTATCAAAAATTTTAAAAATGTTGGACAACTGAATACCTCTTCACCCTGCAAAGCCGCCTCAAATGGTTTCAACAAACACCCAATATGCAAGTTAGCGACCTTGTAATTGTTGAAGCACTCAACCGCCAACCTACTGACTGGCCAATGGAACGTATAACTGCCGTCCATCCATCAGATAATGCGTGTAGTCACTATACGCACGCAAAACAGTATTTTAAAGCGACCAATCGTGAAACTGGTTAAATACCAGTAACAGACTAGCAAAACCTTCCTTATTTTAAGTATTTTATTCCATTCCTAAAATGCACTCCTTTTTGGTATTGAGACCATTTGATAATACAAGTTGTTCTTAGTTTTTTAGGAACCCTACTGTTTATAAAATTCTCTAGTTAAATTTTTTATTGTAAAAAAAAATTATTAGTACTCACTGCCCATCCCTTCCCCTAATCTTGGAAGGACGTCTAGGTCATTCAACGGAGGGTGTAATTTTAGGTACACATTAAAATGGGGTGACACTAGTTTAAAAAATTAAATACAGTAATTGGTATGAGCAAGTCAGTGGATCATAACATACACGTTTGTGATTGTCACAACAGGTATGCCGCTGACACTTTCCAACAAGTTATTATTGTTCTGCAGCCTTCTAAGGGACCGAAGATTCCGCGTTGACAATTTTCCGTAATTTTCACTAAAAACCACCACCTCCACCGTCGTAACAGTATGACGGTGCTGTTGTAAAGACCGGTCACTGCGACGTGTGGCATTGAAAACTAATTCATTCGCACTCAGTTATTCAATCGTTTCAGCCAAATCAATGCCAAATGTTTTGTGACGAGTATTACTTTGTCGCCACAATTGTTCAATTGAGCAACTCATCGGTTACGGTGTTATTTGCCTTCCTTGTGTCTAAAGTTTCACAGTATTCATCACCTCAAAACGGCAGTCGGTAAATATTAAGAATTTTTTGTTTGTTTAAAAGATTATACAGTCCACATATATATAATATATGTATTAGTTAGAAAAGAGAATATTCTGTTATTTATTCATAAGTAATTTGTTCTAATTTTATTTATCAATTTTTACTCTTGTTTGTTTTTTTTTTAACGAAATATCATTTTGTTATTAGTTGTACATGCGTTGTTTTGATTTACTATATTATAAGGTTCAAATACCAAATCTTATATTTTCTTTTCCTTCCGCAAAGGCATGGTCATACTATTTATTAGTTAAAACAAAAGGGTTACAAAAACGAAAATTGTCGATTTTTGAAAACATTTTTTTTCTGTTTTATCAATAAATTGAAAATATGGTTCTATTAACAAAAATTATAGTTTAGGTTTTTTTATATTTAAAAGGAATAAAAAAATTTATTAAAGTATATGTTACTGTAGAGATTTTTTAATTAAATACTTTTTTCCTTTATAAAAGTTCAAGATTTAACCAAGAAAATGAATGTTATCCTGAATGAATCAACATATGTGTTATAAATAACTGGAATAATACATTTTTTGATATGTCGGAATACATTTAATTCTCCCACAGTCTAAGTATATCTAAGATAACAATTAAACATCCAATTTCTATATTTTTGTTATTCGTTATAAAGTACTGAACCTTGTATGTACCATAAAAAAAATCTTTAGCCCTTAATATTTTCTGGAATAATTCATGTGGATCTAATCTAGTCATTTCATATTTTCCCTGTAAACAAAATCAATCAATAAAAAAATCAATTATTGATTTTTAAAAATGTAGAGATATAGTAGTACTTCTATAACTATAAGTATACATCTACATTTTTTAAGTGGCATGATTTAGTGTAATCATTAAATGATGTGAATAATTTTATTCACTATGAAAACTTACAGGTTTTATAGGACAATTATAATTACTAATGTTCATACTATCCAAAGTAAGTTTCCATCCATCTCTTAACATAAATTTAGTGGTGCTACATGCTTTTTTTGTAGTATAAACGAACGCGTTATTTGTCCATCCTCCTATTTTGTTAAAAACAGCCATGTTGATATTTGACTATGAAAAAAATTGAATGTTTTCCTTATTATGTTAAAAAAAACATTTTATTTTTATAAAAAAAAAAAATGTATGCTAACATTTAAAGAATCGTCAAATGGAACCGTATAGTTGATATTTCCAGTCAATATTACTTTCGTATTTGAAACTTTTGAAACGTGCAGGTTTATATCAATCAAATAATTTTTACTTGTATTACAATTAAAAGCTGCTATTATCTTCAATTTATATTCACCCTTAATAAAATTAACATCAATAAATTAATATTTTTATTTATTAGTCTATTACACTCGTTTACAAAATAATACATTTCTTCACAAACTTTTGTGCTAATTTTAAGTTTGCATTTAAATTTTTTCTATACCCTCAAATTTTTGATATATTTAGTAAAAACGAGTAATCGCTCATAAAATTTGTTTTTTTGTTTTTTTATCATAACTCATTCAGTTATTTACAGAATAAAAATTATTAAAATTTTTTTTTGGTTATCTTTAGTTACATATTATTCTTAAATTATTAACTATGTAATACTTTTTAATTTCATCTCTTATACCTTGTAAGGTTGTCAACTTTGATTTTTCAAATAAGAACATATGTTTTGAATTTTATGAAATATTTGAGATTACAATTTAATAGTAAATGGCATTTGAATTTTTAATAAAACTTTATTTGTATATTGGATATAAAAGTTTTAAGTTTCAAATTTTTTAGTTAATATACATGTATAATACATGAAGGATTACAAATACAGGTAGCTAATTGAATTTCTATGACATCGCTATCACAACCACGGAGCCTTTATTGTCAATTATGACTATAAATAGATATGCTTTCTGTATTGCAAGTTAGTGCATTTATAAACTCACAACAATGTGCCTTTACTACCATTGATAATAATACTAAATCCTATTTGTAATCCCTCGTGTTTTACACTTGTACAATATCTCAAAAATTTGAAACTTTAAAATTTTATATCTAATATACAACAAAAGTTTTATTAAAAATTTAAATGCATATTAACTATTAAATTAAAAACTGAAACATTTTATTAAATTCAAAATTTGTGTTCCCATTTAAAAAAACATAGTTGACACCCTTACAAGGCATAAGGAATGAACTTTAAAAGTAATATTTAGCTAATAATTCAAGAATAATACATAATTAAAGGTAATAAAAAAAAAATTTTAATTACTTTTATTCTGTAAATAATTGAATGGGTTATGATAAAATAATTACTCTGTATATATTTACGTAATATTATAATTTTTAAAAGGATATAGAAGTGATTTAGAGCTACATGAACATTTTTTTTGTGTTTAAAATACTTTGTATGAATGAAATAATTTTTTAAAAATAATTAATTAACAATTTTGTCAATTACTCACAGCTGGAAGATTAGGTCGAAAAAGTTGTTCATTGCGTATATTTTTTATCGTCATAATAAATGCAACAAAAATGATTATAAATAAACTATAATATTTTGATTCAAACATGTTACTGGAAAAATGTCAATTCTAATTTATTTTATTTTTATAACTACAAATTTATAATTAACGTGTATACTTAAATTTAACTAATAAATCTATTGCAATCATTTTGAGTATATATTTTCAATCATTTTTATTTTATACTTTACATACTTTCACTTTAATGTGATTTTAATACTGCTTACAATAATAATAATATTTTATGAACATGAAAAAATGCAATTTTAATAAGCTCTTATATTATAACATAATTATAATAATTTGTTTGCTGATTGTCGAATGGTACTACTGAATGTCATTTTTATAAATACGCCTATGTAATTATTTTTACAAGTATACAGACATAATTGACAACGTTTATAACTTTTGATACAATTATCATTTTGTTTAAATTATATTTTTTAAATAATTATAGTTCTTTTAGGCTAGGTTAAAAGCATATTTTTTTTAATTTATTACTAAGGCTACTTTTACTTTGAAATATTTTATATTATTAAATTTAAATATTTATTTTAAAGGAAGTTAACATTTTTCATAAATGGAATTAATAAACCTCATACCCTCAAACGAAGACAGAATGGTGTTAGCTTCGGTAGTAAGTATTAATTTTTGTGTTTTTTTTTATTTACGTATATCTTATTACTTAAGTACGGGGTATTTCGTAATTTCGAAAAGAAATAATTTTTTATGTTTTACCACTTGGGGATCAATTGTCGGTAACATTTCGAGGTTATGTTATAGTGATCGAACCAGTTATACGGTGCGACAATATATGGTGGTAATATATGTTATTTGATATCAGCATTAGTTGTTTAGTTAGTGACGGTCGTTAATTTACGAGAGTTAATTAAAATCTAAATCGTGTATAATTGTATTTCAAGAGTTTATAATGGCTACTGACGTTTTAACAAATTTATTAAAAGCATTAAAAGCACGAAATCAAATGGTGTCGACAATGGAGAAAGTGCGTTCCGTGTTATGCCGTATTTGACATAGACTATAAATGTATTTGATGATAAAGGCGACATTGCTGCACTAAATTAGCAGCAGATTGGTCGACTAATATTAATACATCCAGAATTTTTCATAGTTGGCCTGAAGGATTTAAATTACAACTTTCCAGACAAACAGTCGGGCCTGTAAATAACTGGTATTTGGGTAATTTGATAGCAATTACTACTTGTACTGACTTTGAAAGGGCTTTCTAAGATACTTTTGTTGTTAAAGCTAGTTTAGCACAGAGATTTGTCCTTATGCAATAATGTGTACAATCTAAAATGAAAACTGTGACTGCATATTTCCATAGAAAAGTAAAATTTTGTAATACTGTTGGACTAACGTTTGAAGATACCCGTGATTACTTTTTACTGGGACTAGCATCAGATGAATAGCTAGTACACTGATATGGAAAAGTCATAGTAATAATAATGAATTATTAAAGGATATTAAAACTATTGAAAGAATATAAGATGGTCGACAGGAATAGCATAACAATGTTTATAGTAGAACGAGCACACATTTTACACATTTTAATAAGTTGAATAGGGTGCAAAACAGAACAGGTGAGCAAGTGCAGACTCAGAACAAAAATGTAACTAAACACAGGTAAAATACTACAAAACCAGCCAGATAGACTGAAAAATGTCGCAGAAAGTCCACTGAAGTTGTGTATTTTAAGTGTAATCAATCAGAACATATTAGCCGTGATTGTCCAACGATTAGACGAACAATTATTTGTTTTCGGTGTGACAAAGCGGACACATGACAGTGACAATACAACGAAGTAAAGCCATTTAGTTCAAGTTATATTGAGAGAAAGGTAAGATATAATAATGTTAATTTAGTGAAATCTGATGAACAATCAACAGTAATTCAAATGTTGCATGTGAAGGATGCAAAAATCAATAATAAGTGTAATATTGTTTGTCTATTGGACTCTGGATCCACAAGCCAATTCATCCGTATGATGTTCGGGTTAACTAATGCACCATTAGAGTTTGACAGAACGATGGACCGAACAATGGGTGAATTGAAAAATAAAATAATTGTCAATTATTTTGATGATTATTTTATACCGGCCATTAATTGGGAAGATATGAAAAATAAACAATAACAGACGTTCATAACACTACAAAAAGTAGGACTCACTTTGCGACCGAGTAAGTGTGTGTTCTGTGCGACGAGAATTCGACTTTCTTGGCTAAGTTGATTTATGGGTCTTGTAAGTTTATTCAGGCACTTCTAGCCTAATTTTGCGAATTTGGCTAGACCAATTACAGACTTGTTGAAGAAAGGCAATAAATTCCATTGGAAAGAGAAATAAACAGCGGCATTTAGTAAACTAAAGACAGCTTTAACAAAACAACCTGTATTACGCCTGTTTGACGCAAATAAATATAAAGCGTTGATGACAACAATGACATGCACTTGATTAGTAAGAAGACAAATGGGGCGGAAATGAAATATCATTACAGTATACTAGAATTGATGGAAATTGTATCTTTCGTTTATGGTTGATTGGTATTTATACCGCGGTAATTACTGTTTGTCAAGCACTTATTTATATGATCGCAATGTGGACGTCAAAACCCCAGATCGCGCGATGGTTTGACCTGATTCAGGAATATGACATACAGGTACAACACAAACCTGGCTCGAGTATAGGCCATGTGGACGCGTTAAGTCATGCCCCAGTCGAAGAACCGTCTGACACGATTTAATTAATAAACGTTTGGGTGTGCTTGTTGCTATGTCGGATCAGAAGTATATCTGTTGTGTACAACCAAGTGATGCTGAGTTGTCCAGTATAATTAGTGCCGAAGAAAATAACACTTATAATAATAAATTACGTCAAAACTACGAGCTACGAAATTGTATTTTGTATAGAAGGGTGTAAATTCGTAGAAAAGATTATATATATATTATATTTTGTTTATGGTGCCGAATAATCTACGTAAGAGATTATCTATACGTTTCCACGATTGCGGCATTACGTGACTAGGCACATACGTTTCTGCCCCGAATGTACGCTTCACAAGGTATATTGTAGTGAAGTAACGGGTCAGTTACATCCTATTCTACAAGGAGAACGCCCGTTTAATACAGTTAATACCGATCATTTGGAACTATTTCCACGCAGCACTAGGGAGAATCAACATCTCCTAGTACTCATAGATGATCTGACAAAATTTGTTAAATTATACCCCTCACGGACGATTAATGCCAAAAAGGTAATAACACGACTTTATGATTTTATGTACACATATGGTCTGTTGAGTTGGCTTATTATAGACTGAGAAAGTATATTTACTTCAAAAGATTTCACTAGATTTTGTCAAAATCAAGCTATCAAACACCATTTAGTCGCCGTTCGTCATCCACAACGGACAAGTTGAACGCGCCAATGCCACAATTCTGTCAGTCATCAGCACAGCGATAAAAAACGTGATATTATGGGATATCGACTTACATAAAATGATTTTTTGTTTAAATACTGTGGAAAATGCTACCACTTAAGTATCATCATTCCAAGCA
Organism: Daktulosphaira vitifoliae; assembly: GCF_025091365.1. NCBI lineage: Eukaryota > Metazoa > Arthropoda > Insecta > Hemiptera > Phylloxeridae > Daktulosphaira > Daktulosphaira vitifoliae. Next base: position 24,546,288 of record NW_026099574.1, read on the forward strand.
ATATATGGATTTGAAGCAGGCCTACCTGGAGGTGTTCTCGATACTATAGTTGACGTGAAGAAAAAATATACACATCCTAAGGTAGTCCAAGAAGAGATTCGACAAAAGATTGCAGACAGTTATGACAAGTGGCAATTGTGCCATGATATACATCATCACCATAAAGAGTTGGAAGCAAGAACGATTGTACTCCTTAGATGTCTCCCCCTCAACAAAAGAACCAAAGAAACTGCAAACTAAATTCCGTGAACCATTAGTGGTCATAGAGAGCCGCCTTGGGGACACAAATCAAGTAGTTGACGTTGAAGAAACAGTGAACCGTCGATATGCCACCAAAGCGCATATATTACAGCTCAAGTTATTTGGTAAACCACCTACAGAAAAAGATGTAAGCGGTACTAGTGACGAGGAGAGCGATTCCTTGCCTATATTTAGTAAGAGGTGTTTTTTATTTGGTCAATTTTGAATAATCTTTGGTAGTGGTTTAAAAGATTTTTGTATACTGTGAAAGATCTCTCTACATCAACTGATGTATAGGAGCATCTTTGTAAAAATTGATATCATTAAGATTTAAATCTTCAGATATACCTTCCATGTCAGTACTCGTTCCACAAATAATTTTATATATTTGCTTTAATGTAGTTAAACCGATATTTTTGTTAAATACAGCTTCGAATATTTTATATATATATTTTCCATTATCATCCTGAGCTCCTTATAACTGATTTTGAACTTAATTTACAATACCTAAAGTTCCTCTAATGACATATTTTGTTTTTTTAATTTTAAAATTGAATCTGACTGAATTGAAATTTGACTTAATGTATACCAAATTACTTTTAACACATTTTTGCACGATTTTTATACAAAGATCTTCTTCTGAGTCTAACATATTAACAATTTCACAGATTTTTTCATAATGTTCACTATAGAAAATTGCAGCATTTATTTGTGTACACCAACAAATTACAACAGGTTCTGGATGCAATGGAATTTCTAATGCTTGATTATTAAGTATCTTAATGCGTGATAGTGTTTTTTTACAATTTTTTTTTTAAATTTAATACAATATTGTCTATTGTACAAAATGTGCCACGCAACTCTTCGGAAACTCTATGGAAGCCATGCGTGGTGCATGTAATGTGTATCATTTTTGAATATAAAACACTGAGCGATTTTCTACACTTGATCATATAGAGTGCGGCATTTGATAGAAGCAATAGAACCTCGTCGTGTTTGATTCCATCAGGCCATAAAATGTTAAATGATTTATCAATAAATTTACTAAGAGTTGAGTATTGGTTTTATCTAATGCCTTAGTAATCAGAAGAAATATTTCACCAAATTCATTTTATTCCAAAGTACCTATAATGACATTAGCAATGTAACGTCCCTCTATATCTGTAGTTTTATCCACTGATATCCAAATTTTTTTAATAAATGCGTCCTCTGATGTTTTTTATCATTTCTTCATAGCAGTCGTCAACATAAAACTTTCGAAGTGTCGATTCATTGGCAATATCTTTTTGCATATAAGTACTTAAAAAATATTACTTAATTTGTGAAATGAAATATTAGCCGATATCACACATCTGCATAAATCCTTATTAAAAGTCGACTTTATGAAAGGTTGTTATCAGTTGTAAACAGTTTTTTGTTTTTTTATTTTATTGACGTTCTTAGCTCGCTGATGTTTGTCTGTTCTAATATGCTGGGTAATACTAGATCGTCTTACAAAATCAAATTTTATTACACAAAGTTTGCGCAATAAGACTATATTAACAATAGTAAACACATTTTCACCGAACTCTAAAACAATAGATATTAGACACAACGATAACCTTTGTTTGTCTTTAGGCATAGTTATTTAATTAAAAAAAACAACTGAAATTGAAGTATAATTTTTTTTTTTGGCTTAATTTATTATTATGAAATTTTAACCAACAAATATATAATTTTATAAGGATTTATAAACTTTAAACTTTGTGCATTTTGAGTAAATATAAAGCAAAAAAAAATTTATTAATACAGGAAAATCTTGAAGATTATCAACAAATATGGTTTATATGTATACTTTTCTCATATTATTTTACTTTAAAATAACTGAGTAATGATATAATATAGTTTTACATATTTTTTAACTATAAATACGATGGTGTATTTTTATTTTTCCTATACCAATTGTATAATGAATTATTTATCATTATTTATATACAGAGTGTTCACTTAGTTTAAATTGACTTTAAAACAAATTGTATCAGTAAAATATTTTATGAAGATTGATTGAAATTGTTATATTGTCTAAATATATTGCATAATTACTTCACTTCAACAGAAAAAAAAATGATTATTATGAGACTACTATAATATTTTCCACATAGTAATTTTGATATTATGCTTAGACAAAAAAAAATTAATTGAAAAATATTTTTATCTACACAACTTCAACACATTAAGCATTTTTTTACAAATATATACGAATTAAATCCAAAGTGCTACTCGTCCTCCAAAAAAAAACAAATTACGTTATAGTATAAAAGCTAATAAACAATTTGTATTTTTTCCTGTTCAAAAAATATATACAAATATTGTTATGCATTATTAAAATAACATTTTAGCAAAAATGAGCTTCATGAAATAATGTAAATAATTTTTATTTCATATTTTTAATAATTATACATATAATCAAAAACAAAATTAATTCTGAAAATTTCCGCTGAAATATGATTACAATAGTTTTGTATAAAAATATATTATTACAAACATTTTAATAAAATACTAAAATGAATTGAAATAGTTTTTTTATTTGTGTGAAGTTAAATTTAAGTACAAACGTTTATTATAAGGTTATAATTTATTAAACAAAAAGATTGAAAAGAAAAATTGATCATTATCATGTTTAAAATAAAACATTTCACTTCATTTACAATCATTTTCGTTATTTTTATTATGATGATAAAAAATATAAACAGTGAACAACTTTTTCGGCCTAATCTTCCAGTTGTAAGTAATTAACAAACATTTTATAATAATAATGACTAAGAACTATATCATCTATAGAAATCTGAGTATGTTAAGCGTTTGAATACAAAAAACACTTTCAAGTTAACTCTAAAAATTTTTATATTTTCTTTTAAAAGTTATCATTCCCAGCGAAAATCAAAATTTATTTTCGCTGGTATAATAGTTATAAATATCACATTGATAATTTATAAAATTAAATTTATAATATTATATAGAGTGGAACAGATCTAACTGACAACTCATATAACTCATATAACGTAATAAGTATTTACTTCCATACTTTACATAATATGGACTAACATTTGATACCTTAGGAAAATTGTAAAAAATCAAAATTTAACAAACATCAAAATGCTGTATAAACGTAACTATCGAATTAAAATAAGAGTTTTTGGTATTAAATTTTTTCTTTAAAACTATCTATAAAATGGCTATCTTCAAATCTTAAACAAAATTTTAATAAAAAATTAATTTTTTAAATATTTTTTGTAATTCCGAAAAATAACATAAAACATTTATAGTAAAAATTGATTAAAAAAAAAAAGTATAAAATATTATGTATATTATAATTTATATGAGTTGTTAGTTAGATCTGTTTCATTCTGTATATATACTAGTTCCACTTAGCTGGGGATCTGCCCCACATCTAGAGCACTGCGTGCCACACGCATATAGGACACGTCCTTAAGGTTAAATCATAGATTCCGGTAAAAGTACCCGGCTATCTGGGCACGATAAGTTTTCGCCCAGGTCCACAATATTGATCATTCATTTAATTTTCAATAATACATTTTTAAAAACCTAGTCCACGCCAATAACAACGGAGTGGTTATTCTTCATAAATAGTCATTTAAACTGAAATATGAAATCTAAAACTTGTGTACTATCAGTTGTATTTATTTTATATACATCTCACACAAATGTCATAAATATGTCAACTAAATTAACTTCACTAAAGATGTCTTTCTTTCAAATGAGAATGATTATTTTACACTTATCAAATCTTTTTGTTTTATGTAAAAATAGGGAATATAAATTTGTCAATTCTATTTTAAAATAAATAAGTCATATATACAATTGTAAAAGAAAATAACAAACCAACGTACTTTATGCATCAGTATTTGTTATACAGAGTGTTCAAAAAGTAAGGAAACGGGTCAATTCTTACAAAAATGAGAACAATAAAATCCGTTTCTTTACTTATTGAACACTCTATACATTGTTTGGATAACTTATCAATAAAAATAGCCTTGTTAAAACTGACAATGAGCTCAAGGGGAAAACAAATCTTATTTTTGCATGAGAAATCCCTTAGTGACCAGTCTGTTCGAATGTGCTCTCATATTATGCTATACCTATTATTGTTCGTCTTATGTATAGTGTCAAACATTAAAACAATATTGTGTTAACTTTTTCTTATAATTTTTCTTATATAAAATATTCTCAATTTATATTGTTTTTTTGGTAACTTTCTATTTTATAAAGTGTGTCTAAGTGTCCTCAAGTTACTATCGTCAGGAAAACATCGATACTCGAAGTAGCCGATTATTGACAGGAAATAAATGTTCAGTAGTTTAAACTCAAGTATTTAACCTCATCCTACTAATTCTACACAGAACCTGGGACACTGTTTCTGATATAACAGATCGTACTCTAAAAATCCTAGACTCACCCAATTCCTCATTTCTTTCATCTTTTCATTATCTTCTCTTTTTATTATTTTTAGAGTTACGATAATAGGCTCAATAGTAAAGTGGCATTTGGTTCCGAGGACATCATAATAATAATTCAATTTTAACATTATTTTTGATATCAACAATATTAACAAAATTGTGTTACAAAGTCATAGACTATAATTTGTTACTATAACAAAGAATTTTATATTCATGTCAAACTCCAATGAATTAATAATACTCTAAATATCGAAACCAAATATACTGTAGTATTAGTACCCGAAAAAATACAGATGACTAGAAAAACATATCCTACAACTTAATATCTTTAATGTTTGATGTCTTATTATTTGAATACAAAAATAAAATACAATTGTGTATTCAAAACATATTTAATAATAACTTTAAGAATACTTTACAATTAATAAACTGCAATTTATAAATACCCTATTTTAAATAAACAAAATAATTTTATTTATATTTGAGTATTTATTTATATAAATGTGTGCATTACAATTATTGCAATAGCACATACAAAATAAAAATTTTTAGACATTGTAAAGTAATTATTCCAACATTGGTTGTTTTTCAATGTTTTATTAATAATATTTAAATATACATATTTATTATCATCGCAATAAAATTATTCCTTAGAGCAATTGAACAAAAAAATAATAATATACGTATTGTAATCATATAACCCACTCAATTACTTACAGAATAATAATAATTTAAAATTTTTTTTTTATTATTATCTTTAGTTACACATTATTCTTGAATTATTAACTATGTAATACTTTTTAAGTTCATCCCTTATGCCTGGTAAGGGTGTCAACTTTGTTTTTTTAAATGGTAACACATATTTTTAATTTAATAAAATGTTTGAGTTTTTAATTTAATAGTAAATGGCATTTGAATTTTTAGTCTAACTTAATTTGTTTATTAGATATAAACATTTAAAGTTTCAAATTTTTGAGTTAATATATAGGTATAATACATAAGGGATTACAAATACAGGTAGCTAATTGATTTTTTATGACATCGATATTAGCAGGTACACAGCATTGTTATTATCAATGATAGTAAGGTACATTGTTGTGAGTTTATAAATACACTAACTGACAATACAAAAAGTATATCTATTGATAGTCATAATTTATAATAAACAATCCGTGAATGTGATAGCAATTTCATAAAAAACCAATTAGCTACCTGTATTTGTAATCCCTTGTGTATTATACCTATATATTAACTCAAAAATTTGAAACTTTAAATGTTTATATCTAATAAACAAATTAAGTTTTATTAAAAATTCAAATGCCATTTATTATTGAATTAAAAACTCAAACATTTTATTAAATTAAAAATATGTGTTACCATTTAAAAAAACAAAGTTGACACCCTTACCAGGCATAAGGGATGAACTTAAAAAGTATTACATAGTTAATAATTCAAGAATAATGTGTAACTAAAGATAATAATAAAAAAAAAATTTTAAATTATTATTATTCTGTAAGTAATTGAGTGAGTTATAATAAAAAAATCACCCTGTATATCCTATTGAAAAAAAAATAAAAATTTCAGCTAAACTTTTTAATTTTCACCAAAATTATTTCTTTTTGTTTCCATCAATATTAGAACATTTATTTAGATATTATTCAATATTTATGACAAATATTTAAAAAAGAACTACTAATTTCGTTTTCTTCTTTTTTTGTATTATATTTATGTTAGACTATTTAATTCTCATTATAGCGTATTTTTAAATTATAACTATTTTTAAAGCATTATAAATTTTTACTAGGGTGAATTTAAAATAAAAGTTAAAGCAGCATTTAAGTTTAATGAAAGCATAAACTATTTAATAGACATAAATCTTCATGCGACTAAAACTTCAACATCAAGAGCAGTATTAACTGGAAATATCAATAATAAAATCCCATTTGACGATTCATTAAACGTAAGAATTCTTGGAAAGTATTTAAAAAAAAATTATTTAATACATTTTTTAATTTATAGTCAAATGTAAATATGGCTGTTTTAAGTAAAATTGGAGGGTGGAAGAGTAATGCATTTGTTTATTCAACTAAAAATGCTTGTAGCATTTCGAAAAAATTGTTAGGAGAGGGTTGGAACTTTACTATGAACCATTTAAATATTAGTGATTATGATTGTCCTGTAAAACTAGTAAGTTAATTGTTTAATTACCATACTAACTAACTTTTAAAAATATCAGCAAATTTTTAGGGAAATTATAAAATGACAAATTTGGATCCAATAGAAGTTTTTGAAAGAACAGTACTTAAGGCGAAACAATTCTTTTATGGTTCATACAAGATCAATTTATTTTTTACAAAAAAGAGTGGATTTGAAGTTGGCAGTTTTGTTATTATTTTAGATATATTGAGACCATGGGAAGATTGAGCATTACTTAAAATTATTTTTACCTTAAATTTTTTCTTAAACTTTATATCTTATGTATATGTTAATTATTATATAACTTAATTCAAAACATTAATTTATATACCTTTTATTTGTTTATTAGTGCAATTATTAGAACGAATTCAATTGTTTATTTGAATAATAATTTTAATCGATGTATCCATGGTGACGTAGTATAATTAATAATGATTTACATGCCTTATTAATTATATAAACAAATTTTCATTTAGTTATTTAATTAATAGTAACCTTTATTAAAAGCATTAATACTATATATTCAGTTATTATAATTGTAAGTTATTTTTAAGATAATACCTTTAAAATTATTAGTAATTATATTGCAAGCGGGCTTTTAGATTAGTAATTCGGCCTGTAACAACAACGTGGTTTGCCACTTACATAACGACTAGCTAGAGTAGCAAGGGTCGCCACCACCTAGGCGAGGTGTCACACCTATCAGATATGATTACCGGACCATAGGTGGAATTTAATTTTAAGTTAATTAAAAGTATAATCTAAGTTAATATGTCGTTATATGTATAAATTACTATAATGCCTCGTGGTTTATAGAACACAATTATGCCAATCAAAGTTGTATGTGGTTGATATGTAAAACATACCGTAGCCCGTGTCTAGATTAAGTAATAGGGATAAATACACGCGAGTAATTAAGTTACTCGCGCAATAAAATAAATATTACAGTTGAAAATAATAAGGAAATTTAATTTAATTGTTAAAAAAAGAAAATTAAGTTAAACATGGACAAAAATGCGAATGCATCAAAAACCATGTCTACAAATAAAGGCAATACAAATAAAATAAAATATTTAAACAAATAATATTACAAACATCACGGACGGTATTGGAACACATCCGTTAATGTTAATCGGAAATTAATGAAGAACACCAGGAGCGGTCTGGACACTCGCTCCTTAGCGTTGGTTAGAAGAAAAANACTCGCTCCTTAGCGTTGGCTAGAAGAAAAGGGAAACACGTGCTCTCCACACATAAACAAAATTAAGTTAATTTACAATAAAATAATTAATAAAATATAGCTCATTACATAAATATAATATAAAAAAGAAAACGATACCCGGTCTCCGAAGAGACCCATCCGATGGTCTGGATGCTTCGCCGAAAAGATCTGGCCGTTCGCCGTTGGAGGTTCTACTCCATCATTGAAAAATATGTCAATAAAACAACAAATGTGTGCACCCTAGCACGGTCAATGACAGAAGAAAGAATAGAGAAGAGTCAACACCGATCTAACGGCAATTTCATATCGATAACGGCCAGTCTTTTTGGAAGGGATCAATACTGATAAACAATTCGATTTTAATTATATTTCTCTTTTATCGCCTTATCTAGCGGTCAGAGGCAAAATAATGAGTGGTTGACACCGCTGTGTCAGAAAAAGGTTCTTTCGCGCGATAAAATAAATAAGTAGACATAACAAAAAATCATAAACGGTCCACCTTCGAATTTGTGACGTTACAATATATAAGAACAAAATCAACATACATTTTTATTTGTAGACTGACATACTAGAGAGATACTTATATAAGGGTAATAATAATTATTATTATTTACATTTTTTGTGAGTACCAATAAATTATAGAAAAAGTTTCAGTTATTATTCTGGTTAAAAAAATTCTTTATAAAAAACATGTAGATTGTGAACTTATGAATATTATAAATTTATAAATTAGTGAACAGGACTTAATTTAGAAGAAAAAACAAGTATTTTTAACAAAATAAAAACAAATGTAATATAAAATAATATTATTAATGATTATTAAAATCACATAATGCTAAATAATGTATAATTTGTTTTAATTTTTAAGTAAATTCATTACATATTGTAACTCATGTAACAATATTTCAAACGACATTTTTAGATCAATAAAAAAAATAGGAAAATACAGATTTATCACAACATACTTCCTTTGGTTAATTAAGGCCAAATAAAATATCTTAATACATGGCGTATCAACGACACGGCACAATGGGGTGGGGGTATGTAGCATAGTTGGAACATGTATAGATGACATCTGACAGTGATTATAATTACTAATTTTACATTTTTTCTTCGCCATCAAGACATATAGTTTTATGTTAGGCGAAAAGGCAAATAGTTTTTGTAATTTATTAATTATCACAAGTGTAATTTTGTTGTTTGTCATTAAAACATATAGTCCTATTTTTGATAATTATAAATTTTGTATTATTTTTATATTTAAATTATTATGAATAAGTGTGTTTCAGACGATTGTACAGCAATTGACCAGTTCTATATTATTACCAGTACCTGTGAGTAAAGTAATTGCATATATTAATTAAGATTTAGTTAATTGTAATTATAAAATATGTTTACAACAATCTAAACTATAAGATTTAAACTGATGACTCCACTGTTTTTTTTCTCCTGAAATTGAACAGATTAAATTTTTATTTTTTGTAATTATTTTAATTATTTCTAAGAAAAGAAATTATTATTAATTATCAAATTATCATAAAATTTCAAATTCAAAAGAAAAAAATAATAATTCATATAATAAAATCTAAAAATGTTATTATTACAATTTCATTTTAATATTTGTCAACATTTCGAACTATTTCAATTTATTGATTAGGAAGCATAATCATGTAGATATTACAGATTGATCGCCCTCAGGAGGGCACAAAGTGGTACAGTTTTAACGTACCTGGTGCCTCAAACTCCTACTTCTAGAAAGCCTCAGATTGGTGAGTCCAGTGGAAAAAAGGTAATGTTGTTGTAGGGGAATTCCTTCACATTATAATTGACAATACCTTTTGGAAGCATTGAGAAATTGTAAAAAAGGATACAAGTTAGATACGAATTTTGTTGTACATGTATCGATAGTACATACAGTCAAATAGTTTAAAGACATTCATCCAAGGATATCAACTCTTACATTAAAAACAAATGATTTGAACATAGTGATAATCAATACACAATCACTCACAGAGGATAAGGGGATGATGAAAAGGAGGAATTCTATGTCATGCTGGAAGATGTGTATGACTCTTCGACATAAAGCATTAAGATAAATGTAGGAGATTTTAATGCAAAAGTTGGACAGAAATCACAATACAAAACAATCACAGGAGGCCAAATTTACATGAAGAATCCAACATTAATGGTCAGATATTCATATAATATGCAACAGGGAAAGGACTGAACATAAAAAATACAAGTTTTCCTAGTATAAATATTTACAAGTACACATAATAATATAAAAATCAATAAAGTTAAATCAAAAAGCATTAGTAGAAATAGAGGATTAAGATAAAATTTGGAAAGGGTTAAAGAAATATATTAAAGAAGTGTCTAATACAACGTTAAGGAAAAGAAGAATACAAGAAAACCTTGATTCATTGCGAAATGTGAGGATATGATCATTAGAAGAAAGATAGGAGAAAAAATAGCTAGAAGATGTTATCAACAATTAGACAATTTAGAACAAGACAAAAAGAAGTATACAATATATTTAGACGTGAAAAGAGAAAATTTGTTATAAAACATAGCAGAAAAGACAGAAAATCAAAAACAAAGAATTAGAGAGTTAAAACAACAAATAAACAAGCTTAATAGAAAATATGAAAAACTGAATGATATTTTTAAGTGAACGATCGTTAGCTAATAGCTATAGAGGAAGCAATAATAGAAAAACTATTTCTACAAACTACTAAATTGCGATGAAAGAGGTATTTAGTTTCAACCATTAAAATAAGAATAACGTCGAATGCCCAGAATAGACACTACAAGAAATTGAAATACAAATAAAAAGTAATAAGTAATCATTCCATTCGAGATGGATTACAGGCAGAATTATTGAAGAAAAGAGGAAATTAAGTAAGTAGACGGACATATGGTATTTTATTAGAATAATCTAGATTACAGAAAAATAGCCTGAAGAATAGAAAACTGCGATAATATGTCCAATATATAAAAAAGGAGATTATAAAAATTCCAACAACCATAGAAGCATTTCGTTATAAAATATAACATAAAATACTATCCAATTGTATTTTAGACAGAATGGAAGAAAAATCAAAACAATCAATCGGAAACTATCAAGGTGGTTTTTGAATAGGAAAGTCAACAGTAGACAAAATGTTTATAGGAAAGCAAGTAATCCAAAAAGTATGGATGTTTGATAAGAATTTACATGTCCTCTACGTAGATTTCAAAAAAACATATGACTGTATTAATAGGAAGGTATGGTAAACATCCTGAAGGAATTCCATTTTTCTAAGAAACTTAAATGCAGTATGTGTAATGGAAACGACGGTGAAAGTTAATGTTGATAGATTAATATCGGAGCCTGTAGGGATTGCATCAGTTGAGAATGGAGAAGGAGGAAAAATACTGAGCTGGAGACTTTATTCTAGAATACAAATATATTAGACGTAATTAAAAAGCGAAAACTACAATAGGCGTGCCATGCTTGACAAAACGGTAATGAACTGATAAAAGCAGTAATATAACAAAACCCGTGTCAAAAAAGACCGTTGGGAAGACCCAAAACAAGATGATAGGTTAAGAAAGACGTTGAATTGCTTGGCGGAGGTTCGGATTGAAAAGAAAAAGCGTCAAATAAAGAAAGATGGAGGTTTGAGTGCAAAATGGTATGATCCTCAGTGGCCTTATAACCACAGAAAAAGAAGAAGTGATTTTGTATATGACACTCATTTTTACAAAAACTTAAACATTTAATTTTTGTAAAGAAAAAATTAATTTGGTTTAAAAATTCTAATTATATTTATTTCAATAATTTTATTTTCTACCCTTCAGGGTAAAAAATCTTAAATTAAATGTTTATAAATGGATACTCCTATTTTTAACTTGATATTATGATAAAATAAAACATTTTTATACATAAAGTCGGTAACCGGTCTACAAATAATAAATAGTAATAGAGAATACAATAATAATTGAATTCTAAATAATTACATGTAAAGTGTATTTTTTTTTTATTTACATTTTTAGTAATTTTTTATTAAATTCCTCCATCAATTTTACTCCTTGTTTTGTTGCATCGTTAACTACTATTATGCCTTTACAAATACTTTTTCCATTGATATAATGTTTATGTATACTTCAACCTTCTGGATTTCAATTAAAAAATTAGTATTGATTTGAAACCTTGTTATGATATAAGGCAGGGTCGCCTAAGTTGGTATACGTTTTGCTGTAAAAGTAAAATATCACCTTTGCGATTGTTGCACCCTCGTGCGCTCAGTATATCGCCGTTGGGTCTATATATTTTCTGAAAAACATCACAGTACCATTCACAGCATATTGTACACGTTGGTCAGCTACTTGCATTCGACTTCAATTGATCCTTTTAATATTAAAAATTATCATTAGCCGTTTCAATTAGCCGATAGGTATAATGATGCTCATCTTCTTCTTAAGATTTACTCACATTTATAATTTATTATTTGTTTATATCAGCGCCATTGTGGCATTAGTATTAACTACCTCCCCATCCTCATTGGTGTCTATAAGATTTTATGATTTATGTATAATACATTTAATTTTTATATGTTTTAAAAATTAATTCTACATTAAATCATACAGTCCACTCACCTTATTCCTTTTCCTCGACATAGCCTGACTTAAGACAAACTAAAACAACGAACGTTATCGAACCCGCATGAGTACCACCGAGTTCATTTAACATTGTTATTGAAACATAAACATTTTGAGGCAATAAATAGCTTTATATATCCATCTAGTCCAATGGTAAGCGCCTGATTTTTAAAAATTAATGTCTTTAGGTGGTATTCCACCTAAAACTATAATTACCAATTCCAAAAACTCTCTGTAGTCATCTGTTGGTAGATTTTCATTTTAAGTATTTGTACAGAACTTTAAAATATTATCTGCTACACTTTAAAATGTGTTTTTGAGCTCTATATTACTAGAAAATATAAAAAAGTTGATTGATCAATTTCATTCCACCTATTTTTAAAGTTTTTGAAAATACTGATATCTGCCACCAAACGTTGCTGTTAATTTAGAGTACGAAAATATAGCTTGTAAGATCATATCAAATATATGATGTCGACACGCAAAAAATAAAATTTATTTATTTAACTTTTGTTCTAAAAATACACAAGAATCATTTAAACTACCACTATTAGACGCCGTTGTATCAAATACAAATGCTTGAACTTTTTCTAGAAGCTCCCAATCTTTTACAGTGTCATAAACAACAGATGCAATCTCACTACCTTTTCCTGATGTCAGTCCAGGTACTCCGAGAAGTTGTTCAGTTTACAGCTTTGTAATAATTATTGGTAACCTGTCAACAATTTCTGTACCAGTTAATTTAGGAAGTATTTTTAAATCCCAATGAACTACTAAAAAAAGGAAAATTAAAGAAGTACATGTTTTTCTAATATCACTGGCTATTTGACATCGAAAATATTCGCGGCTCTTTTTTATCGAACTACGATTAATCACATAATCATTTATATCAATATTAAATGATTCAGCAATGGCTGCAATTAAATGTATTGCATCTCTGTCACTGACCTTACACTCATCTAAGGCTGATGCTAATTGGCTCATCATTAAGTCTTTATTGCCTCTTATTCTTTTTTTTTTTTGAAGTGGTTCATTTGAGTTATCATTTACATCATTTTCATCGTCAGAATAGTGGTCTGGTAATATTTCAGTCTGATCAAAACCAAGATAGACCTATAAATAAAAAAAATTATTTAAAAAATTTAAGAGTAGTTAATACATTTTACGAAATATATAATATTGAATATTAATTATTTTATATAATTTAATTCCTAAATTACACATTTATATTTTAATGTATTTTAACTTATCCAGTTCATTTATTGATATTTTTTCAACATGACTTGTCGTTTCTCGTGTTCAACACTCCTATCTTTCAATACCGGATAATTTTTTATTTACTCCTGCAATTTAACCAACTCTTTGTCTTTGAAGAATAAGAAATTCCCTGTCTTTTTTGTTTTTAATAAGGTTTATTGCATTTATATGAGCAATATTAAATAAATCATTTAGTGAATTTTCAAAATCAACCTCATTTTTCTTTTGAGTTTCACTTTTTCTATGTTTATTTTTATCTAACCCACGCCAAATTTCGTATAAAGTTTTAATTTTCTTTATAATATTACAATATTCGAGTGTAGTTATTCTTGACCTATCCCTAAATATCAACATTGTCTTAAACAAGAATAGAACTGTCATACAAATTTAATTTTAAGTTGCGCATATTATAAAATAAAACACTTAGGCAATCTCTGTTCGAAGGTTATTTATTACCAGTAATTTCACTCCACACGTTATCAATAAAATATATATTTCGCAACATTTTATTACGTTTTAAAAAACACTACACGCTTTTAGATACACTACTTAGATAAGTTAAGCTAACCACTGATTAAAATAAACGCAAAGCTTATAGTTACAATTTTTAAAGGCTATAGGTTTAATAAATATAATTTCCAATAAATAATCCCATTAAGAGTAATTAATGTCAAATAACCAAGATAGCATTTCAACATTGACAAAGCAGATATAGTTAAATGGGAATTGTTCGATTGAATTAGTATAATAATAGTTTTTAACAAAATATATTGAAATATTCATATTTTTTTTTTTCAATTTTTTTCAGTGAAATTGAAGTACTACAAAAAATTACGTAGTTACCTTTTTTTTATACATATATTTTTGAAAATATTTTCTTAGATGTAATATTTATAGAGATAAACATTAAAAACCAAAAAATTCTATGATTTCACGAATAATAAAATAAAATAGGTCTTATTAGTTAGACGTTGAACAATCAATATAACAAACAATTTTAAAGACCTTTTTTCTTTATATTATTGTTCACTGCATCATTAATTCTGTAATTTATTAAATTTATTGTGAATTTTTTTATATATACAAATTGAAAAGATATACACAAAAAACTAAGTTCCTACATTGTTTTTTCAATTGTTAACTGCTTTTAGGCACGTGAAGGGGTTGATCTAGGACGCTCAAAATTCACCAATATTTTCTATATGCTTTATGAAACAAAATTCCGATCACTTGACATCAAATTTAGTAAAAAAAAAAAATCATTAAGTATATATAAGGACCACCCCAATATATATATATATATTGTATAGAGAAGAATTATTTTTGGTGATAACTTGCTTTGTTCAATTAGTACAAGAAAAATTTTATATAATTAAAATTCAAATCTTAAAGAGATTAAAAATTACAAAATCAGCATTTTTAAAACAATACACAAATATTAAGTATTGTGAATTAAATAAAATTAATCTTTTAATTTCGTCACTACACTATTTATTATACTACTTTATTCCACTCAATATTTTTTACTTTCATGTTCCCCCTCCACCGTTGAAAACAAAAATACAATTTACAGATTTTTTTCTTAAAATCATGTTATCCAGAGTCTTGAAAAAGTCTAAATTGCAAAGTTATTTTAGAGTCATTTAACGTTTGGAGATAAGTTTTAAAAGAAAACTGTGTAATATTAGATTTTAAAAGAATGTTATGAAAAACGAAAATAAATTGGACGATGACTACAAAGAAAAATGTAGCATCTTTAAAACTTGGATATAGTTGTAAGAAAGTTACTCAAAATAAATTAAAGTTAACAAGTGTAATTTTAAAGCACTTTTTTGCAGCAATTAACGTTATCAACGTTTTTATATTAAATTTAAAACAATACATTTCAATCTCATATTTTTAAAATAGATAGGGTTAATTAATCAAAATAATTAAGCATACAAATTTATTCAATTCTGAAATAAATAAGAAATAAAGGTAATATTAACTTTAAAATGAAAAAAAAATTTTTTATCAATAAATAAATAAATCAAACTTTGTAATTATTGTTTAATTTTGTAAACCGACATGATTTTATGTATAAATGTTTTTCAACGACAGTTGTAAAGTTTACGAACCCAAGATATTCTTTAATCAATAATGAGAGGCCATAAAATTTTGAAGACCGTTCTATTAAAAGCAATCCTTCATTTTCTCTTCATTCGACTACTGAGGATGCAGTCGTATAAATGTTATTAGTAGAAAATGGATTTTGTTATTTAATAATAAGATATGACCAATCATTTTCATCTAAACTAAAATGTTTGTTCAATTTTATAGTTGATTACCAAGCCTTGAGTAATATTGTATAATATATTTTATCCTTCAGGAATCTAAATCGATTTGTAGAAAACTATAATTCAAAAAGGTTCTCATATATTAAAATAAACGTAACATCTTTATAATCTTGTGTTTCTCAAATGTAAATGAAAACCTAACCAAACCTTTAAAAAACTACGTAAAAATAAAATAACTAAAAATCTTATTTTAAATATAAATGTATTCGCTTAAGAAATGTAATAAAAAATGTCTATTGTTCAATTGTATTATTATAGAAACCCAAAACTACCCGCGATTGTGAAAAAGGCATATACTTCTCACCGATTCGGTTATTTTATGAAAAAATATAAACTACGTTTATTAAATTGCTGAAACATCATTATGATAGTTACCGAAAAAACTTTTATTTAATTTAAAAAAATGTTGTTCTTTTATTAATAAGCCCAATGACTAGTCCATTCAACTTAACTACATAAACTACAAAAAGTAGTCCTTTAATAACATTTTTTTGTGTAGCTTTTATCTCAGTTAATTAACAGAGCCAATATAATATTTACTATACAATGAACACTAAAGCTTGTAAATTGACTACGAGCGCCTTAAAATTAATGTTGAAAAATAAAAAAAAATTCTTGTTAACTTTTTATAAACAAATAACAATTTTAACTGTTCTTATTAAAATATGACGATTTTAAACATCAATAATTTATACCACAATAAAAAATACACTAAAAAATTAATTTGTAAAATGAGGCCAATAGTTGTATTGGAAAGAAGAAGATTTGATTGATTTAGGGAAAATAAGTTAAAATATGAAATAAATGAAGAAGGTTAACTTGTTAGGGCGACTGCTTATTTTACAACTAATTATTATAAATGTTAAATCCAAAATTTGACCTTTTTTATAATAGTGTTTTACCATATTTAAAAAAAAATTAACTAGCATTATCCATACAAAATTTTTAATGGAGCTATTAAAAAATTTCTTGGAAATGTTCTTAATTGTAATTTTAAGATCACCGATTTTGATTATGTACGAGTTGGGGTAATACCCCAAAAACTAATTATACATACTAACACTTATACATATTTCAACTATTTTTTATTATAATACGGTTTTAATTTAAAGATTTTGGGAAGCAGAATATATTTCTTTATATAAATTGATACATTGATTCAATTTTATAATTTCTCTTTTTAAATAAAAACTCAATTTATGAATACAAAAAAGTTTCTTGAAAAAATCGCATAATTAGTAAAAACTATAAATTTCTTCAGACAATTAATGATCTCATAACTAAGTCATAAATTTGCCCTAATAGATGATCTATCTAAGATTAATTGTGATAAATTACTATATTTAATACTCGATGATGATTTATGAATTATTAAGAACTTATATACGATTCTGTATTAGGTGAAACGGGAAGCAATCATTTAGTTGACCAACGCGAGAGTAATGTTAATAATGTATTTGTGGCATTTATTAGTGTCCATTCATGCATTGTGGTCAATAAAGCCGATTAATTAATTCTCCAGCCGTCAACTGATCTCAGGGTGAAGGACAATTATAATAGTCTTACAAAAAAGCCTATCAAAAAATCATAATGTTAAATTACCATTTAACTTGTTAAAAAAAACAAGTACTTAATTTTTATAATTTAAAGTTTCAGTTCGAAAAAATATATATTCCATTTGAAAACAGTTGACTACATAAAACCTCATGATATGATATAAAAAGTTTATAAACCTTTTAGTGAAACATCCATTTTATTATAAATACGATATTACAATCCGAAAAGTTTCTCTCACGTTTTTTTTTTTTGCAGTTACGTTACATTATACCTGGAAACTTTTCGAGTTTTCACTCTTTCATCTTAACTTTTTTTTGACGAAAAAGAAAAGTTAAAATCTAATAAATCAAACACTTGAATTACAAAAGTAAATAAAACAATTGAGTTTTTCAACTCTTAATAATATCTATCTACAGGTACAATTGAAGATGTATTGTAAACTACAAATTGAAGAAAGCTATGAAAACAAAAATTATAACACAAATAAATGATGTAAAAACCAATTAACTTTTGAAGTATAAATGTACGCCATTGTTAAATTAGGCTTATATTTGTACTTAATAATAAATAATGAAAAATAAGCCCAGTGATAAAGTCACGGCATAGAAGGGGTTATGTGACATAGTTGGGACAAGTTAAAATGATATCTGACAGTGATGAAAATTAATATCATAAGAAACGCTTCGATGCAAATTTGTAAATAGTGTTTAATTTGAAGAAATTAGTGGATTATTCCAAAAGCAACATCAACTTCTTATTCCATAGTGATATTCTACTTAGTATTTCTTATTAAAAAATGTAAAACAATTTATTAACATAATGTTGTCAATCAAGCGGTTGTGCGCGGTGGCTAATATCGCAACGATATGAAAGTTATCGTTTGTTTTTGGTAATAGCGACGTCCCGCAAATCGTACGGCATAGCACGTCTTCTGTCACTTCTTTTTTTTCCTTTTGGTATTTTAATAAGGTTAAGTGTTTTTTTGTTGTTATAATTTTATATTTTTTCTTAGCCGTCAAGGCATATAGTTTTTGTACTTTATGTTAGGCGAAAAGGCAAATTGTTATTGTAATTTATTAATTAAGAATTAATTATTAAGAAAAAACAAGTATTTTTAACAAAATAAAAACAAATGTAATATAAAATAATATTATTAATGATTATTAAAATCACATAATGCTAAATAATGTATAATTTGTTTTAATTTTTAAGTAAATTCATTACATATTGTAACTCATGTAACAATATTTCAAACGACATTTTTAGATCAATAAAAAAAATAGGAAAATACAGATTTATCACAACATACTTCCTTTGGTTAATTAAGGCCAAATAAAATATCTTAATACGTGGCGTATCAACGACACGGCACAATGGGGTGGGGGTATGTAGCATAGTTGGAACATGTATAGATGACATCTGACAGTGATTATAATTACTAATTTTACATTTTTTCTTCGCCATCAAGACATATAGTTTTATGTTAGNTTGGAACATGTATAGATGACATCTGACAGTGATTATAATTACTAATTTTACATTTTTTCTTCGCCATCAAGACATATAGTTTTTGTACTTTATGTTAAGCGAAAAGGCAAATAGTTTTTGTAATTTATTAATTATCACAAGTGTAATTTTGTTGTTTGTCATTAAAACATATAGTCCTATTTTTGATAATTATAAATTTTGTATTATTTTTATATTTAAATTATTATGAATAAGTGTGTTTCAGACGATTGTACAGCAATTGACCAGTTCTATATTATTACCAGTACCTGTGAGTAAAGTAATCGTATTATATAATAAAACATTGAAAAATTAGCCAATGTTGGAAAAATTACTTAACAACGTACTATTTTTAATTATTTTTTTACGAAAGAACTCGACGACGTTATTCTAGTACAATTACTCTTAAAATTTGAACATTATTTTTAGCGCAGCATAAGTATTTAAAAATTTCTATTAAAAACGATCATTCCCGCCAGCATTTTTCGATTTAAATCCTGAAATTTTTATCAGGCCTACTTAGAGACATTTTAAAGGTACCCTGAAAATTTCATGGAAATTTGTTCATTTTAAGTTATGATTTTGTATTGCGCATTTCAATTTCATTTAAATTTTATAAATGAAAGTGTTTGTAGTTATCCATGATAACACGTGTTAAAACTTGTTTTTAATAATTATTAAGTTTGTCTGTTGTTTGAAATAATAATTAATAGATTATTATGAAGTATAATTGTGAATACACATAAGTATTTTGTTGTCATATTACTATTTTTTAAATTTTTGTTCAGTTTAGTAGTAAGTTTAGTAAGTGGAAATAATATTCGGGTAAAATGCTTTTGGAATTATTCTTTTTTACATAACACATATCGCGCTTGGCGTAGCTCTACCGGAATCAGTGGCTTACCTGTAAGGACAGCTCAAAGGATAGATAGCATCGGATCTGAGACAGAGTTCCAGCTAGACGAAGCCTAATTGCATATATTAATTTTGATTTAGTTAATAATAATTATAAAATATTTTTAAAACCATCTTAATTATTAAATTTAGACTTATTTATTACCTGGCCACTTACATCCCGATGCAAATAATTTTACTACTTTTGAATGAAACCCTTTCACAAAACAATTGGTAGATTGTTATATCTGGTCTACGACTACGAGCCAACTTTCCGCCAATGTATGTAACTTCGATATGATTGGTACACTCATCAAGTTCCTTGTTGATTTAGTCCATCAAATCAATGAATATTTCAATTAAACTTTGTAGTTTTATAAAAGGTAATCCCATCAATTCTGTGTCTCCCTGCATCCATGTGGTACAGCCCAGACAACGGATCCCACTTAGGGTCGGACCAACAAAGAAGGCCACGCCATTTTATGATTCGGTTCCCATAAATTCTAATCAATTATTTCTTATAATTGATTCACTGTAGTTTAAGTATTACTCTCTAAGTCCTTTACAGACAATTTGTAGCCATAATGACTGCCCAAATGAAACAAATTTCCTGTTATGTTGATATCATAAAAGACATTTCTCAAAGCATTAATATTAGCAGACTCAAAATTCCTCACTGCATATTAATATAGATTTAATGTTACATTAAAATGCAGTACAGGATTTTTTAATTCACGATAAATTATACTATAAGTAAGTTTAGTTATACAAGCTACCAAAGTATACATTATTGGTAAATTTTTGTCCATGTAGATACCATGAACTTTAAACTGCTGCATGAATTGTCGGGGTATAGTATTAAAAGTTCCGTCAGAAAATATAGTACTACTTCTTGCAAGTAATCTAATATTTTCGTTTATTGCAAATATTATTAGATGTATAAGGATCATTATTTCCACTGCCATACACTAAAAATGATTTATTTCGTTTTGTTAAAGTATAAGTATACAACTTCTGTCAGCGTATTAGGTATTGCTGGTCACGATCTATGTTTTTGTCTATTAACATTACGTCTTGTGGTTCCTGTCTGGTATAATAACTTACACCTCTTCATTATTAAGACCATACCTTGTCTTATTATTTCTGGAGGAGCCAAATTAGGATCACTGCTAGTTGATGTTCTAATACGATGAACAACTTTCCTCGTCTGAATTTCAGCACCATTTGACAGGTATAAATGGGTAGTTAAATCTCATTTGAGTATCAGTAGATTTTGCAAATCTGTATTCGTTATACGCCGAGCATTGCATTACTGGCGTTTTTCACATTTCCAATCTTCTTCTTTTTTTTCTTCACCATAATCCCAACTACATGGCGTCGGTTATTTTTTACATCTCCAATACTTTTTAATATTGTCCTTATTAAATGAATGATGATGATAACAATACCCACCATAAATCAATAAGACTTTATTTTTTGTAGACATAGTGACATAGTGAATCGTTGATCCAATGAAATATTAGAAACGCAAATAAATTTTAAAAAACAATGCATATCGTTACAAAATAATTATGGAGTATATTATTTATACCACATGCCGTTTATATAGCATT
This sequence comes from Daktulosphaira vitifoliae, assembly GCF_025091365.1. NCBI lineage: Eukaryota > Metazoa > Arthropoda > Insecta > Hemiptera > Phylloxeridae > Daktulosphaira > Daktulosphaira vitifoliae. Next base: position 24,568,210 of record NW_026099574.1, read on the forward strand.
ATTATTATTGTTACATAATGTATACTACATTATTTGTAGCCAAATAATAAAATTAATGTTCAACTGGACTTGTAATAAAATAGGTTAAAAATTTGTTGGACGTAAATGGTCATTCGATTTTTGTTTATTAGATGTAATACTTTGGACGAAATATGGTTTGGACATAACAGTATTTGGACGTTTTGTATTATCCTAAAACCGTTATATTTTCTATTTGATAAAAAAGTAACATAAAGAATAACAACATGACTTTCTTGTTCAAATAGAATTTTTTATTGTAAGAAATATAAAACTATCACAGTGAAATATAATAAAATATTTTTTAATAAAAGGTCCTGTTTCGATTATGGAATTTATTTTAATTATTTATTCTTAATAAAATTTTCACATGGGCACTTATATACAAAATTTATGAAAACATTAATTGTCTAATTTTTTATAATAATACATATAGTTTTTCTTAAATTTTGGAGGGACTAAGCCCCTCTAAGTCCCTCAATTGGCGGCTATGATTTTAAGGTAAATCCCTGTATAACTTTTTTATAGTTAAAAATGAAATCATTTTCAATACGGGTGAATTATGAAAACTTATTAACATTTAATATTTAATTTTTAAATGACTTATCATATTTTTAATTTAATTCAATTCCATTGTATCTGTACCAAATATTTTTAAATTTATGGTAAGATAATTAAGTAAAAAATATTAAATTTAATGTAACGCATAATCATTACTTTTGATAAATCCTTCATAAATAAAAAAAATAATTTTATTTTTATTGAAAGGTTAATGTTCATTTTCTTATTAAATATAATGATTATGCTTAGAAAATAATCATAAAATTATTTTATGACTTCCTCAATATTCTTTAAATGTATACTTTTTAAATTTTTATTTCTCTGTGTGGTTTAATAACAAAAACACTAATCGTAATATTACGTTAATTTATATTTTTTCATGTTAAATTTTCACATAATATTAGATATACTATTATGATTATACTTCATTTCAATCCTTTTCATGAAACTTTTTTATTTTAAAGTTTGTATTGATAAAATCTTAAAAAGTCGCATACTTTGATACTAATACAAATATTTGAATTGTATAAATACGATTTACGATGTTTTAAAAACATTATTTTCTGGAATATTAACAGTAAACTTGCTCAGGCGCACATAATATTAAGTGGTACGCGTAGAAACATAAATTATTATCAAATTAATAGAATGGTAAATTGGCGACAAAAAGAAAATTTTAATTTTAAATAATAAGCAATAAATTTGTACACAAACTGCCATTTCTCTTTATTCAACGCATAAACTTCATACACTAAATTAAACTATACCAAAACTAAAAGAGATGATGGATGCCATAAATAAAAAAATAAGTTCCATTTTATATAATCAGGAAAAAATGTTCACGATATAAATTTAAAAAAATGATTATTTGGTTAAAAATTAATCAAGTATAGTCAGTAATGTAATACTAGCAACTATCCACTGTTAATTAAAATGTTGCATCTTTTCTTTGGGTTATATAAATTCAAATAAAAATTATGATTAATTATCAAGCAAATGTTGTTATGATGTATTCAAGTGCGGGATCAAATAATCATAGCTGTCTCTGAGTTAAATAAAAAATACTATGACTCCTACGCTCAGGTGTATTTGGTTTGCATTATAAACAACATTATATTAAAATAAAATTGTTTAATTTTGAACTTTACTTTTGTATATTGTTATAGCTTTGTAATACATGTATTAAATTATTTTAATGAAACTTTCTATAAATGAATGATTTTGAAGTATACTTATTTTAGTTATAAAATCATTTATTTTAAATACTTATGTTATAGAAGTTAACAACTATAGTAATTATCTCATGTAACTCATGATTGTTTATAAACAATTATAAGTTAGCTTAAATTCTAAATAAATCAAACATAAAATTTAAATGATTTGTTTTGTAACTGATAATAGTTTAATCCACAGTAATCACTCATCGAGGTATTATTTAAAATCTTTAATTAAATATAGACTTAAAATATTTCAAAGTTGTTCCATTTGTTTAATAATTTGAAAATACACAGATGGAAACGATATTTCTTGTTTTTAACAAGCATTTATATATGTTTATAAAAAAATATAACGCTTTTATATTATTGTTATAATAACAGAATATTTGAATTAAACATCTCCAACTTTACTGGAAATAAGCCGTTTATTTAATTAAGAACTATCAAACACTCAAATGAGAACTCATACTATAAATTACTTGGTAGTTATTTCTGTGGTATATTAACGTAGTAACTTTTAATATAATTCAAAATTACTAATTGTAGTTTAGTATACAAGCACAAAAGCAAAACGGTAATAACTTTATCACAAGATATATTATGAAACATTATTTTCAGGTAAGTAATCTAGAAAGCTTTCTTGGTTTAATAAAACATTTTAACTTAAGTTCGTTAAAACTACTTCAAATTTATTTTTATCTGAACTTAAGATTCAAAAATAAAGTACGTAAAATAATAATCTAAAAGTGTTAGTAATTAATTATTCATTAGGACTAATGAATAATGGATGCTGAAATTACGCTGTTAATTTTATTTTTTGTCGTTGTTTAATTATTTGTAAAAAATTACCGATTTATCTTTTGTTTTACTTGCTCAAAGTATACTTTTATACGTTTAAATGAACTTATTATTAATACGCTATAAGAAAAAAAAATAAAATGATAGTCATTAAGAAACAATAGCAATCCAATTACGCCAAGATAAGTACAAATTCTAATGACTTATTTTTAATCAGAACAAAAGAGTTTATTATGATGTTATCTGTGTACATAAATGAAATTCCTTGCGCGAACTTCATCACTCCTGTTGCTGTAAGGTTTACATAACTCATATTCTCTATTCATAAAATCCTTAATTAAATGTTATTGTATATACATTTTGATGTAAATTCATATTGATAAACTTGTTATTTTTTAAACAGAGTAGCATTTCCTAAAGCAAAGGAATTACTATTGGAATAGGTTAATGTAAAAGGATATAGTTACCGAGACGTATAATGCAATCAAACATATTTTATAATTACACTTAATCATTAAGACTAAGTTTGAGGGTTTTATGAAATATATAGCAATAATTTCATAATTGAACACACACAAACGAACTTTTTATTCGAAAATGTTTAAACGTTCAGGGAAATATGATTTATTCAATTAACCCATAACAACTTTTCCAAGTAAAAAGTGACAAAAGCAAAACATTTTACCGAACCTCTGAATTGAATTTAAAACGCATGATTATAAAACACATTTAAAGTATCGTCAAAATATTATTCATCATTTGCGTACCTTGGCAAACTCTATTCATTAATGGGTCATGTCGGTTGTATAAAAACTTCCTCCCACGAGCATCCGTTCATAACGATTTCAATGAAATGTTGTACGGTTACCGTGTAGTATCGACAATTAATAAACCTAACAGAAGACTAATGTCGATTTCGCCGGAGTTGATGTCAGCTACAAAGAATATTATTTTATCATATCCCAGAAACTGACCATGGTTGACCTGGTTAATGAAATTATGTGCATTGGAACCAAAAGTAATATGCGTATGTGCTGTACATTTACCGCAAAACTGTCGACACCATAGACCATTACACAACGACAAATACTTTTCTTCAATTCGGTTCGTTTGTTCCAGATGCTTCACATACGATAAGGATACCGGTAGAACTTACGTGATAATAACAGTACTGTAAACGTTCTTTCGTTTGCACTATTGTTAAGATGTAATGGCAAAGTAATAATGACTACTAACCAAAACAATTAAAACCTTCATATTTAATACTATAATAGTATATACAAAGTTACGATTTTCGTTAAAGTACATATGTTTAATTATTATTTAATGATATTACAATGAATTATTTAATTAATTAAGTCTTTTGGTGTTTCTGTATTACGTCATATTACGTTTTTAGAAATGAAGCACTGTGATTGTCATCATATTTATAATCTAATATTTTCAATATTTACTGATCATCTGCGCACGCATTTGTGAGAAGACAATAGGGTATGGAACCAAAAGACTTTTCTTAGGAAGAAAACAGATGTTGTTTACTCTTGTAAAAAAATCCATAACCAATTAATCAATGAGGTCAATATTAGTCATACCAAATTTCATTCTTAGCGATACTTAATCCTTAAACATTGGAATGAATGTTATTTTTTTTAATACTTAAAATAATCAACAACTAAAAATTACAGTGCGTAATTAATTTCACCAATATGCTTATACAGTTAAATTTAGATAATGTTTCGGGAGCTTTGGATACAATTGTGTATCAAAGAGTGTTGGATGCTTTTACAACATTCTGCGATCTTAACAATTAGCTTATGTTAAAGTATACTGTATTTAATAATTAATGTATAAACTGCGTTAAATAAATGTTGTCACTTAAAATCATATACTGGTATTACATTTTAAGTATAATGTCAAAAAAAAATTTGATATAAATACTTTCCTAATTTCTTTCAATAGTAAATTCATATCACACATAATTAAAAAATTTTAAAGGTTATAAAATTATTATAACAACTTAGAAAAAAAGCAAAATATTTAAACATTCAATATTCCTAAAATAATTGAACGGAAGTGCCATAACGTTTCATATATAATGACAATAAACGCTTTAAAAACAATACTAACATCCATAAACATATGACTGGAAGCTATTTTTTTTTTGTAGATAATGAAATAAAAATAATAAATTACTATAAAAGCGCTAGTTAATAATAACCGTTCCTTAATCATTGATTTTTTTTTATAAGATCATGAATATTCCATAAATGTGTCTATCTCTGAACAAACAATTACATTGTTTTGTTTCATAACATCACAATAACAATAAAATACATAAATTATTATTGCTAGTGTTTACGTTATAAAATCTATTCTGACCTATCAATTAGGCAATTAAGCAATTACTGATGTAAAATGTTTGTATAGAATCGCCCACTCTTGTACTATTTTGTATTATTACACCTGAAATTTCCGTTATGTTAATAACATGAATAAAATGTTAATCATAATTTATAAACTATTTGAATAGTTCAATGAACTAGGACTATTATTCTATTATTACTTTACCTATCACTTATTTCAAGTTTATGACTTTTAATAAATTATTGATTAAATAAATGGCGCAAAGTTTCTCGATTAAGAAAATTTTTTCTAAAAATTTAAAACTTTTTGTAATTGAAAAAGAATCAAAGAAGTCATTAACCGGTAAATTTCATATAATGTAAACTTATCGATTCAAGGTGATCATTTTGAGATCTTTTTGAGATATTGAAAAATATAAATGAAAGACTCAAAAAATAAGGTTAATTTTTATTGTAATTCTGAGTTAAAAATGCCTGATTTAAATCAAGTATATAAATAAAAGATTAATTACTTTAACATATTTACATTGAAAAATTTGACACCATTTGATACAATTTTATATTTAATATACCCAAGATATTATTTAAGTAGAATAAATACATTGTACAATATTAAACCTTATATTATAGAATTCTACATAAGCAATTTGAATAATTGCATCTTATAATTATAATTTATTATATCTATTAATAATGGTTAACAAATTTAATATGCACGATAATGTAATATGTACAAGTTTTCTAATTATTTCATGATAAACTCCATAAAATTTTTTCAGCCCTAAGACATTTTTTGACACCGTTTTACAGTAAGAATTAACGGCTGATTTCTATCAGCTTTTAAGTTATAACGGTTGACACTATTTAACTTTAATAAATAGATTGAACTGTAGGAAATTAAAATAATTTACTCAAGACATATATAAAAAATCAATAAAAATAAAAAAATTCTAACACACGTTTATTAAAAACAATATTTTGCTTTAAACATCAAAAAACATGAACAACGAAATAAATTTGGGCATTAATATATAAGCATATTTTTATAAATATGAGTAATTTATAATAACAGACTGGTAATACATGTATAATATCCAATTTTGTTTGTGTAACAAATTCTTCAAAATCTAAACTTAAATTTGAATAATGCAACGCCGGAGCATTTAAATAATTTGTTGACGATTAACCTGATACAAATCAAATCATTCATATCTGTTATTCTAAAAACCAAAATAAAAACATTACAGTCACTCTTATGAATATTTCTTATCACGATTGGAATAATAATTTGAACCCTTTTATAAAAACAACAACGGCGTAATAATATCGTAGTCCATTTGTCGCGCATAAAACCGTTACTCGAGTTTTCCCATTTTCAAACAATTACAGTTATTATCGTCGCCGTTTCCGTTTTTGTTACTATTATTATGGTGACGAATACGACGACTGCGAAATACGATATCAAAAGTGCAGTACACATAATCAGGCGCGTGGGCGTACAGAAAACCAGTTTTAACACAATCGTTTTGTACAATTCTCGCGCGCTCATAATAGAGAATGCGTATACGACACGTATGTCTTATACGAGTTATTTATATATTATGCTAATATTATACATGCATTTATTAATAATACAGAATATAGTTTATATAGTTAGCCGAGTGGATGGCGATTAAACAATCGTTCCAATTGCAATAAAGCGGTGTAACGTTATTAATGTTAATACTACAGATGCCAATGTCGACCATTTACGGGCAATTCGTTAAAGTCTCTGAAAAAGCCAACCGCTGCAGCTCCGTATCGTTTTACTATGATTGTCGCATGAATCATTTTGGCGCTAAAACTTCTAGAATATAAAAACTTATTGATGCTTTAAGGGTCCGTTCGAACCAACCCCGTAGGAAAATCGCAAATTTATTAATTCTCGCTTAATTGGTCACCAAGGTCTGTGATTGGAAGTGAATCGTATGGCTACTATTACCCGGTCAGCCGCATAATTGCTACCTATTTTGTTTTTTAAATGCAGTGACAAGTCGAGGCTACCCGAGCAGACGCCGCACAACAATCTCCGCGTGTTCAGAATTTTATTACAGTATATTTAAATTAAAGGACGTCTACATGAGTATTATCATACACAGCACTCCTCTCGTACGCAGACACATCGTAGGTGCATTCGCTATCGAGATCTGGTACAACAACCGGATTGTTATTGCCTACTCCGTCTGATATTCTGCTCATTGATCTATGTGACCTGTAACATTTGCCAAATACAGATAGAACAATGGGTATAAGATAACATGGTTAATATATCGAGACGTCTGATTTTTCTTTAAGAAACAATCAATAAGGAGATAAAGTTTCCATTATTTTAGTAAAAAAAGTTTGCATAGTACCACACCCCCGCCATAAAATATACACAATACTAAAGTAGTCCAAACATTATATTTTTAAAATATTTGATCAGTTAAATGAATTATCGTTCCATTATTACGACGTGATACTTACAATTGAATAGGTGATTAAGAATTTTTATGACAAAATATACTCACTTAACAGCACACATTTAAGCCGAAACAGCTAAATATTTTCTATAGTTTAATAGCGTGTTCAGAATTTTCCATTCCCCAATGCTCCGGGTCATTTAATATAATTACCTCGGAATAGTCGAAAAGAACACTACATAGAAAATTACGATACCTCAAAAAAAAAAAACTCCTGGGGCGATTACCCCCTGAGTATCCTGACGTTCTACATTAACATTCAATATTTAATAGAGCAAAATATAAAAATTCTCGTATTATTATTACGGTGCATTAGCGGCAGTAATAACATTGTGGAGGTCAGTCACATCTTGGAACCGGAAAGACGCTGAATTTAATATAAAAAAAACATGCAACAATAAACACTAGTTTGATTATTAGACTAACTTATTTCAATTACAATATACACACATTTCCCAAAGGCGGATCGTGTGAACCCAAAATCGGACGCTCCCGATAAAAACCTATTAACAACCATCCTCTTCCAATTGTCTCATTGAAGACCCACGCGTCTTCCATTAACGATATGATAACAGTAGCCACCTGTTAAATCCCTGCAGACTCACAAATACAAAGCAAACACGCGGTGGGGGGTAACGTTCACAATAAATTGTTATCGTTCGATCTTTATGTGATTCGATTGCAACTTAAAACGTGATCGTAATAACCCTCGATGCATTTTGACATAATTGTGCAACGGATTTGGTCAACTGGAAAATAGCAATAAACGATGACATATCGCATGTGTGTGCTTAAACCGCGTCCCCTGTCGAATGATACTTGCGATGATACACACAAAAAAAAATTAACTACAAGTGTAACACATCAGTTAAATATAGTTTATAATTTATTTATAATTAAATGAATATAGTTTCGATTTAGATCGAAATCGCTCATAACAACAATCGAAAGGGACGGGGAGACATAACAAAATGAATACAAATATAAATGACTTTGCACGATAAACACGAAGAGCAATAGTTTCTATTTTTGCCCCCGCCATGAAGATGCCCACGTATTATCTGTTCGGACATTGATAAAGTTTCAATAGAGGTCAGACCGAAAAACATCTCCCTCGCTGACGTACAAGTGCCATTAATTGTCGGCGTGAGGTTCTTTCCCGTGTCTAGATAAACTAAAACAATTGACGGTGCCCAACCAAAGTGTCGAACGCACGTGTTACGTAATGTTATGTGCACAAGACATTATGTGAATGCGCGACTCGCGTTTTAAGTGCGAATACAATTTTAATATTTTCGACGACCAGACGAAAATCGCTAAATAGTCAACACAGTTATGCGTTGAGCAAATGAATTGTTACCACAGGTAATAAAAAACACGCGAGAATGCCGAGCCCGTTGACCGGTCCACAGCGTTTCATACGTGGAGCGCATGTTGATCTTGCCGTGTTGACCATTTTAGGAGAGCCGCGCGACTGGTCCGTCGAGTGGGCGTTCAGGGTAACCGCGAGCAGAGCTGCACCGGCCGCATACAGGTCGCATCGGCTCTGCACAAGTGATCGGTTACCGTATGGGGCGGCAAGTTCGTGTCATCGTCGACGGACCGCTCTGTATAACAATACTCACATTTACAATAGCAGTAGTAGTAGTAGTAATGTATACAATATTGTGATTGCATCGGGCCGCCCGGGCGACTGATCGGTGGGGACGGTGAACTCTCGCCGAAGACTGTCGCCGCACGCACCGATCCGGACAGTACGCGAAATACGTTCGGCCGGACAGCGCGGCACACGCGACACAAGTGCACAGCACACGCACGTGATCGACTCGAGCCTTAATCAAAGGGAATCAGCCGAACTCGATCGGTTTGGAACAAGTTATTTTTTCGATAATTAAAAACAAATTGTATTTAACCGATTAATAGACCGTGCGTTACGCTGTTTTGTTTATATCTCGATATCACATTGTCCAGAGTCCATAGGAAAAAACGGGATTTACTTTGGCTGTTTGGTCAAATCTGTCTTCGGACGAAAAGTTTTGTAAAAAAGTTTGAAAAAGGTACGTAAAGGGAAATAATGTATATATTTCAGTTGGAATAAGATGCGACGAGACGTTTTAAACTCGCGTTCAGGGTTCAAATATCATTAGCCTGAACCGACCGGAAAAATCCCTCCCTAGATTTGTTGCTTATTTTATTTTCACCCTTCGAACGTTAGCGCGCTACAATCTCTTAAATCCCCGACAGTCGGAAGCTGTTATTTCTTGGATGCATACAAATGTTATAGCTTAGAGTGGATTTATAAGGTCCACGGCTTATCTGAATATTTCTAAAATATAACAAAATATACACGTTGTAATTACATATTAAACAAAACTCGACTATATGAAAAACACGAATTTCTCTTGTTCTAAGCGATTTAATTCTTGAAACAACACATATATAACATTATCATCTGATGACATTTCTCCAGATGTTTTAAAAATAAATCGTCCAAATGTTTGTCCTAACGAACACCACTCGTCAGTGTCATCTGTTGATGTGTATTCGTTTGCCCATTGTCATCTGTTTTCAAAATTCATTTCAGTTCTAATTGGTAATACAATTAAATTTGACAGGAACTCGAGGAAAATACTTTTTCATTTACTTTCTGTTATTGATTATACAGTATCAATAAATATTATATATTACATACAAATCCAGTGAGATAATCATGCATAATTTGTTATTTAAGAATGGATTCAAATATCAACATTTTAAAAGAATTAAAAAATAATAATAATTCTCAAGAAAGTTATAATAGTTTTAGTATTTTGATAAAGATTTTTTTATAAAATATAGCAAATACTAAATCACCTTTGACATTAGAAAGTGAAAAAATGGTCATAGTTTAATTTTATAAAAATACAAATAATTTTAAATAGCAATACTTATTTTAAATAAATTCTTTTTACCTTAATATAAATACATTTGCATTACTAGATATTTTTAATGTCTGTTCTGAAAGTGATTAACTAAAAGCTTAATAAAACTGCGGTGATTTACAACTTATTAAACGTTGGAATTATATATTTAAATGAATTCCACGACAGCTTGAAGTTAGTATGTAATTAGTAAATGACTAAAATGTCCCTAAATGACACCAACAATACTAGACAACCTGTTGTGCGGTTGGCTGCTGGGATTAATCATCTCAGGGTGGTAGTCTATACTTCCAACCGCACTAATATTGTGGTTATAAAGTAATTCTACTAATTCATTGTTTCGCAGAACAAAAAAATTCGTACAAGAGATAATATTTTAAGTAACCATAATAGAGTTACAATAAAAAATAAACAAAAAGAGTTCCGGAGTTGAGAAAAAATGACAATAAATATCAGATTATTGTGTTTAAATTTGATCGTACTTTAATAATGAAATTTTACACGTTACCTAAAAAATGTCTGACATTTTAATATTACAAACTAAATATAACAACAAAAAAACTCAAGACATTACATACAAATTAATTTCTTTTAATACAATAACTAAAAATATGAAAAATGTTATATGAAAACTCAAATTAGTAAGACGAAACGAAATTTAATTTTTCAAAGTTATTCTTTCCATTGTTTAGTGAATTATTATTACTACTTTGATAGCACATTTTTATAACGTTCATTGTTGAGATGTCGTACCCACGCCATGTACATTTCGGAAGTGGTATTTCCAGCGCTCACGCTAGTCCCGGACGGGTGTAGGTTGGTCATACAAAAACTTGCATAACACATACATTTTATTTTTAATATTCCTTTGTCATGAAGATTTTTTTGAGACTTTTTCTAGTTTCCATATCTTGTTCTTTCTAACACTATTCACCTACCAGTCATTGTTAATATAATTTTGGCAGTGGAAACGCGCGGGTCGGACAAAGCCTAAAGCTTTGTAACCGGAAAAACCAAGTCGTCTTAAACGATACATGAACGGAAAACCACACCAACGGAAAAGGACAATAATTGAAAAGATTTACGATTTCACTAACTTACCAAATTTATTTCAATTTAAAAGTAAACGAGAAATAAAAACTATCAGTATGGCAACACTCAATACTGCAATCTTATTTAATTACTGAGATGTAACGTTAAATTTGTAGTCTACAGCTGATATTTCTTAATTTTCTATCTAGTTGGCTCTTTTTCGTCGCCTATCCATTTCTCATTCGAAACTTTATTATTAAATAACTAATAAATGTACTACTGGCAAACTTCTCTTGTGGTAATAATTTAAAACGTTGGCGGATATTTGGATTACAACTAAGGTACTCTATCAAAAACTTTATTGCACATTTCTATAGTTTCTACTGAATGTTTCAAGATATTGAAATAAATAACTCGAGTGTTACAAACAAATATTACACTCAAAGTAAAGTATCACCTAGATCTATTTTATCTTTTTAAAAATGTTTACTAGATAAAATTTATAATGCGTCATTTTGGTGACCTAATCACGGAGGTTGTTAAAATCTAGACAATGAAAATTGAAGGCCACTTATTTTATCTTAACCCTGAGCTGTTTTATACTTATAACGGGTTTCTTCACAAAATATATGAATATATTGATTTTAAACACTTCAACAAAACTATGGAACAGTAAAAATGTTCACATGGTCATAATTGGATTTTTAAAAGAAGCTTTGTTAGTTATAGTTTAATAGATTGCATATACATAAAATGATTACATTTTCAATAAATATTTCATTATTATAATTTTAAATTAATAAAATATCGAAAAATATGACTGACTAGAGTACTTTAAAATGTAAAACATTCTTTGAAATGTGAATAATTCATTGTAAATATGATTCAATATAGAAAAATAAAGAAGAATTATAAACATAATATATATATTTTTTGAAATATTATCAAAAATAACTAAAAACTAAAACTTTCGAAATAGTCTCCAAACGAATAACAATAGTGATTACTATGTATAACATTTGTTTTTTTTTATTGAAAAATCAGAAAGCATAAAAATGACAGCGGCTGTCTCTATTGCCAACTCATTTTGAATCTAATAAATATACCGCTCTATTTAACTACCGGGTGTTTATTATTATAATGGTAATCTGATAAATATTGCAAAAATCGGGCTACAACAACAAAAAATAACAACTTTCCCCTCAGTGTTCCTCCGAATTACCACGTCAAGCCACATCGCAAATCTGTGTTATGCCGCCTGTGCCCTTGGATCATCCTACCTATATGACAATTATGATCGACGGATGACTTATTAGCATGCACAGTGTGCAGTATACGTTGGAGTTTTTTTGCCGAGGTATTCAACAGTAGTCTAAGACTCATTGGGTCGATCTTTTTCAACGACGTTTCAATGGACCAGTGAATCATAAATATTAGCGATTCGTCATTGGCGCGAATGACCTGTAACGTTAAACGTGTAAAGTATAATCTATTCATCATTAATATTTTATTCCATATAACACAATAACCTATCAATGAAATCCTTACCAATGCTTTTCATATTATGGTTGTTATAGATAGTGAAATATATTAATACATATTTTGTGTGGATGTATTTCATTAAAAATCTACAATTTATGATATCAAAACCGTTCAATAAAAGTATCACAAATTTTCATCAACTATACAAATTATGTCAAATAATAAACACATGTAAATCTGCAAAAATAATAAATACAATAAAATACATATTTCGAACGAATAGACATAACTTAATAATTGTACGAGGGTTTCTTACATATCTAATGCAATAATTGTAAACTTAAACAGAGTTATGTTCAATGATCGTCAGATATAATTATTAATTAATCCATTTTGCATGACAACTTTTACTATAGATTTAACTGAGAAAAATATATTAATTTGTTTAGACGCGGCAGAGGTGTTTTATTATGCTCATGTTGCTGTTAATACCCTTACTTATTTGACTTAAATAACCCCATTAAATGATTAAACTTCCTATACGAATATTCATGAAAATAGAGCAAAGCGGTAGTGACAATAATTAACTTTATTTACATTCAAATAGAAACACATTATCATTTTCGTCATTAAGATGTTAGTTGATCAAGTCGTATAAAACAAACACTACAATGCACATCCACTTACAATTGAGCTAATTCTGAATTTATCAAAAAATTAATAAATTTCAACTAAACATCATTAGCTCTACTTAAATATAGTTTTTTTAATTAATAATTTTAAGAAGCTATACAAAGTGATAGCAATAAATTGAAAAGCTGCCAGATATTACTAATACTCGAACAAAAATTAAAAGTATTGAGTACATAATATTCTGATGTTGGAAATTTTTAAACCTTAATTTTCAAGTTTAAAAATTTAATACTTGACATACGTAAACGTAATCAAACGCTTTTTTGTTATATTAAGTAATTAAAATATGAATACAATTTTTAAACCTTGCAATCTAGGTCAGTATGACTACCAATGTTGTGTATTGTATCATACTTTACAATGGTCAAAATCAAATACGCCCTTTTATGCACTTTCATTGGTGTATTTTGTGATTAATTCAACAGCCTAGAGTAGCTCAATCAACGCGTTGACAGGTCGACGATGCATACAGATACTTAGAATATAATTTATGTTATAAAATACAATGTATAAGTGTGTTTTATGATAACACCAGATACATAATGTCATGGGATTACATTGCAGAATGTGAAACGTTGAACTTTCACCCGTGACTTCTAAACAAATAAACCAGTGTGCGTATTGGCTAATATTTATTTTTAGTTTTTTTATTACCTCTGATCCAAATCCTTTTATTGTTGATAGATGTTTACTTACAGTGACCTTAGCTCACACATTCAGGAAACGACATATGCCTAGTAGGATCAAATGTTTATTAATTAACTATTCTCAAACTAAATTTCATTATTTTCGTATCTTGTCTAGTAGAGAAACACAATCGCAATTCTTTCATGCAACTATCCCATTGTAATATTTGTAATGCGTTTCCTTGAAAGTTTTTATGGTATTAAGATAATTAGATGATATATAATGTCAATTTTTTTTACATAATGTGATGTCCTTCGAGTTCAATAACTTTTATTCTTATAGTACTAACAGCTTAGAATTTGACTCGCGTTATTAAATAAGTTTTGCGTAAGGAATCTGACAAATTTACCTTAAACATTGAAAACAAACTCGAATTATATATTTTGTTACTAGAAGTTATGAGAAATTTTTCCATAAAATATAAATCAACTGATCTATGCTATATTTTTTAATTTAAAATTATAAATATGTCAAGCATAGACGTTTCAATTAGAACTGATTTTCCGCCTGGAAAAAAATACATTTAATTCTCATTTGTTTTATCCGGCGCATACCTTATGATTAGCATCTAATATACAATGGAAGTATCAACGTCGTAGTTAATGCGGACAGATTATTTTAATTTATCGTTCGATTTTAATGTCAACCAGATTGTCAGATTTCGCAATTCTTACCGTGTAGCATAGCACAGTCGTGAGAGTGGCAACATATTATTCTCGCTATTGATCACATTAATAAATCAGCTCTTTAAATATTTCACAATAACGTGAACACATTACTTGACTTTTTTCCTGTTGACTTTCTTCAACATTGTACCTAACCAAAATCAATGTTTAATATTTCAAATATCAGTGAATGGTTGTGACTGGATAGGTGTTATGAACTATAAATATTAGCACTTAAATTTAAATGTCAATCCCGACTCTTGATGGAAACTGGCTTCTATTCTAATTGATTGATTTGAAAGAATTCACTATTTAGTCAAATAGAATTTGTTGAATGCGTTTAATAGGCTAATCAGTTTTTTATTGATAGAACGCGTGTTTAATAAAGATTAAACTAAGTACGCCTACCTGTCTTCTTCAAACGTATACCAAAATAAACTGATTCAATCATCTAGCGACCTACGTGTGCGTACATACGTTTATGGAATTGTCATAACGGAGTTTTGATGGCAAACGGAGCACGTTTAACGAATGTCATCTGTGTTAGTGAAATAAATTATGCGTTTCTAAAACAGCAACAAGTTCCACTCTCTAGACGGATGGAGGATTCACTGTCACAGTTAAATGAATTTTTGATCGGTTATTATGATGAGATGAAATACCAGTCGATAATTATAGCGTTATTACATTATAATGGAGGTGTTTGTGACAGTAATATCTAATGGTATGATCTGATTCTACTTAGCAAACACTGTTTTCTATATTTTTGTTTATTTTGAAAGGTATTATTTGATCTAATACATTATATATTATTAATTATAAAATTATTACCGTTATAATGTCATCTACAACTACCAGAAAAGTCAACAATAGAAATCTTATGGTTTATATATCGATTTAAATATTTGCAATATCAGAAATAAAATTAAAGATTTTTAAAAAATTGTAGATATCTATCAAAATATTTAATTTTGAACACTGCATACTAATAGCCTTCAAAAGCTAACAAATGTGAAGTCAACAAAAATCCATTAGCCTTAAAATTAATTTTGTTTCGTTTAATAAATCTCTTTTGCTATGAGATCCGAACAAAAAATAGTACGAAATGTTAAATCTATCCTTATTACACTAAAATGGACATTTTATAAAATACCTAATCTTAATTAATCCACGTAGCGTAGTTTAAATCGGTTAAAAAAAATTAATAAGGTCCGACACGATTTTTATGGGACACATTTGGTTTAAAATTAATTAAATCGCCAAAGAGATATGTGTAAAATTCAACTGAAAGCACTAAGTTTTAAATCCACTATCCGGACATAACTAAATGACAGTATATATATATTTTTTTTTTTGTAAATATGTATACTTGACAGTTATACTTTCGAGTAATTCAGTAATCTGACCATTTAAATTGCCAATCGAAACATACTAACACAAAGCAATGAATACAAAATATTAGTCCTTGTCTTAATAAATGATAAATTTATTGCTTAATGTACACGTCTTGTTTTTTATGTGGGCATATAACTCTCGGTGTACAAATTTTAACATAGAAATCGATCACATTTCGTTTTATTATAAGATTCGTCGTTCTGGTAGGTAATAAATATTATGCAAATAATAAGTACCACCGGCGCCGGAGCATTATGACAATCGCAAATTCAATTATAACGACCTAATGGATATCCATACTGACATTTTCCGCCTGTTTGAAAGCTTCCCACATCATGACGCCGGGCCATGAAGATATAAAAAATAGAAGAACTTAAGGATAGAATCCATAATTGGGATTTGGACCTTAGGATAAAGTACGGTCACGAATACCAAAGTGCATTGCACCGATTCAAGTGACACCCACACAGACAAACGCACACGCGTAATAATCTATGGGCACGGACTGTAATCGGCATCAACCTCGAAAATCATCACACGGTAGAGCTTCTATGGTGTTATTGTATTAGCGTACATATACGGGTTTCTATACAGTGGATGCAAAAAAGTTTTTAGCGCCATTGTATAGACACATCGATTGTTTGAGTTCCGAGTAACATTATTGTTGATTTCCTTAGTGCTCTGTCTCACTCGCCGACTGTATGCACATGTGACGTGTTCATGACATACGTACGGAGATAATTGTAATGATAGCAATGATATTATTACAGTCGTTTTAAATAAACTGAGCAAATAAAATAGCGCAATGACCTTGTCGGCGGCGTTGGCCGCCAATTGTGCTTCTTGCAAGTTGTATTATATCCTCCTCCAGCCAGGGGCATGACGAAAACGTATTGTTACTATTAAAAAATCAATTCACTTCAGCAGTTGCCTACCGGTCAATTTCATCAACACTGGACCCCATGCTGAGTTTCCTACTTGAGTTGTAAACTTTACCGCAGTGAACATGCTGCAATTTCGCACGTGGTACAGAACTCTCCAGAATTAAATTCGTTTATGTATTTGTGCACACTTAGCAAACCAGTTTATCAGCTGAACCAAACGAATCGCTACAAGTACGGTTGTATTTTAATCAACCGTCGACACATAATTTCCATTGACCAAATAATTGACAATCAAATTGCAAATAACACACGTGACACATGTTAACATATTTCATTCGTCACGAGTAATACACGTATAAGTAAAGATAAGATCATAATATAAATAGATATTGACTTGATGTGTACCGAGAAATCACATTAGATCCGAAAGGAAATCGACGCAATGTACAAGTTATATTACAATGTACTTCATAATTTCAAAAGCAGAATGTTAAATTATAGATGTAATGAGTATGCACAAAAGATTCCTACCAAGTTTAGTACGCCAATGTAATACATTTATTAAATGTATCCTTAGGGGCTTCATACAATTGTTCAATATACTTCGCTTGTTGTGTTCATTGCCAAGATAACGTCTCTCAATTTCGTCAGTTCATTTAAAACATCAATTTATCACTAAAAAATACTAGAAATTCTTGTTTCATTTTCAAATTTAAAATATAACATTAACAATTTTTAAATGTTTTGTTGTTTTCAACGTCAAAGCTTTTTTGTTCATCTGATGAACTAGGAGACTAGTGACCCTTTATCATCATTTTGTAGATACTAAAATGTTATGTGAAAACACCGACGTGAATACTTATACATTATTACAGTTAAAATAAACACGGTAAACGTGAGTGATATATATTTGGTCATTAATAAAATATTAATGTTAATTATTATTTTTTGGAAACCAAAACGTTACTTGTTCATTTTGGTTATCTCATTTTTAATTATTCGTCATTAGTAATATGAAATTCTATTTTTATCAATGTGTTAATTAAAAATTTTGAAATTTAAGGATTAACCATTTGATAATTAAAAAAAAAATTATATTCATGTAAAATTTAATTTTTTTATTGTTAATGTTTGCTTAATGTATATATTTATTTCCAAAAGATGAAAATATTTGTTTAAAAAAAATTATACCCTCATTATAATAAATTACCTCAAATAATAATAATGCATTAAAACATGTAAAGTACCGTCGCAATAAAAGATTAAGTATATTATTTGAAAAGCTCTTAATTTATACAAAGCAATTGTACATTTACTCTAATTGGATATTAAACTTATATAGTTAATCAAAGATTGAAAATATACTATTCATTGTTAAAGATAAAGATGGAAATTCTTATAGTCTTATCGTCTACACGATACTCATAATTTATTGGTGGGACCAAATTAAATCTAATTGTTTAATTATTGTATATATATATATATTAGTTAACATAAATAATCAATATTTTCTGACATTACAAGCATTGCCTATGTATAATATACCCACATAATTACATTATTATAATTATATAAATAGTTTCACTTAAATGCAACAACTTTTACATTAATAACATTTCTTATGTATAATAATTACACTAAAAAAGTAGTCATTTTAACAGATGTCGCATATCTGACAAATTACTCATATTATTTTAAACTTAGAACAGCTTTTCAAAAACCCACAGCTCTTATACTAATTGTTTTAGATTCTTCGTACACTTTCTAAATATATTTACCTAAAACAATATTTACATAAAGAATAATTGTACTCGAGAGATGACTAATAAAAGTTGGTTACTCTCTAATGTTTGTCGACACGTCCAAAACCTATTTGTGATTTTTTCAATCTAAATTTATGCAAGCGTAGTTATGACAAATAAATTACAACTCATTTTGCACTACATATAATCTAACTGGTATTTATACATATAAACTCAAAGAATTCATTCATTAGAAATATTGTTCAAAAGATCTCATGTTGTAACTAGGAGACTAACTTCTAATTATTAATATATACAATTATCTAATTAATGTTAATTAGAACAACACTATTGCATAAAATTCACGGTTGGTAGACATTCTATGCTGTCATTTTCAATTAAGCTTTCTTTTTTTTTAATAAATATAAACATTTATTTCAAAACATACACATAACTAACTATTGTTACCAAATCGTTAATAGAACAACATTTTCTTTCAAAAATTAGGTGCAAGTTAAAAATGGAGGTTACTTTTTATTATAATAGAAACCCAATGTAATTCAATTTATTTTCTAATGTTTATAAAACACCTTTTTTTACAGTATCGATTTTAGTACTTACTTATTTTGATTAAACTTAAATTGTTTCAAAAAGAACAATAACATTTTTACGAGTTATAATAAATATTAGGTAAATATTTTCTCAACAAACTAATTGATATAACGGTTCTCAAAGTTGTTTGAATAGATATTAAATAAACATATTTATAATAAATATAATTTTTTTGTTTTTATTTCATATCATTATTTTATCTTAACAACTTTAATATGTATTTTAATTATTTTTTTATTATTATTATTTTCATAAGCAAAACTGTAAAAAAAATTAGTTCAATTTGATCAAACTGTAAATTACATTTTCAATATTTATTTAAACATACATTTTTTTCTTAAAAATCTAATTGTCTTTATTCAGATTTTAACTATTATTAAAATTTCTGGTCATTAGTCTTGTATTATCATTGAGGTTTAGTTTGATATTTTTAATTAAGGAATTCTATTTAAAACATATTATTTAAATTATTATTTCATTGTTACTACATTCGCAAGTATAAAGAGCTTGATTAATATCAGTTTACTTTGCTATTTCAAGTACGTTGAACATAAAAGATACCTATACCCGTATTGCATTTTGCTGTAATCAACGAAGCACAATAGCTTTTACATTTAAGCCGGAAATTCATTGCTCGTGACAGCGACTACTGGACACTATTCTTGCATTTAACATGTTAAATGACTCCTTCTAAAACATATACATACAAAAACAGATTGCGTTCCTCGTTTCATATAAATCTACAAATTATACGAGTACGTTTCTAAACAAAACTTAACATCTTTAACTAATTAATCAGTTTATGTTGGCATAATACTTAATAATACGTTTATACAAAATTAATTGTGTCCGATTGATATAATCGGACACAATTAATTTTGTATAAATGTTTATTTTAATTATAGGTTGATAATTAATTAATAAATGTATATTAATTGATTCTAAATTATTTTTAATTAAATAGAGAGCATTGTAATTAATGATGTAACAAACTAATTTTCTCGGTAAAGTGAATATTCTTAAGAATATTTTTCTGTGGATTATTATGGGGAAATTTATTCTTTAAAAAAATATAACTAAATAATTTCTTTGAGAATATTTAATCATACTTGAAAATTAGTTGAAATAATCAATATTTATCAAAAATTTACGATAGAAAAATAATTATCTTTTAACTTTGGCAATAGACGCATAATAACAAAAATATAAAAAATTCTTCAAAGAACATTTGAGTAAAAAAATTATTTTATAGCTTTTAAAATGGCTTCTCAATTTTTTATAAGTGTTTGTAAAATTGAAAACATAAAATTAGATAAACTTCTATTCTTATACTTTACAATAATGTAAAATATAACAAAAGCAAGTTAAAAGAATTTTGTCGTGTTTTGAGAATATTCTCAAGACACATTCCCGAGATTATTTTTAAAAAAAAGATTACTACCATTATTTTACATCACTAGTTATTATACCCATGTAAAATGTGTTATCACCATTGCTAATTCCAAAATAAATTTTTAAGTAATAAAAACAAAAATGTATGAATTGCTTAGAATTATTAAACGACTTTAAAATAGTAAAAAAAAATGGAAAATCTTTGTTTATTTTTTAAAATCCTAATTAGGTTAGTCAATAGTTTCGACGTGGTATGCTGATTAATGAATAATGATACTGTAATGAAATTCAAAAATGATTGTACTCTTAAATTCTATTAATAAAGTTCAACAAAAATAATTTAGAATAATTGTGATGTATTCTTTTGAAGTTGATATAACGCTTTGATAAAATAAAGTACATCTATGCTCTAAAGAGTCATCGGATTGCATTGACGACTAAGAAACGGTACGCCAACAGGAACAATTATTGTCATACTGTTTTTTACGGTCGATAGTTTTTTTTCGCTATAATTAAAACAATAGTTAACGAGTTTACGTTTATTTCGCAGCTTTTACGTTTACCTGTAATTTTTTACGTGCCGGCGGGTGTGGATTTCGTGTGACTACATCAATCATTGTGCCGAGAACACGTGACACACTTTGACTTTTATACCGTCCGATTTTGTATCCGTTAAACAACATTGCGCAATCAATCCTACTTATCCGGAGATTCGTTGTGCTGAAAGCCGCGCGTAGTGGGCCCAGCTGACGTACATTACTAATATTATGAACTGTGATTAATAATATGAATGTTGGATGTCCTAAAGGATTGTTTATTGAACTCCGAATGTAAAATAAACGGATGAGATTAATTTCAGGTACGCGCTGTACAAAAACCGTACCGAAGTAGGATTCTTTTTTTTTTGGACTCGACTGAATCGACGTCACCTACGCTTCACATATGATGTTACAAAACTATTAATTCATAACGATTATTATGAGCATATGTTATCAACTGAGATCTGCGTTGGTTGACCATTGGTAATGGTTGACACTCTATACTCATATTTATTCAAAAATAAATATTAACTCGTTGATGACTATTTAGATTTGAAAAAAAGATTATTTATAGAGGAACATTAATAGAAGCATAAAAAATATTTGATGCTTGGAATATACACTTCAACTTGATGATAAATTAAGCCGAATTATTTAAATTTTACTCGGTTTTTCAAATATTAGACTAAATATATTTGCTTGATATAAAAGTACCTTTTATCCACTAACATATAGCTATTTTTTATTTATATTCGTATTTTCGCAGAAATTTTATTTTACATCTAAAAAAAGGGGGGGAAAATTCTTTAAAAATGTATGTAATACAAAATTTTACGTGGCTTTTGTCATTAGAAGTGACAGCCATAGATGTCCATAAAGACAATTAAATTTGTACACATGTACTAGTTTTTCTATTTCAATCTTGATATTACAAAGATCTAAAAACGCTACGAGTTCTAAGAAAGCTGTCCACCAAGAAATAAACGTCCTGTTATAATTCAGAAAACGTAGCTTTATATAATGTACCAGGGCATTAATTTAATGTAATTGTAAATTATAAGTTATAATTGAGTAAAACATGGCTGTTGACTTTCATGAATCCGAATACAGCGGAATTATAGTAATAATATTATATATCCATGTACGCGCAATAAATCTAATATCCATCGCATAATCTTATTACGGACCAAGTCATCGTCGGAAACGCATTTCCGCATAATTCTCTTGTAAGTGAAACGAACCATATAAAGTGATCGGTAATCATTGCCTATGATTACTGATTGCCTTCAACTTCAAATTACATGACATAATTTAATGTATTCGAAATAAATAACATATTGAATATAAACATAAGTTTACAAATTTATTATTTATAAATCCGACTTACTTTTTCGGATGAATTGGACAAAGCTCTTTTTATTTTATCACGAGTGTCATCAGTTTTCATATTTTATTGTTAAACTACTGAAGTGTAGTTCAACAACAAGATAAAGCCAAACTGTGATCTTTTATTTGTTTACTTTGATAGCTAGCAAATAAAAATAGAGTTAAAGTTGATTTTTGTGCTTTGTTTTCCCCTCTAAATTGTCAAAAACACATTTTCCAGGGATGGAACATTGCAGAAAATATCTTGAATTACGACAATAAGAATACACAAAAATATTAGTTTGATCAAATAAATTTCCAAGAATTTTTTATTTAAATTAAAAAAGTTGATAATTAAGTTATTTTCAAAGTTTTTAATGTCAAATTTCAATAACAGTAAATATTGTTTCTACGTCAGTAATAATTATCTAACAAATTTTCCTTTTCCTTTAATAACGTCCGAACAAATTATTTTCAAACAAAATTGATCGAATATAATCAAATAAAATTTACTTTCCTTAAATAGGTAAAGTTATAAATGAAAACTTTACAAACTATAAACAACGACAGATTGACAGTTTCTGTTTTTAAAGACTAATTTATTTTCATATTATTCGACTGTGATTTAATTAAGTATATACCAACATTAGAAATCACCTGGGAACAGGTTTTTCTTTATGTCATATTATATTAGTATCGTTTTTTGTTGTTTGAGCTATCATTAAGTATACACTTGGTATCAAAGTATAAAAAATTAATTTTAAAAATGTTTGCCAAAACCTAAGAATTACTACCTCATTTTAAAACAGACCTAAGTAAATAATCCAGTTGGAAAGTTTGTTTCCGTAATAATTCCAAAATTTTTATAATAAAATCTATTCCTTAGATTGAATACAATAGACAATAATCCACCGATCGCAAATACTTCAGATGGTATTTTGCTTACGTTTGATGTATGTGCAGGCTTTTACTATACGCGGGTGTGAAGTAAAAAAGAGATAATTTTTTAGGTGGTAATTCATAAGGTATTTGTTCACGTGTACTTTATACCGTTCATTTGGCGAACAATATATTACAATATATAGATATCGGATCGCGTGCTATTACATTTTAAATCTTCGTCTGCTTTGTACATCAAGTTTTTTTTGAAGATCTGCTTCGTGTCGGTCAGCCCAAAACGAATTATAGTGACTAGACACGACTGCGATGCCATTGCCTTGTACGTTATGTATGTACTGTAAAGCACATCTAATATTATTGTTGGAACATCGAAAATTTCTATTGCGATGGTAACGGTACACAAAAACGATTTTTCGGTGCAATTGGAAGAGCAGACCATACAAGATGACCTTTTCCTCGTCTCTCGGTGAAAGTTACATTTATAATAATAAACGATAAATGTCCTGTTTTGCCGAACAACGTTGTTACGGTCGATTTTATTTTTGCTATTATTATTCGGACGTTCGCGAGAAAGTCGCAAAGACCAGTTTTTTTATCCGGCTATCAATACTAGACTATACCAATTGCTGCAGATGGCGTCGGGTTAATAACGCGTGCAATCGTCCCGGGCTGAAGAAGGAAATCGCCATAATTACCGGTATTTTTTTGTAGAGTTTATGGGCTGGCGTTCTAAAAAATTACTGACTCTCGCCCACGAACGAATTCCAAGACCATGCGATCGATACAAACAGCGACTGTAAAAACTGATCTGAAGACATTTCATAAATTTGGCATTTGCAAGGCGTAGACGCTATCTGACTCAAGATTTCGAACGACTTTGACTAACTTATAATGGCGTACTAAGATTTTAAAAGCATTAGGTGTTAAGGCGATGATCGTTAGCCGTTCATAATAAACAGGGGGAACCGTGTTATGGGTATATACGGTGGGCTTATACGCGAATGTGTACGTAACGAGGAAAAATTGATTGCCGAGATACACAATGGTTTTGCGAACAATATATAATAATAATAATATAGTGTGGATCAAGCGTACGTTATACCGAAGTATTATATTTTCTGATTGGATATTCTCAGCGGGAACTTGTAATGGATACGTGCGTTCCATTAACAATAAACGGAAACACCTTCTGTTCGGGTGCAAAATTATGTGAAGTTTGTGTTTCAGCTAACACCAATTTCCCTAGCCTGTTAAATTAAGAGAGAATAATCACGTTACTAATCAATGTCACATCTTTACGAGATTAAATCGTATTTTTTCACAAATCTCCATCCCAACAATAGAAAACTCTAAATCGAATCCTTAAATTAAATTTATTTTAAAATAACTTCAATTAAATACATTGAATACGCACATATTAAAGACTTTACATAAATTATTTATATTGATTTAATAATAACGTTATATTATTGTAATAAAAATAATAAATTTTATCTAACGAAAAATTAATTAAATATCTCATCGAGTGTGTAAAACAGTGTGAACACGCAATAACTAATTTACCTAATTTGTATAATTTATACAACATTGATTTAAAGTAAATATTTATTTAACATTAACATTGCTGTTTTTCATTTTTCAATATTCATTTTTAAAAATCCAGTGGGTTAAATCCAAAGAAAAAGATACATTTAAGAAAAAGTAAAGAATTATCTTATTATCGTAAGAATAAAGGAAAATAACATGAAACTTAATCTGAATATCAATTAATTTGTCCCGATTATGATTTATAAAAACCAATAAATTTTTTGTATTTAATATCTTGTGCAAATTTCTGTATTTATCTTTATTTGCCAAATATTCATCATTAGTATGATTTCTTCCCTTAAACAATAATTTTGTCTCTAATTTTCTAGCCATTTAAATTAAAATTTATTTTATTATACACTTTGTACTTACAATACTCATTGTACAGAATTATAAATAATTCAGAAGTACCTATTTTTCCTATAGACACTGATCTGCTATGATTTTTTCTATAAAGTAAAATAAAACCAAATAACGAACATTAATTATTTATCATTTAAATTAACAAATAAAGAAAAAAATTATTATACTTCAACTTTTTTAAAAAAATTTTCATTATATTTTTTATATAAATGGATTATCAATTTAGTACACTATACAATTTAAAAGCATATAATTTAATTGTAACTATACGACTAAAATTCTGTCATTTAAAATAATTTGAGTGTACAAGCTTAACTAATAGCATTATAAATTCAATAGCGCTAGTTGACATGATATGACGAGCAAAATGTAAAATATAATTCGATTGTTCACTAAATGATTATGTCGTGATTTAAATATAAATTTACAATAAAATTAACAAGTCATTATATTTCATTTCATTTATGTCGCATCACCAACATATTTTTAATGATTAATTTAAACATATAACAATGTAGGTGATATCTACAAAATATGTATGTTTTTGCAATGATAACACCAACCAAAAAGTCACAAAGATAAACGTCGCTGTATACATAATAGATTGCACTTTAAAACTCGTGTAACATAATATTACGACTCACTTTTTATTTCACGTGTACTTGAAAACTGAAACTCAATGGGTATCCCGAAGTTGTTCACACCCATTAAGAAAATTCATAAAAAATCACGACTTTTTAACGCTGAGCAATTTTTATTTTCTACACTTTTTGTAGAATGCTTTTAAATTTCCACTAGAGATCAATTCTGCCATTTTGTGATTCGTAAGTAATTTTTAATGTGATGCAGGCGCATATAATGCCCGTCACACAAGGAGTGTCGATCAATAATAACAATTGTATTGATAATTATTCTCGCTGAGTACAATCATCTATTAGTAACTTTAAATATGCATCAGCGATGTTATTATGATCGACAAACGTGCACACGTTAATTATTATTGTTATTGTATGTGTTAGTTCGCCTCATTACCCTTGAAGGCAGGTGTCATACAATCAATCTAATATCTAGTGATGGCCAAAGAGGGGGCAAAAGGGAAAACTTGAAAAAAGTTATAAATTAATTACACTAGTCGTGATAATTGTAGTTACAATTAGATAATTGCAACTACCGGGTGTCGATTGACAAAGTTAACCCCTTGACATTGGCCTAGCCGTATAAGGCCTAGCACGAATGAGTATTTCAATCCAAAAAAATGTTAACAGTTTATAATCACAAAAACGTGAGAACCTAAAAAAATTAACAAGGTCATAACGTTAGTTCCTTTTTACGTCATTTATCGACATAGGGTACAATCTTTTAAGTCTTTATTATTATTATTTATTATTTGTGTAAATATGTTTGGCCTATAAATCTGCACGACCGAAAAAATTGAAACAAAGCCAATTACAGTGATATCCTGTGCTGTCACGTCTACTTTGTTTGTTATGGTTTATTATTGTCGATGAGATCAATAACAAAACCTTACATGTGTATACCTTACGCAAACCAATGATTCGTTCAACATTATGCAAAAAAACATTTCTATTGTTTTCAAAATCAGCTTGAAAAAAGCTTAAAATAGTATACCTGTAACTGAAATGTTTAAAATGATAATCAAAATATTAATCTCACAAATATTTTTTTTCATTAAAATAAATTATTTTTTATTTTACAAAAAATTTGATAACAATCACTTTACAATTAATAACACTCATAGGTTTTTTTTGATATTTCGTAAATATCAACTTTAAAAATTATAAATACTGCTGGTCCCGTGAAATACTCTCTTGATAAAACTTGTTAAATAGTTAAATAAATGTGTTAGCAATTTAAACATTACATATATGACCTGATTTTAAATAATAATACACTTTTTTCTAGTCTTGTCTGAAGTAAATGTTAGTCTTTTGTTGTTTATTTTCTACGAGAGTCATTATAAATAATATTTCTCTGTAACTTTTCTTCAATTACAAAAGAACTAATGCACTACATCAACAATTGCAATAATTATCAACATATCATAGGTAACTATTATTTCTTATTCAACAATATGTAAACATTTAATCGATTTATTTTCTTTTCATAAAAATATAAAGTCACTAATGTTGACATTTCTTCAAGTTACATCATAAAATGTGAAACATGTACATAAAACATGAGTAATTTGATATTGTAGAAGTTGATTGATTTTTACAATCTATTCTCGTTTAATTTTTAGTTTCTAACATTTTTTTACACATTTTTTTTTTAAATCTTTACTTTACTTAAATTTTCCATAAAATTATATAATAAAAACATTTTAGATATTAACTCTTTACTTTAAATTTAAAATAAATGTGATTTTTTAATTGTTTCTTTCGATTTGTTATATGTTATACATTGTGAAAGAAATTATATGTCTATTACAATTTACTAGCAGACTTATGGTAAAATTTAATTTTTTTTTTATCTATATTAAACAGTAATAATAAATACGATAATTGAAAAAAGCGTTAAGTATCATAATTTACTAAAAAATTATAATACAAACATTGTTAAGACTATAAATTATGCCAAAAATATTTCAAGTTACATTTTGATCCATGCGTCGTATAGATACAGTTTTAAAATTTATATGATGTGTTCAAAATTACAAAAATATTTTTTTTTACTAAATAACCTAACTATTAAATCATTAATACACTCAGACAGTCATTAATTCGGTCGTCAAAACATCTATTTAGCTATATAGCTAAAAATATTATTAAAGGTACCTGTGATGAACTTCGTCTGATTTGATCATTTTCGCATTCGAGAATTATTATTAAGACGTGGTATACATTTATTTTAATGATATTATTATCGATTTCAAAACACTTCAAATACGCAATGCGTATCATGAAGTAACACTTAAAACAAATTTTCTTTCTCAAGTCAAAAATACTTTCGCCTTATGCAAACCGGAAAAACGAAAATTACACTGGTAATATTTGTAATGGCAATTAAACTGTGTTTTTTTTTTAAATACGATTTTCATAATGAACTCTCAGCGATGACTGATAAACATACTAGTTGACACAACATAATTTGGTTCAATAATTAATATATACCTTACTGAAATTCATATCATAGAATACTTGTCATATAACCTATTCCTTGTTTAATTAAAATTTCAATGAATTTTTATGTAAACACATGTCATAAAATTAATTCTATTAATTAAAGATTTTTTTTTCTTTATTACAATTTATGTACAAAAATTTATAAACAAATCATCGTAAATTGAACAGAGATTCATACAATTTTATTTAAAAGTAGACTTAAATTTAATATTATTAATGTTAATTTGTTTTTTAAATAGCTGTTACGTTTATATTTCCATTTTCAACACAAATTAAAGCTTGTCTTTCTAAAATCTTAATGACATTATAGAACTAAATTGTTTGAATAAAAACTACTTCCAGTAAAAATCCGATTTAAATTCAACATATTTTTTCCTTATAAAGTGCCTTTACTAGTTATTGTGCGAAATTATGCATTACAACTGTTCTACTTAAAATATATAAAATTGGAAAAATTTAAATATACATATTATAATATTTATATTGAACTTCTAATTAGAATTTCAGATTTCTACATTATTGTTTTATTTTTAGACTTTTTGAATATATAATTTATTTTTATTATTTAAAATATTATTATTAAATATACAAACTCAAATAACAACGCAATAAACAAGATTTCATAGAAAAAGTGGCACAAATTTTAAAAAAACATGATTTTATACACGGTCTTTGTGAAATGAGAGTTATTTAAATCAATGAATGCAAAAATAAACAAATAGTATTCAATTATTTTGTTAGAAATAGCTTAATTATTTTAAAGAAAATGAATGCATATAAAAATTTTAATGTGTTCTTTTTTATATTAAATAATTAAAAATAAATAATTTTTAAATATTTCACTATTGAAACATTTTAACTATTTTGAAATACTAAAAATTAGTTGCTAAAAAAATGATTTAATTTTTTTGTACATTTTTTCATTACACAAAATTAACTTAAAATAATATACATTCTTCATTATATTAAATAGTAAATTAAATTATTAGAATGCACATTAGATATTAGGCTATATACAAAAAATGTTACAATTTTAGCCCACAAATAATTACGTTGGTTATGCTTTATATTACTTAATTCGTCTAAAGTATTTTGATTTATTTTATTTTGACAAAAACTAGTTGTTTATTTTGTGTCGATAGAAAATGTATTTAATTTTCTGAATAGTAACGATAAATCTTCATTGATAAAAAATGATTCAATGAGAAGCAATATCATTCTTTGAAATGCATCAAAGTGATTGCTCTCAATCGTTGGGAATCCTTGAAAATAAACATTAACATCTATCACGAGCACCATTCACGAAGTATCAATTTATAGATTATTTCAACATCATATTCATGATTAGGTTTCAGGACAAACAAAAGAAAAAAATGTTGATAGTAAAATACGTGAGGAAACATTCAGCTTGGAATGCAATTGATTAGGACCAGACCATAATTTTATGTATTAAATCGACGTGTAAATTGCATGACAGGTACCGTGTATTGCAAATGTGAATATCTCAAACATTAGATCGACAATAAAAATAACCAACAACTAATTGTATGATAAGATAGAAAAAATCACGAAGCATGTATAAAAAATAATTTAAAAAAACCTAGTCCGGTAATGACTGGCTTCGTACTACCAAATACGGAAACTAGAATTTTCTTGTGCACGTTCTTAACGTAATATTTATCGCATAATAATCAGTTCTACATATTCACCATAAATCGAAAATATATAACAATAAAAAACGCCAGGGAGTGTATAGACCAAAAAAAATGTCGTTTCTGCGCTTTGTAGAACCGACAAGAGCTTCCAGTCTGTTATTATAAAAGAAGAGCGATTTCGTACTGATCTAAACGGCAACCACATTACATTTTCCGTTAAAAAATTTTACTTTCCAAATAATGCAATCATTTATTTATGCTTTTTTTTTTAGTATAACTTGAAAACTTCTTTTGACGTACTATGCAAACATATACTAAATTAAGTTTCGTTAAACGTATGCATTTTAATAAAAACATTAAAGCAATGCAATTATATCGGGTTTTTTATCAAAACTTTGTTTCTGTATGATACATTCTATTCGCGTTCCATTATGTTTGGAAAGTAATATACGGAATATTTTTATAAGGTAATAATGCACCGTTATTTATTTTTAAATAAAATCCAAATAATTTTAACATTTATAGAATACATTATGAGTACGAGGTTAGTGTGGTGTACCGAATTCATAAAATATCTAAATTATATTTAAGACACACTAACAGTGGCATCTAAATATTTTGAAAATTCAACATATATTATTTTAGTTTAGGTGTAATTTTTGTTTATATTTCATCATGGGTTTAATATCAGTTTTTAATAAAACTTTTTTTATAATACAAAAGAATAACTATTTATTTCTTTGATATTACCAGATGTGAATAGAAAATGTACAATAAAGATGATATTGTACATTTTTATTTTTTAATAAACAAGTTATACATCAGTAAGATGCGTAAGCGTCCTAGTACAAAAATGACTCAAGTTATTATGGTCTCTTCAAATACACAGCGTTTATATTATCGATTTTAAAACTAACCTCATGTTTAGCATAAATATTTATAGCAAACAGGCGGGAATCTTTTATTAAAAATTTAACAGTTTCTATGTTCAATATTTGTTAGTGTTGATGTAGATGATATTTACCAACCTTTGTCAATAATTCTGACTATTATACTATTCTAGTAATTAATTTTTTTTTTCTGACTAACCAAAATATCCAGTCGTGTTTACCAAACATAATCGGATAAGTACAATGCTACATGTATCACACTTGAATAACAAACGCAAAATATTAAATATTCATATTTTTTAATATTTAATGTCGTTTTACACAATCGATACGAGCTTAAAGGGAAGTCGTATTTTTCAGTTTCCCGTCGAATAACGAATCATTATTGTTTCAAACTTTTAAAAAACAAATGTGAGTGCACACATTGACCCATGACCAAAGAGTTATTTCGGAGAATTGGTTCCGCATGAATTTCATCAACCCATGTTTTTTTTTTTTATCGTCGTTTAAATGCAAATCACACAACCGACCTCTTCTTTTTGTTTCTATTACAAAGTACCACGAATGTACCTACTCACTTAGCGGCGGTATTGTAATTTATTATTGAACAACGATACAACGAGGTTATTGTAATTTTTCCACAGCAATTGTTTAAGAATTTAAAACGATAATAACACAAAATTTATAATAATTAAATATTAAGTAAATCGCATTATGGCCTATTGCGCAGTCACCGGCAGGTTTATATGATAAGCATAGATGTATCGAATAATGAATCGGTAAAGTTTTTGTTAAACTTTATTGGCGAATCCTACCCACCATATCCAACAAAGATAAAACTCTATATTGTTATAGGAACCCGTATTGTCGTTTACATGTAACCATACGTGTGAACGCATATTTATATTAAGTGTTTATACTACACATGCCAAATTAGGATGCTGTACAGATGAGAAGTACTAGGCAGACACCATATATGGAATAATGTCGGAAAACAACTTTTGCAGTCATACAGTTCCGGAAGCACAGACAATCTCTCATTTATTTAGCTGCTAATAGGTAGAATCGCGTTAAAAAGGTACACTCAAGAATACATTGCCAGAACGTTGATAATTTTTTTCACCTTTATGTTGAGCCCGCCCATCAGTCAGGCTCGCATTGCTATCTGAAAATGTGGTCACCTATCAGAAAACCACAATTATCGCGCCCAAAAAATCGTCACTACTAAAATTTCCCTACTGTAACCATATGCGTAGAAATAATAATCAATGGGTTTTTTCATCGTTGTAATGACGATGCTTACCATTTTAAGTTACATTACTCATATGGAACGTGATAAAAACAAAATATGAAAATGAAATTTCCCCTCCAATTCGTTTGTAAAAATCTCGAATTTTTATTACTCTGATTTGACGTCTTTATTCAAATAACTGTACATTATGCTAAAATTTTCGGTTCCACAGTAACAAATTAATATTATTTATCAAAGAAGCAACGGACACAAATTAAACGTCCACCCTAATGATATCATCATAATTGAACTCGACTGTCGTCCTTCGAGAAATTAATACATTAATTAATGACCATTAGCAGTAGTGAACTACAAACGCAACCGCAAAAACAGTAGATCAAACAGTAATAACACCAAACGTTTAATAATTTTGATAATGGTCTCATAGTTCATCAATCATTTTCGCTCGAAGCGTTTTCCTGAGAACAAAACTTCCCCACAGAAGATGAATTCGATCAATTTTATTCTAAGCACAATAATTTTCATTCAATCTCTCTCCCCTTCATTGAAACGAGTCGAACGACTTGTTACTAAGTAATAGGTATTTCTCTGTCATTTGTTGACTCAATAATATAATAGTTACATGTTTTCAATAGTAATCAACAAATGGACCAATAATATATTTATGAAAATTCTACTTTATGTTAATAAATTATTGTAAAACCAATGAAACATAATTTTATCAAAAATCTACATATACTTTACATAAAAATATAGAGGATGACTCATTGTATTCATTAGGGAAGACCACATATGTGGTTTGACGTTAAAAAATTACTAGCGTCGTTTTACCGTAGATAAGTATACATATTGGTGCTGTACTGTTCAATAAAGAATAATTTTAGTCCATTTGAAATAAATATAGTTTATCATTGTAGCACACCTTTTAGAATCAAGTAAGCGAAACACGTCTAAATAAATAAATATCCCATTCAATAAGATATTTGATAAAATATTTACGAGGAAGACACGTTTATTTATTTATTTTCCGTCTTAATCAATGCGTAACGTCTAGACACTTGTCCTATAGACACACGATTTAAGCTGAAGAATAAATTTCAAAACTTTAAACTAAAATTCATACGGATAATCAGAAAAT
Source organism: Daktulosphaira vitifoliae (assembly GCF_025091365.1). Taxonomy (NCBI): domain Eukaryota; kingdom Metazoa; phylum Arthropoda; class Insecta; order Hemiptera; family Phylloxeridae; genus Daktulosphaira; species Daktulosphaira vitifoliae. The sequence continues at coordinate 24,602,005 of NW_026099574.1, forward strand.
GTATCATTATTCCATTTAAGTCTTAAATATTAATATTACTGTAATTTTTGCAAGGCTGTCCAAGTTTAAGTTTTTTACGCTGTTAAATTTAATCACATATAAAAAATACTGTTTTTTAAATATATAAAAATACACTGACAGAGTAAAATAACTTATATAGAAATTCAAGTAAAAGGAAGGTTTGACTTTAAATAATATTTATAGATATGTACACATATCTAATAAGTTCAGTATTGAACACATAAAAGGATTACTCATTTATTAGGATTCGATGACAATCTTTATTGTAAGTGACATGACAGTGAAGTTTACCAACCAAAACAACTTTATAATACACGTCATAAGTAAGTGTATATTCCTTCGAAATATATAAGGACTACAGCTTACATTTGAGGCATATAATACTAAAACAGCCAAAGCTACAATTTTTCAAAAATCGTTCTTATAGCTTAAATCATTCAATAGTTGGTTTTTTATCTATGTCAAATCAACTTAACTTTCGAAAGTTCTTTTTTTAGTAGAGGTGTCGTACTTAAATCCTCTTTCAAAATATATTTTTAATTTTTTAAGTGTTTTGAGCTTTATGTCAGTGGGTTAGGTCACTTAATTTTTTTTTCAATTTCGAGTTAGGCCATTTGAATTTTTTATTTATTTTTTATATTGATAGTATCAAAAATATTTTGTACGTAGAAATACTTAAAAAAAAGATTAAAAATTAATCAATTTTTTTTTTTTTTTATTGAATTGGACTAACACATTTTTTAATTCTTTTGTAATTATTAAAATTCTAAAGTAGCTAATGTCACCTTCATTTTTTATAGACTTAAAATTTGTGGAAAATACAATAAATATTTAAAAAGATAAGATTTTATACCTAAAAGAGTGACTTATTTATTTGGAACTAACTAAATTATTTTTAATAATAGATAAAAAAAGTCGAAAGTATTATTAGTCTTAATTACGATTTCACCTTTGTGGCTTAAGCTATTCTAGCTCTATGTGCCTTTTTGATCGACAATGGAAGGTAAATTAACTTCACTTTAATTTAATATTAAGTTGCAAAAGGATGTACTTTTTATTAATAGAGGTTGAGAAACACGGTAATGTTTACGAACAGTTTAAAATGTTATTTGTTGGAGTTATATTTTTCTTTAAACGTTTTCAAATATGAACTTCTTATAGATATGTTACACGGTCAGTCGTTTAATATGATAAAAAGTTACATATATTGAAAATGAATACGAGTGCACATTTTTATATTTTAAAATCAAGTCGGTAACTTTTAATAAAATGTTGGTTTTATTTAATTTTTACATGACTGTACAAAACATATTCTAAAATAAAATACGTTTTCAATGTATAGTTATTACAGAGACACATATGATGTTTAATAAAAATAGTAATACCATATTTTTTATCAACAGAGTGAACTTCTCTTAGCCCTCGCTTTTATACACTGTTGTAAAGTATATGTAAATTGGTAAATCGATATTATGAGCGGTAGCAACTCAATTTATTTTGTAAATTTTATATTTTTTATTTACTGTATGAAGTTTACTTGGTATAATAACTTATTATACTAAGTGTCAATAAATGACTTGATATTTCATATGTAATATTTAGCGAATCCTTATAATTAGATCAAATTACATAATTCAAGTAAATAATTGTAATTTTGTAAATTTAAGATATTATTTTATTTAAATAGTGGCATATATGCTTATATCCGTTAAGATATTTTTATGAAAATATATTTAAAAAATTCATCACAATTTTTTAATGATATTTTTTATTGATGACGTTGGCAACGTCAATTTGTTTTTTAAAATGTCTAATAGATCTTAGATTGATTTTAAATATAATAGTGAAAATAGTCTTTTTTTTTTTTTATGGAAACAATTTAAACGATTTTTTTCATATAATTAAAAACATATATTCATTTGTAGCTCATTATAGTGAATGGACTGTAGATGTTTTACACATTTAGTTACGTTTAAATGTGCTAAAACAAAATGAAATAACAGATTGTTTTATACTTTTAGTCCTTGACACTGGACGTTAGTTGCTAAACTATAGAAATATTATGTGCCGCACGTTGACTATTTCTTTGTTTTTATACATTACACGATCAGACATATTATCCTGTATCCGGCTCATTTGCTTTCCTTGCAGTTTTTATTTGACGTCTACAAAATAAGTTTTTAAAAAATATATACTAGTTAAAACTTATATAATTTAGAAATTTCTTTTTTTTTTTTTTTTTTGTAGTTTCTACACTATTTTTATAATTTAAAGAACAGTTGACGTTTGAGTATAACATAAAATTATCAAATTGACATTTAAGATATTACTAATCTAGCTAAAAAAAACAAATTTAATTGTATGGATTGTAAAAAATATTTACTTGGTCACAAGGACGATTTGGCTGTAAGAAAATAATTTAAATAATTATACTAAAGGTGTTCTTATATATGAGATGTATATATATATATATTGCAATTTCATAAGTAACTTCAGACAAGCGAAACGATTTCGACATAGAACAGCTTACGAGATACATGCAAAGTAACATCTGTTTTTATTTTGGTTTTTGAGAATAAACACTATAAAAGTAATGCTTAAGTTATGATGATAAAAAATTGCTTTATTAAACCTGTATACATAAACAGAGTTAATAAAATTATGATAAAATCTTAAGTTTATCAGGGTAAACAACAGTGTATTTACAATAAACAGCGTTTAACGTAATCCTCTCGTTTTTCTTTTTGGTGGTTGATAAACTATAAAGAATTTTATAGTAGTGTAATTAAGGTTTCTTTATAAGCACATATACCTAAGAAAAATTTTCACTTCCCCTTCATACAAAAAAAACCCAGCACAGTGGGGTCGCGGCA
>NW_026099574.1:24604998-24659024 GCF_025091365.1 Daktulosphaira vitifoliae
GACAGACACAAAAAAAAAAAAAATAAACACATCATGGTAAAATTAATACCTTCTCAGCTTCGCATCGAAGCTAAAATGTATCTTCGCCATATAATTATTTTTGTCGTGAGGAGGATATGACACTCATATCATTCCATAAATACACCACTGTGCGAATGAGCCGTCGTTATTGATGTTGAAACCTTCAATTTTATTTTAACTACGTGCTTACCTACCATGTACAATACTGATGTTAATAAACCATACGTCCTGCTTTACAGTCGAAGCGTAGGCAATTGGACTCGTTCACCGAGACATATAACTCAGAAATGCCAAAAAAAAAAAATAATAGTAATAATAATGACGAAGTACAAACGTAATCGCTAGAAAAGATTTATTGCGTAATTCGGCAGTCCTTGATTTAATAATAATAACAATAAAAAACCAAACTAAAAACTATCACCAATTTTGTTATAATTATTATGTGCATCGGCGCATTTAAATGACTATGAATTTATACAACATGAATTTTGTTATTTTTAATAAAAATTCATAAAGTAAGATTTATGTTAATACATTACTTTCTTAATTTACTCTTATTTTATTTATCATAATGGAGTTATCGTTTTTAAAATAAAATTAGTCTTTTACCTGTAATTTGACGGTAGTATTCAGTATGGAGTAACAAACTGTACCTTGTAATACTCAAAAATATTTCTGTAAACCACAACTGATTTTATGAACACCAATAATATATGAGTAAAACTACAATTTTATAAATTGTATTTTAGAGGAAAGTTTTTTATTATAAGCCATTAATAACATTATTATATAATGTTATTAAAAGCAATATTAATGATTCTTTAAAATTTTACTGAGGAAAAGTTGAAAAACCAAATCCTTACAGCAAAATTAGTTCCGATTACTAATGTATCATATAAGGAGTGTTGATTTATCCTTGACCACCAAATTTTTCCTAAAATAATAATTAAAATAAAAAATTAATTGAATTTCAATAGTAACATTATTTTTGTCGATTTTATTTTATGCTTTATTTTTTTTTTAATTTCAAAATACACAAAAATAGTAAAATAATCAATAACATAAATTTTAAACTTTAAACACAACGTATAATATTGGTTTCATTTAGTTAAAAATAAAATATACTCAATTTTTATTTCCCTTGCTCTCAAATGGGTGTCCATGGACATATACAGTACTTCAATAATTATATTAATATGAGCTTTTGTATCGTATTTATTAAATATAGCTATTTTATTACACTAGTTTTATCACAAGATTATTGATTTTTTATAAACAATGTAAAAAGTATTTAAGATAATCCATAAAGTAACGATATACATTATTATTTTATAGATTTATCATTTTGAAGTGCATTTATGCTATTAACTGTGGTTGTGTAGTAAAATGGAGGTGATTCCTCTTATTAGAAGTTCAAACACTGGTTCGGAAACGTCTAATGGCGGCAATGACATTAAAAGACGCGTTCAAGAATGGTCAAGACTAGACAGACTGACTGGTATATTGGAACATGCCAGAGTCGAAGCCGATCAATGGACTAATCACACAGCTAATACAAAACATAAATTTGGAAAAGTATGTACAACTATTTTTTTTATTAAAGATACAATTGTGTTATGGGGGTTTCATAACCACTCCACCCGTTAAAATATTCGATTAATTAGGACAAGGCATGGTGTGGAAGTTTCTATTTTTCACTAATATTATACAATTTTTAGCTATATTAAAATTAAAGAACATATAATTTGTGATTTCTACCAATGGTCTCTAAAAAGAGAAAATAGTTGATCTGTTTCTAAACGAGAATTACTCATCCATACTTATATTTCTATACATCAGTTATAACGTTTAAAAATGTATTATGTAGGAGAAAAATTTATACTTTCCATACAATAAGACTCAAAAATCATTATACTGATTTTTAAAACTTGTGATTATTATAATTTTATTTAACAAAGATAAATAACTATTTGTTGGAGCATTCATTATGTATGTAAAAAAAAATGAATAATTTAGTAAAGTTTTATTCTTGTTGTTATTAAAATGCTCAATAAATATTAAAAATTGTAAATATATTTGAGTCNGTTGTTATTAAAATGCTCAATAAATATTAAAAATTGTAAATATATTTGAGTCCACAAAAGTTTTATTATATTAAAACTTATAAAGTTATAGACATAATATACATACATTTGTATATATATATATATATATTTATTTATTTTTTATACTCTACTTCAATCAGCAATATAAGATGCCAAATATAGTGAAACAACTTTATTTCTAAGAGGGAATTAATTTAACTAAAGTTGTTCTAGCTAAATTTGGTGTTAGACATTACCCTAACTCAGAGTTTAGATATAAAGGTCAATTTTCTCTCGTTAACCATATTTTAACACAAAGTTCATTGGCCAAACGTAAAAACCGTACACACTCATGCCTATATTAACCCAGCTAGCTATTTCACATACCATATCTAACAAATGAAAAAAGTCAAATCATGCAACCATTGATTAAGTCATTAACCGAATAAAAATAAGTATAATTTGATTTTAATTTAATTAATAATGTTATTATTGTTGTTTATTTTGGTTTTAGGTTACGAATACACGAGCGCGAAATTTAGCTGATGGTAGTAAAGAGCAAACAAAACAAACAAAACAACTCGAAGTATTTCAATCGCATACAGATGGCTGTTCGGTTCAAGTTATCAGATCTCATACGAGTACTACGAGTTCCTGGCATAATTCTAATGTAAATAATTTATTCTCAAAAAGTTTTTTAATGATTATTTAGAAATAAATATTTTGTTTTACTCAAAAAATAAATACTATTAGCATAACTCGCACAAAAATGTTTACATAATTATTGGTTTGTATTAAATAATAATAAAAATTTAGATTTAATTTTTTAAATTGTTAATTTTATTTTTTAGACTATTTCAGGATTGCCACAATGGTCTTCTATATTTGATAAAAAAGAGCCTCAATTTGATCAATTTAATCTCGAATTCAGTCCTCTAGATGTTAGCTCACAAAAAAACAAAGCTAGCATTGGAAGAAGTGGTTCGATTAGTAGTAGAAGACCTCCAACTCGCCGTCCACAGACTGTTAGATCAAACTCACCTATAATTGAACTTGTTGATTCTACTGATAACGATGAAACATCAAATAATCATCAAGAACAAAACAGTGATTCCAATTCAACAAACCTCAATCGTTATAAAAGTTGTTCAACCGATGAAATACATAGTGAAACTACGGAATCTGATGATCACCACCTAGACAGATCTTCTAGATTCCGTAGGTCATTACAGCTATCTCAATCTAAAAATGTCCAAGAATCTAGTCACAAAGTTGTTGGAGAACTAGAAGATGTTTTAAAAAAAGTTTTAGGTAAAAAATTGCATGTTATAAATAGAGAAGAGTCGACGGACGATGAACAATTGATAAAACCTTTGTCAGCTTTAAAAAAACCAGCGTTTATTACAGTAGAGAGTTTAACCGAAACTAAAAATAATCTAAAACACTATGATGATCAAAGTAAAGATGACGACGGCATAGAGCCAGATGTAAAACCTGTTGCAAATATTAGAAGTTTGGATTACAGAGGATCTACGTTAAATAGAAACGAAGAATGGTACAATAGACGAAAGTCTTATGGATTCGAAAAAATGGCATCAGATCAAAACGACAAATATACAACAGACTTATCAGCAATTGATTCTTCTACGGATAGTGGTATTTGCCGTTCAACAGAAAACGGTTTGTCAAGTTCAAGTCGCCAATCATCAACAGACCGCGAATGTATTGCTGATCTTGTTAAAAAATATTCCAACAAAGAAATTAATAATAATAACAGCCAAGTTAATCCATATAGTACAACTTTAGTGACAAAAGGTAGGATATTAGAAGCCATAAACAGTCTAAGAACAAAATCAAATACTTGCTTTGATAATGTAAAATTTGGTGAAAACATATCAGTAAATTTAAAAGAAAATGACAAACAACAAGTAAGATTTTATGTTATCTAAACATATATTTTTTTAATTTATTATATTTTAAAGATTTTTGGAAGACGACTATCTGTTGATGCAGACCAAATATTAGAAAAAGAAGAAGTTCCCAAACGTCATTCAATAGCTGTTGTAAGCGAAGTAATAGACAAAGTTCAAAATGTTGACAAGAAGGTTGCTAGTAAAAAAGTAGAATTTTGTAGAACAGAAGTACATTTTGATACTACCCCGGGAAAGATAAATATTGTTGATATGGAAGATAAGCCTGCACCAGCTCAGATATACAGACCAAAAAAAAAGTAATTTAATAATGAACTTTAACTTAAAAAATAATGTTGGTTCTTTTTAAAAATTACTAATCGTTAATTAAATTTTTTTAGATACAATCGACCACCCGATAAAAATAATGGATTACCCGAATATCATTTTGGAGTTACTCCTAATGATATAGTATTGATTGAACAAAATAAATCTAGTACAGATGAAGATGATAATAAACCAAAAAGTATTCTAAAACCACAACAACAAAATGTAAAAGAAGAAAATTTGGGTATAGCGTCTGATAATGGAATCGAAGTGAGGATCTCCTCGACTGAATCTACTCCAGTAGACTATCGACGAGCTTCCTGGTCAGTGGCTGATAGGGTAAAGCAAGTAGAAGCTATAGGTTTTTCTACTAGGGTTAATTTTACTGAGGGTGAAACTACAGCAGTCGGTTTTGATCCAGCTGATCCTAAAAAATATCACCGTTACTCTTATAATGAAACTAAGTCACCAGTCTGGAATCAAAATAACAGCAACGCTGCAGGTACAAATTTAAATTTTAAAGCATGGTACGGGTTTGAATAAGTTCTTCTACTCAAATGAACATTTTAATGATAATAACAAATTAAATACTCTAAAAACAAAGCTTATTTTTTAATACTAAGTTTTTGACTATGCCTGAATAATCATAAAAATATACAATCCGCTTTACATAAAAAAATTATATTTGTAGCTATTTTCCAAAAGCTGATATGTCACTTTTAGCATTTTTTTAGGTCAACAAAAACAAATGAAAAATTCTCAATGGTATATTATTGAAGTTCAAAAGACAAACCTTCCTAATAAAACTGACTCTTAATTTTTTGATACAAATAATAAAAAATCTAAAAAAGCTCATTTTTTTGATATAATAGCTTTTGGATATGAGACACAGATATAAAAACGAATTTTTTATGAATATACTAACAATTTTAAAATGAATTATAATAACATTTACTTAATTATTTTAAACTAAAATACTCATCAAATATTACAAACATGATTTTTAATCCTTTTATAACTTTTAATAACTCAATATACACACTAAATAAATTTAAAATTATAAAATGTAGAAAAAATTAATTTAATAAACAAATGTGTGTTCTGTTATAAGAATAACAGTATATTTTATATATCAATTTACATTACATCACTAATTGTTTACTAATATTACTCAAAAAACTTTACTTATTTACTACAAATAAAAACAATTACTTCTCATTAAAAATTAAATTCAGGTGCTAGTATGTTATTAACTTAATCAATAAATAACTTTAAATTAAATCTTTAAATTAAAACATAATCTTCAATCCGAATTAAAGATAACATCATTAATTAAGATTTGTAAATACTTTTTTTTTTTTATTGCACATTTTCTCCTGTAGATTTTTTTTTTCTGATGAATAAGCTGATGAATATAAAATAAAAAAATACTTTTTTTCAAGGCAAAACAGTAAATTGTTGAGCATGGCTTATGTGATATTATATGTAGTTTTACGCTTTTATATATGTTGTGTGCTCTTGTACTTACGTGCCTCAGTCATAAACAGTAGTGATAGCAGTAGTAAAACAAATGCAATGCATTTTGTGCAGCTTATATGAACAGCTCTATAGTGTCTTGCAGCATGGTAAAATACTATAATTATATTAGAAAGCATGGATCATTTACAAAAGATGGAATAGTATAATAATTAATAGTATCTGGGACATTACAGATAACGCTGTGAAATGTCATGAGAAACTTTTGGTCCGTATTGGTACATCTGGTGCCCAAACGCATTCTATAGAATCAACTTCTGGAAAAGTCAACGACTGTACACTAGCATCCACTTCGTTGGTTATGAATACTCCATTTCGTTCAGAACAACCTAGCACATATACAGAAGAAATTAATATAAAAATGCAAAGTCGAATCCAAAAAGCTAGTAGCACATCATGGCCTCGATCCAATCACAAACATTTTTCGGCACTTGCGTTTAGAAAATTTAACATATTGAAATCATGTACTGTCATCAAACATGACCAAGCTTCGGAATCAATGCCGGAAGTTTTAGTTGCCTTGGATGACCTGAGTAAAACTATCGATCAGCAAATCGTAGACAGTAGCACAAACAAACACGTGATGCTTATTAAAGTACGACAACCCCGAGATGAAATTCGCGGTCGACTGGAGTACGCAAAAGATCTCATGAGTACGGATGAGACTAGTGAAGAGAGTTTAAAGGCTGATGAAGAAGTCAGGTCATACATGGCCGCTGACTGCAATGAAAATGAACAAGACTGCTCCCCTTATTCCCATACATGCGACAACCTGAAAAAGCTCATATCTACCATAGAACAAAATAATGATCTTTTATTTTGTAATCAAGGTACTCTTTTATAAATTGTAATAGGAGAAATTGTGCAATATTAATCGACCTCTAGTAAAAATAACAAAGAAAATCATTATAATATTTAAATGCACCAGTGTTAAAATAATTCTAAATCATTTTTCAGATGGTTTTATCAAACAATCAGAAGATAAACTTTCACCAGTAACAAACGTCAGTTCGGTACTGTTGAACCATGAACAACAATTAACGTCAAATGAACAGTCCAAGTTCCAACCAGTAAAAATTCATACCGTACCTATGACAGTACTTGATGAAAATTTTGTTGCGATACCACAAAAAACTAGTAAAAAAGTCCCGGTTAAAATTGTACAAGATAATCGAAAAGAAAAATCAAAATTGACAGTACCAGCAATTAAAAAATGCACTCCTAGTGTTTCGCTAAAACAGGTATTTTTTATTTAATAATGATCAAATAAAAATAAAAGTTGTTTGTGGATTAAAGTAATTGATTATAATTAATTACTTTAATCGGTGTAAAACTTGAACATTTAAATTTTTAGGTTCCTATGACAATTCAACCAAAAATAGCGTCCCAAGAAAGAGAAAAAAAATTTGATAAAAAAGAAACGACCACCAGTGTTATTGGGCCAAGAGTAGGTAGTATACGAATTAGAGACAAAACTTCTCAGAGTAGAAATCAAGATCTTTTCAGCACTGGCAGAGACAGTTGGTGCAATATGCCAAAAGACTTGGGACCCAAACTTAATAAGTCTAAAGTGACAACGTACAAACAACGAAATTGTAAAGACATCGTGGAATCTGTAGAAGTATCAGTACTTGAAGAATTAAACCGCGCAGCCGATGAGATCTTAAAAGCGGTGAATGGATACACAGATGATGAATCTCAAATGCATTCGAATTTTGACGATAAAAAGAAAAAACCAGATGATGCGAAATTAAAAAATAAAAAAAGGGCAGCTAGACTTTTACAGAGAGCTAACAGTAGAGAAGCTCTTTTACATCTTGATGAAATTAGTTCTTCAGAAGATGAAGTAATTGAAGAAACACAACGAACAAAACCAAGAACTCAAAGAAAAAATAAATCACAGCAAACTAATAATAGCGTCGCCACTAAAACTACAACAAGTTTTACAAAAAAGTAATATTTTAATTTCATGTAAAAGTTCTCATAATAATGATTTTTAATAATTATTCACAGAATTCAAAATCGCACACAAACCAACAACACTTTAAAGTCAAATAATGTCCAACATAAAGTTCATCCAACTTACTATGGAAACGTATCAAACAGTTCTACTCAAACAACGAGATATCGAACCAAAACATCAGATATTAAACGTAATAATTAAATAAAAAAATTAATTATAATTTTAGTTGGGCGTTATTTGTTTAATTTATAAGTAAACGACCACATTAATATATGAAGTTAATATTCCAACATATTTAGTTATTGTAAACGAATAATATTACTTACAATAGTATTTAGTTACCATATAAAAATTTAGTTAATCTTTAAAAATCTTTATATCTAAGATTTGAATTAAAGAGCTTCTAAACTCTTTTATTCAAATTAAGGAGACCATGATTACATTGTTTACTTTTCTACAAAAACAAATAAAATTTTGAGTATTTAAATATTTATAACATTTAATAAAAATAAGAGCAATAACATAATAAAGACAAATTAATCATATTTTAAGATAATTTATAACTTTATAAATACACTGATTATAAATATTGTTTTAAAAAATTTTTATTTTCAGAATCTATTGATCAGAAAGAAAACAAACCGAAGTATCAAAGCAAAATAACGACCAGGGTTTTTAATTCAAAGTAATTTTATAGTATTATTAATGTGGATTTGATTTATGTAATACTTTTATGATTAGTACCCTTGAGACGCGATGAAATTAAATTGTCAATTCAAATTGTTTGATAAGTTACAATTTCGGCCTGGTCTCAGAGACTTTTTAAATTTATCCCCACAACTTATCTTTAATGTGTAAACAGCTCCTAAAAATAAACAAAAATGCTATTTTTTTTTAATATTGCTATTTTTTATATTGTTATTATTTTTAATTATTAGTATCTACAGTTTAACACAAACAACAAACACATAAAAATCGCAGGGGCTTAATAATCCCCATTAAAAATAATTTACAAAATAGCTCCCATAGAAACAATTATATAGATATTAACTATAAAGTTAAATATTTTAATATATAAATATTTTGTATTTATACAGAGTGGAACGGATCTAACTGACAATTCATATAACTTATGATCAGTGTTGGGAAAGTTCCTTTTTAAATGGAACTCGTTCCGTTCCCCGTTCATTTTATAAAATATGAACTCGTTCCAGATCCTAGTTCTTTATATTAAGAAGGAACTTGTTCCAGATCCAGTTCCTCCAAAATAAGAACTCGTTCCACTCTTCGTTCCTTTTATGTAACCAAGTTATTTAAAAAATTGTGGCAATGAGATCATGATAACGGTCATCAATGATTTTCATCAGCAGTCGAATACAAAACAAATTTGTAGTATTCCTTATCTAAAAGTATTCGAAAATTATATTTATAAAAAGGTAGTAAATGCTAACGACTTGTGTCAACGCGACCAATGTCTATTGTCTTCATATAAGTTAGAAATAATAAATCAGAAAACCCAAAACCTTTAACATATATTAGTTAACAAGAAACGACGATAATATTCGGTGCATTATTTAATATATGTACACATATATTAAATATTTACTGTATACCTACATGTGATAATAACTCTATAGTCAATTGATTCATTTAAACAGCCTACGATCTCGGCTGGGTATATAGGGGACTTCCATTGTCAAAAGTCAACTAAAAATACCTTGATATTTTAATGTCTAGATACGAAGAAAACTACACTAAAACATGTTTATAAAAATTTTTAGGAACTGTAATTTCCGTTCACGTTCCTTAAAAAATGGAATTTGTTCATTTTCCTCGTTCCTTTATTTTAAAAGGAAGCAGTTCCTAGCTTCGTTCCTTCAAAAAGAACTCGTTCCAGGAATCCGTTCCTTTTGGAACCAGTTCCTTCTCAACACTGCTTATGATCTACATAACAATTTATACTTTTATTTTTTTTAATCAATTTTTACAATATAGAACTATATTTAAAATATGTTTTATGTTATTTTTTGCAATTAAAAAAAATATTTATTTGTTTTAAGATTTTAAGATAGTCATTTTATAGATAAGTTTTAAAGAAAAATTTTGATACCAAAAATTCTTATTTTAATTCAGTAGTTACGTTTATACAGCATTTTGAAATTTGTTAAATTTTGATTTTTTATACAATTTTTCTATGGTATCAAATGTCAGTCCATATTATGTAAAGTATAGAAGTAAACACTAATTACATTATTTATTGGTAACAGTACGCGATTTCTTTTCCATGGATAATAATAACGTTTAACACGCTTTATACAGAAATGATTATTCTAATCTTTATTACAAAAGTTAGAAATATTATCGTATGTCAACTACGAGTGTTCCATGGTTGGCGAAGTTAAAAGCGATAACAATTATTCATTTGGGTGATTCTATCATTGTAATCATATTATTATGGGATATTCTTTGTTAGGAAATTTCATAATAAATGCACTTATTCACTATTATTCACGTTTCAATTTATGATATATGAACCTATTTAATTGAAAATTCAACATGTTTTAGACAATGTTTCTATAATTTTTTTTAATAATCTGAATTATACTACTAAATGTTTTTTCATGTCAATTACAAATGCTTATTCAAATGTTAATAATTTTCATGGAAAAGAAATCGCGTACTGTTACCACTAAATAATGTAATAAGTGTTTACTTCTATACTTTACATAATATTGACTAACATTTGATATCATAGAAAAATTGTAAAAAAATTTAAAATTTAACAAACTTCAAAATGCTGTATAAAAGTAACTACTGAATTAAAATAAAAATTTTTGGTATCAAAATTTTTCTTTAAAACTTATCTATAAAATGACTATCTTAAAATCTTAAAAAAAATTAAAAAAAAAAAATTAATTTTTAAAATATTTTTTTTAATTCCAAAAAATAACATAAAACATATTTTAAATATAGTTCTATATTATAAAAATTGACTAAAAAAATAAAATTATAAAATGTTATGTTGATCATAAGTTATATGAATTGTCAGTTAGATCCGTTCCACTCTGTATATAACGTTGTATATACACTTAACTAACACATATAACATTTATTTTGTTAACAGAAAACCTAAGAATCCTATCGAAGAAACTAGAAATCGCATTAAAGGAAGTTAAAGTTTACGATTTTTTTTATGATATTATACTTAAATTAACATTATACTATGTGTATTGACCATTCATAATATATTGACGTGGTTCTAACTAGATATATTAATTTATACATTATAAATAATATTTGTTTATAAAAAACTTTGGGTAAAATTACTTTAATATTTTATGTTTCGTAATTGTAGTTTTTCTCTATTGTTGCAATGTATACAAACTTTTAAATTAATTTAAAATTTTGTTATACGATATGTTACTTTTTTATATAAGACATGTTTATTAACAAAATAAAGTGTGATTTTACCATTAAATATTAATATTTTTAATTGTATTAATCGTATATGATTACCATATCAATCATATATATATGTTCTTTTATGGTCTTCCTCCAAATTTATTTTTCTATTTGTTTATGCTAAATGTTTAAAATTTATATAAGCATTAATTTTTTTACGTTTTTTACTTTTTTAAGAACAATAACAAAGAATAATTCTTTGATCCCATGAAAAATATACTTAAGTCAATTTGATTAACTTTTACAAAAAAACACTTAGAAATTTTGAAAACATACACATTTATAAGAACATTTTTACTTACGTAGTAAAACTTGAACCTTTCTCCTTTCTCTAGAACAAAATGATTAAACTCCATCAATTGTAGACGAAAAAATTAAACGAGTAGCTGTTTGAGGTGAAATGTTTATTAATTAAGAATTTTAAAAATAATCTCATCAATATATATATATTATTTTTTCAATGAACTTGTGAGAGATTACCACTAGCAAATAGAAATGTAAGAAGTTAATTTTTATTCAACAATATTTTTATGACCTATTGAAATGATTTTAAAAGAAAACAGAATTTTGGGGAAAAAATATTAGAGAGTGAGTTAAGAGCTAATACCTCCTAACTTATCTATAACTAAATTAATAATTTTAAAACAAATATAGAAAATGTTTTTAATCTTATTAAGTATAAAATTAATAAGGATATTAATTTAATTTATTAAAATAATAATTATTATTTACATAAAAATCAAATATATGTTAATTTTGTTTCAACGACAATAATTGTTACTTAATAAAATAGTCATAATTATTATTACTATGCCTAAATTTATAAAGACGATAAGTATTTACGATTTTTTTCTTAATTCTACACAATAAAAATACAATTTAACTGATTAAAATGTTAAATTGATTAAAATATTAGAGCCGACAAATTAATTAACTAATAAACTAATTATTAAATAATGGCCTGACTCATTATTTTATCAAATATTTCAAAATGTACATTGGTCTCATGTGACTTTTTAAACAGGATTTTGTTTTAATCATGTTTTTTAACAACTCTGATTAAATATATAGAAAGGATCTATTCTTTATCTATGTCTATAAAAGTAACATTAAGAAATTATGTTACTAGTATTTTCTAATATACAAATAAATAAGTTTTAGTTTATATCACTGGTTAAAGTGGAAAAAACTACGAACAGGGATTATAGTTCCTAAAAAATGAGGAGCGTTCCGAGCCACACCGAATTGTCTCCCCTCAAAGGTTAAAAATAATATTGATCATAATAAGCAAATATACTTAATTAGTAAAAAAAAATTTTTTCAATAAATGAGTAAATTAGTATCTTATACAATTTTTGTTATTTCATTTAAAATTAATTAGAAATGAATGTTATTCAAAACATCACAAAGTCAGTATTAAAATTTTAATTTATTTTGAAAATCAATACCCAACAGTTTTTTTAAGTTTTAAATATTATACTATAACAGAAACAAATTGAGAAAAAAAAAAACATTAACAGTAACCAATCTAGGTAGGTATCTACACATAAAATAATGAATTAACAAATATACTAATTTAATTTATAAAATTTAAAAAAAATTAAAAATATATCAACAACCTTGGTAGATATATTAATATAACAAATGTTTATATCACCTTAAATTTTTATTTCTATAACTTTATAACCCTTAATATAATAAGTCTTTTAGTTCCATATGTAGTCACAAATTAATTACATGTTTTTTAAACTTAAATTAAAGAATTAATTAAACCTTTGAATAATACAAAAAAAAACAAGTACTTATATTACCACGGTCGTATCATAAAATTCTTAGCAATTTTATAATTTAAGTTCTTCTACAGATATTTTTTTTTTAACAATTTTGAAATTTTGACTATTTGAATAAATTTTTTATATTAACGTTTTCCACTCTGCAGAACTTAAAACTAAAGCGTTTCCACGGAATTTTGGGATTTGATTTAAAGGGGACGTTAAATTGAATGCCAAATAAGAAGGGGGACTTTGTCCCACTCCGTCCCTCACTTTAGTCACTTGTTTATATTATTTATATTTAGTTATGTTAGATAGTAGAAACGTAATTTGAAAATTTTGATTTCATTTAAATTATTGAGAGAACTCGAATGATTTGAGGAATACAATTGAAGCGAATTAGAATAATTTTCAATCAGCTGTTTCTCATGGAAAAGAATACTAAACTGATAGTATTTAGGATAACTCTGTTTTACGAAATCACATGTATAGCAATTGTGAGCCGGAAATTAGAATAGCCGCCTATCAGACAAACGCAGAAGCTTAGAATTAATTTACTTTACTTTACTAAAATATTGATAAAGATTTTCACGTTCTTGAAGTAAGTGTTTTAATATAATTGAAGAGTTAATTTTTGTACAATTTTTAATAAAACTATTTAACATAGATAAAATATATTCTTGAGGTTATCTATTTACGATCGCGGAACCCTTTCAATGGCAACTATATTAAAATCATCTAAATTGATTTGTTACACATGTGAGAATATTTAAAATATGATATAATGAATTAATTTTACCTGATATTTAAATAAAAAAACGCATTAATTTGTTACAGTGCCCCGTAATCGGTCTGCTTCGAATCTTACAAGGTGTATTCAAACATTACATGTAAGCACAATTTATATAAATTTTATTGCTTGTAATTTAAGTCATACTCAGCTAAATTAAATTGTAAAATAAATGTTGGCTTATATTTTTAGATATATCTAGTTATTTTACCTAAAAATTCCTACGTGTTTGTATGTGTTTATACTAAAATATCATAAGTATTAATTAAATAGTTTATTAATATTCAAATATTTTGTTTAAACTATTAGAATTTATGTAATAACATTTAGTATTTCATTTTATGCTTATCAGATTTATTTGATTATTCAAATTTTTTAAATTACCTCAATAAATTATGTAAGACTTTTCTATTGTAATTATCTCATTTTAACTACTTCAATCTATCTTAGTATAGTTGAACTTATTTTACCCATAAAAGGAACCTGCAAAAAACTTTTTTTATTAAAATAAAAATATCCAAATGAAAAATTACAATTAAAATTTAAATATGAAACCAAGAATGAAAAAAAAATGTAAGGTATTGACCATTTAGAGTTAAATAAGTTCCTATGCATTAAAGTTAGATGTAATTTGATTTGATCTAATGTATTGGATGAAATTTGTAATTAGAAAATTACAGGTCAACAGAAGTTTTGGATTAGTACTTTAAAAGTTATTTACATTTATACACTTTGGTAGTAGAAGAGTTGTAACAGATAGATAAATAATTATTTTTTTTTAGAGGTGCAATGTACCACTTCAAAGATGTATGAATGATTTTCTTCATAGAAGAAATGCAGTTATTGGTACAGTTGTTGGTCATGCTAGAATGTATGCTGCTCCAAATGAAAAAAAAGTTTTTCAACGTGTAAAACCTCATTGTAATATTGGTACAATAGGGCATGTAGACCATGGCAAAACTACATTAACAGCTGCTATTACTAAAAGTAAAAAAATAAATAAAAAGGTTTTCTTATAGACTTACTATCAATTTATATACTCCAATAAACTTAGTTTTTACTTAAAGTTATAATTTTTTTTTTTTGAAATTTAATATTGTTAAACATTTTTTTTCCAAACTTTGATAAAAATTTTAAAGGTAGCATCACATCAACTAAAACGATTATTTCACAAACACATGTAATGTTTTTTTGGTTTGAAAATATACATAATGGTCTCGCATGTTTTGGTAAATCTTATAATTTTTGATTCAGTGACTATTTTGTAGTACTTTTATTTTTAAATAACTTGTTTACACTTTTGGACTACAATAATAATGTATGTTATAATATTTTTTGAATTTATGTAAAAGTTAATGAAACTTTTCAATTTCAAATAACATAAAAAAAAACTTTAACTGCTTTTGAAAACAAACATTAATATAGCAAAATTCATAAGAAATGTTTTAATACATTTGGTAAATTAAATGACCTAAAATTTCAAAATTTGACTTAACCACTTTCTCTCAAAAATCATTTTTATATTTTTGGATTGTATTCATTTTTAATGATGGATTTTTTTTGTTTAATAGTTTTGTCTTCAAAAAAGATGGCAAAAATGAAGCAATATGCAGACATTGATAATGCACCTGAAGAAAAAGCTCGTGGAATCACAATTAATGTTGCTCATGTTGAGTATGAAACAGAAGCAAGACATTACAGCCATACTGATTGCCCTGGTCATGCTGATTATATTAAAGTACTTAAAGATATTTTTTAATTTCATTGTTATTTGCTAATCATTAAATTTTTTATAGAATATGATCACAGGAACTAACCAAATGGATGGAGCTATCTTAGTAGTAGCAGCTACAGATGGTGCTATGCCTCAAACAAGAGAACATTTGTTGTTAGCTAAACAAATTGGTATTGGTCACATCATTGTTTTTATTAACAAAGTTGATGCAGCTGATACTGAAATGGTTGAGTTAGTTGAAATGGAAATTAGAGAATTACTCACTGAAATGGGTTTTGATGGAGAAAATTTACCAGTTATCAAAGGATCAGCTTTATGTGCATTGGAGGGACGAGAACCTGAAATAGGTACTATAACACTGTATAAAAATATACATATTATGTAATTATTGACTTCTAAATTTATTTTAAAGGTCAAAAAGCAATTGAAACTCTATTAGATGAAGTCGATAAATATGTACCACAACCTGTTCGAGACTTGGACAAGCCTTTTATGCTACCAGTTGAGCATGTATATTCTATACCTGGTCGTGGTACTGTAGTTACTGGTAGATTAGAACGAGGTATTATTAAAAAAGGAAATGAATGCGAATTTGTGGGTTACAATAAAGTTATAAAGTCTACAATTACTGGTAAATTTATTATGTTCATGTCTTCAAAATTATTATTTTTATTTAATTTACTTTTATTTTTAGGTATTGAAATGTTTCACAAAATTTTAGAGGAAGCCCAAGCTGGAGATCAACTTGGTGCTCTAATTAAAGGTACTAAAAGAGATGATTTAAGGCGTGGAATGGTATTAGCAAAACCTGGTAGTGTAAAAATGCAAGATAATGTAACTACTCAAATTTACGTTTTGACTAAAGATGAAGGAGGCAATGGCAAACCTCTTATACCTTACCAACAGCTACAAATGTACTCTAAAACATGGGATTGTGCTGTTCAATTAAATGTTGTTGGAAAAGAAATGGTCATGCCAGGGGAAGATTGCAGGTATTTTACATTAACTGTAAATTATTGTTAAACTAAAAGTCTAACATTAATGTCTTGATAGCATCGAGTTGAAAATGATCAGACCAATGGTCCTAGAACAAGGACAAAGATTTACTTTACGTGTAGCTGGTCAAACTGTTGGCACTGGAGTTATAACTGGAGTCAACAAAAGACTATTAGAAGAAGAAAGAAGAAGTTTAACAGAAGGCAAAAAAGCAAGAGAAAAGAGGAAAGCTGCTGAAACATCTGGAGCATAAATAAGACAATTTTTTTCAGTGCTCTTATTAACAGAATGTAAATAAAACTAGTGTGCTATGAATAGCCCAGGATGGATATTATTATGAATAAAAAACTTTAGTTTTTGTATTTCTACGATTGAATGTTTAGTTTATCGATTGATTATTTAAATAAAACTATGTTAATTAATATAATAATAATATAATTTTACATTGATGTATTAGCTTTAAGATTAACAAATTACTAATCAACTATTTTTGAAGTAATCAAGGCATAAAGTAGGGAGCATGTTTAATTTCTAGACATGTAAGATGTGCTTTTATCATTCCTCATAAGAACCAATGTTTATTCAAATTACTTTCCATTAAATTTATTCAGTACTTCTGCTTCTTAAGTACACATTGTTACAAATTATTTTTAAATATATACTACAATTTGAATAAAAAAAAAAATTCTAAAGCCCAAAAAAATTTTAATTATCAATTTTCATTTTATTTCATAATATTAAGTGACTAATCTCCACTTTGATGGTTGTGCACAATCTTTCATTTTATCACCACACAAACGGTTGAAAGTGGTTTCTGGATGAAAACCAAGAATTTCTCGCTCTTCTTGTATTCGAAATGAAAATGTTGACTCATGAGTACCTATAAAATAACTAAAACAAGCAACGAGTTAGATAAAAGTAACTCAACAAATTTAACTAAAATTTACTCTGCTTGTGAGCATATTATTTGATCAATAATAGCAACCCCTCCATCTTTATATGATTTTAAGATTTCCTCATTAGCATCATACTTAATAACATTGTAGCCAATTAATAGCTCTTTTAAATTATAGAACTCTAAAAAAAATTAGAGCAACATTTGTAAATTTTAAAATGCTCGTCAAAGTCTAATTTGTACCTTTATCAGATGCATCAGTTGACACAAACACAAATTTCAGGTTTTTAAGTGATTGAAGTTTTTCTAAAATTTGACTTGCAGCCCACTCTATACTAGGAACCTCTTGTGGACGACCATACAAAAAATCTCGACGTCGCAGATGAACACATAAATATTTATCAAGCAAAAAATTTGTTTTGAATGTATTAGCAATGTTTTTTAAATCTGTAGCAAACTGCATACTTTTTCTAATTAGCCAATACTCTGAACCACCATAATAGTCATGTAAAATAACTTCAGCATGATTAAACATAATTGTTCTAGAATTATAGTAATAATTTCAAATATAAAACTTTTATCATTATTATTACTATAATATTTAATAATTATTACAGGCATCTAAATGCATAATATACTAAGTAGTTAACTAACTTGAATAGATATTTATTGTGTTTAAATGCTAGTAACTCAAATAATAGTTATTTAAAACTTTAATATTACTTCTCTATTAAAGTTTTGATTGCTAAATCAAAAAAGTAACAAAAGTTGACAACTTGTAAAATCATACTAAATTTAAATTATTTTTACACATAAATCTTAAATAATATTTTATGATTTGATTGTAATAAAAAACTACAAGTGTGTTAAACAAAAAGTGTAAAATGTTGTATAAATTATAAGTTATAAGTGGTTCCATTTTTCTGTAACACTATAGGCTTAAATTTACCAAAACTAGGTGAGCTAGAATTAGTCACCAGAGCCGTGAGTAAATTAGAGATTATATTATACCTTTTCTTATACTAATCCGATTTAGATATTACTAAATGTTGAGTTATGAAGATGTTTATAATAAAAATAAAAGCATAGACTATACTACAAAATGCACAAGTAATAATAATTTAAAATTAAAAATAGTTTCTTGTTAGATGTCAATGTATAGTATCTGATACTTGTTTGACCAGTTCACATGGTGCACAGACGGAGGATGACAATCAATAAGATATTTTGATAGTAATATAAAAAATAAATAGTGATAAAAACATTTCTGGCTATTGATGGCCAACAGCCGCAATTTACTACAAATAGTACATAATATAAATTTAATGTTATTTTATAGTAGTGACTGGTTATGCCAATATTTGATAAATATAATACTAATTTTTCATTTTAATTTTAAAATGTTTAAACAATATCCAAATTTCAAACTGTACTTGTATTTTGTAGAAATACTAAGGGGGCTACAACTACTTATTTTAGTATTTAGAGGGCTAAGTCTCTTTAAAACTCCCTCTCTCCAGATTTCTACCTATGTGTTATAAATTTTTTTCTCGAGCTCTTTCTTACTAAGTTATATAATGTGAAGTGACTAAATAGTGTCTGCAAATTTTTACAATTTCATTACACATAATGTGTTGTAAAGTACAAAAATGAATATACCTTTAATCAGGTATTATAAAAGAGTTACTACCTCTCATAATTCAATTTTAAGTATTATTACCTAGGATTAAAATCATTAATGATTTCAATTAAAAGACTTGATGGTCCTTGAAATGATAAACACAAATTCATTAATGATGTTAAATTTGTATAATTCCATACTTGATTTTTCTTAATATCTACACAATCTGTAACTTCCCATTTGTCCGACCAATCATGATTAGGATCTGATAATCCACGGTAATGCTGTAGAGTGACATAAACATCAATAGGTCGTAATCCATTAACTAATCATAAAGTTTGTATGATAATTTATAAATAGTAAATAATACAAAACAATAACAATAAATTAATTGTTAACATAATACATTAAGTATAACCCAATTATTATGCTACTACTCAAAAATATATTCTATATCTTTCATGTTTACTTAAATCAATAAGTTATAGGAAGTCTAAACAATGAAAACATTGGCAGGCTTTATTACAATAAGATACAAATATAAACAAAATAGGAAATCATGTTTTGATGTATAACAATTCTAGTAGACTCAATGGTAGCAAAGAGAAAATCAATACTTCAAATTAATAAAATAACAAATTATCTATATGATAACATTGAGAGTTAATGGTAAAAAAATGTTGATAAAGATGTATAAGCGTTTAAAGAAATATACATTTTACATTTTTTCAAAGACATAACATTTAAAAAAATTTGTTGATAAAAAAATCACCCATGAAACATATGGATTACTTTGTTACATAATTTTATATATTGATTACTATTTAAAAATAGGTTTTGATGTATAAAAAAATATTTAAACATTCTCTAAAAATATTATTTAATTTTGTAATACTTAACATACAAATTTTCAAATAATTTTAAGAACATTTAAATGAATCACTTTATTTTATAACTCTAATTTATTTAGTTTAAGATACATTCAACATCATATTTCAGTTTTCTGATTTCTCCTTTTTATTAATGAGACTATTTATATTTGCGATCATTAAACTACCTTTTTTTAGCAAAATCTTTGTCAATAAAAAAAATATATATACATATTTGACCATTGTATATTCAAAGGAATCTTAATAAATTTTACCATCATGGATTCTAGAACATTTAATTTAAATTTACTTTCAACAAATTCATGAGTCTCAATAATTGGAGTGGTTTTTTTAATTGCATCCAAGTTAAAAAACAAACTCCATGGAAGATTATCTTGATTTATATGCATTGATCGCCAATGATATAACTGATTCCATGGTGGTAAAACCTATAAAAAATAAATTTATATTATAAGAGTAATGTCTTTCAATTAGTTGTAATAAATTAAGAATAATTACTAATATCCAACTATAATTTGAAATTTGATTTAAATGCCTTATAAATGTTGCCATACGTAAAAATACATCACGTCGTAAATTAAATCCTTCCGATTGATTTATATCATACATCACATACCTTTAAAAGAATATTATTTGACAAATAACATATATTAGTAATAATTGGTAATTTTTTAATAATTTAATTATTAAAACTATAAAGTGCATTTATTTATGCAATTATTATAAAAATCTCATATTTATCAAAAAAAATTAAATGGAAAAAGTATAAAATTTTCTTTTTTTAATAATATAACAATCTAAGATATTAAATATTAATAAAAAATATAATTTATCCCACAAATATACTATAGCAATATTATAAAATATGAATAATAAACTTTTACAAAAAATAAACCATACACATTTCACATTTTTTATATAAAATAAATTGTTAAGAAAAAATTATATCGACAATAATCCATAGTCACACAATAATTTAAAACAAGAATTGTAATACTCAAGTGACTGAAATTTGAATATTAGTCTACAAAAGAAATCTTATTTTCTTACCTAGGTAATGTATCTATTAACGAATTACTTTCATCTACAAATTCCGATTTTATCCATACAGACCAAATCAAAATTAACAACAAGGATATTTGACAGCAATGATCAAACATTACACATAATAAAATAAAACAACTCCAGAAACCAATACAATTTTAAAATAATTTATGTTTAAATATACCATTTATTAGTTATAACTATAAAGTGTATTATAGCTCTTTCAAAATAAAATCAAAAAAATTCACATCAATTTCAAATTACTGAATTTTTAGCATACTTATAACTACTTTGACAGCTGTTTTAGATAACTGTTGATAACATTTATCAAAACTGATAAATTATCATTTAAGCGTAGCAAAAATAATATTTAACAAATACACAAATATTTTTTTAAACTTTATTCTTAATATTGAAAATTATTACAATTTAACATAATTTAATGTAAAGATGGTTTTATGAAATGTTAAAATTAAAATTCATTAAAGTAATTAACTATTTATTTTTATTATTTTTTTATTTAATTATCTTTCTCTTCTGCAGTATACATTTTCAGTAACATCATACTTTTAATCGTCAGAGTGACGATTAAAATTATGTTCCGCTCTAACTTTATTGTAAAATTCTGTAAATACAATAATTATAAAATATTTTTAAACAAAAGATATTATTTACCTAGTACACGAAAACAACAAGATGCCTTCTCTAAGTGTATTAATACAATACAAAAGAACTCGAGGAATTCAAAAATGATTCAATATTTTAGGTAAATATTAAAATTACTAATTTTTTTTATCAAAATTTGTCTAAGATTTTAATTATTTTCAGTGTTTCTAGTATACATAGACTACCATTACCTCCACTGGCAGCCTTAGTGATACGTCCAATTGCTAAATTTTTTGCTATGGTTTTAGGCATACAAATACGTCGATGGTATATGAAATTAAGTGAAGAAGAGAAACAAAAATTTTGGTACAATGTGCAAAAACGTCGTAAACAAATATATTACTCAATTTTTTGTGCATTTAGTCTACTAACAATATACTGTACGTTGCATTTAGAAATTGATCCAATTACTGGAAAAAGACGGTTCATAATATTTACCCAACAACAAATGACTGTAATGGCAAATTCTATGGCTAAAGAACTGATAGATGAAAATAAAAGTGCAGTTTTGCAACCATCAGATCCACAGTACAGAAGAGCATTAAAAATAGCTATGCGTATTATTGATGCAAATAAACAATATGATCTTGTAGAAGACCGTAAATGGTTTTTAGTAGTTATTAATGACTCTAGAATTAATGCAATGGTTTTACCAAATGGAATGATAATAGTATTTACTGGATTATTAAATTTAGTCAATGACGAACAAGTTGGAGTTGTGATTGCACACGAAATTGCTCATTGCTTATTAAATCATCATGCTATCAGATTAAGTCGGGAACATTTATTAGAAATGCTTTGGTTAATACCTTTAACTTTAATGTGGGCTTTAATGCCTATTCCTGAAGCTATTTTAGGTTATATATTAGGTAATTATTTTAAAAACTTAACACTGTTATTACCTTACGAACGTGATCAAGAAATAGAAGCTGACAAATATGGCTTATTATTAGCAGCAAATGCTTGTTTAGATGTGCGCCAAGCTTTAGTATTTTGGAATATGATGAATAATATGGATAAATTGAATGATAAAATTTGGTGGACTTCAACTCATCCTTCACACACTAAACGTATAAATTATATTGAAAATTTGATGCCCTATGCATTAAAATTACGGCAG
The DNA here is from genome assembly GCF_025091365.1 of Daktulosphaira vitifoliae. Classification (NCBI taxonomy): domain Eukaryota; kingdom Metazoa; phylum Arthropoda; class Insecta; order Hemiptera; family Phylloxeridae; genus Daktulosphaira; species Daktulosphaira vitifoliae. The sequence goes on from NW_026099574.1 coordinate 24,627,831, forward strand.
CAAAATGGTTGTCCACCCGTATATCAGAATTTTTGGTCTAATTTTTCTTTTTTCAATTAATATGTTGTTTTGATTATATATTTTTTTTTATATATATCCAGTAGTGTATGCATTGGCAGGGTAATAGAGTTTTACCCCTAGCTATATGGCGTTTTATATTTTCAGCTATATAGTATCCTACCTCAAATAAAATCCTGCTAACGCTACTGTGTATAAATAATGTATTTATCATTATTTAATTATCAATTTGGTTAGATATTTTAACTACAAGTTTGTTGATTAGTTTTAATGGATTTTATCATTTTACTACATAATTTTTTTAGTATATATATTAACATGAGTAAAATAGGCCAATTATTTTTCTAATATATCTATTAAATTTTTTATACACTCTTTTATTTTTTGAATATTTAAATACATTCATATATTTTTTCTGGTGTTAGTGTAATTTTCAAATAATAATGAGATAAATTATGTTTCAAAAACCATAATGGAGGTAGAACAATTAAAAATTTGGTGAACATATTGTGATATAAATAACTGTAAACTTTTTTCTACTCAAAATTATGTACAAAAAAAAATGGCTCAATTAAAACTAGCGGCTAAAAAGTTTTACTAAAAGAGGACACTATGCCTTCTTTAATACACTGCTAGCAAAGAGCATTCTTAAGACTAAATTTTAGAATCTGGGATCATTAGGCTATATCACAACCAAGGGAAAATAGGATTTAAATTTTTTTTGCTTTGCTTATAATGTTTATAATTTTTATTTCTGATATGATGAGCAACAAAATTCAAATAATTATTAACAAAATCCAGTACTAGAACAGGCACATCTGGAGCCATATTAACGATTATAATGGTTTACAGAGTGCCCATATATACTGTAAGTACGGTATATTTGTTTTTTTTATTCATTGCCTATTTTTAAGTGCCAAAAGAATATTTTTTTAGTGGATGACAATTCAATTTAACACTTAAAAATTGTATTACTATAATATGGTATGCTGCCATTCTAACCTACAAAAGGGTATCTCAAAAAGTAGAATATTTAATAAAATTATGTGATAAGATTTACTCTAATTAAATATTACAAAAGTGCTCTTAAGACTTTAATGAAGTATAATTACATTTTGGCTTCAAAAATCCATAGAAAACCACTATATGATCTCATAGAAACAATAAATACTTTTTGTACAAAATTAAAGATACCCCTTTTTGTAATATTATAGCAGCATGAGTGTAAGTAAAAAATTATATTCCTCAAACTAAACCATTAATTAATTTAGTCTCGCTACAGAAACCAAGGGTTCACAAGTTACCGGAATTACAGAGCAACGCGTCTGTTGTCTTATCAATAAACATTATCATATAGTAAACAACATTTATTTTTCAATAATTACAAATCTTAGTTTCTGATTACGTCAAATATAAATTTTTTATACAAAAATTAAGTAGTTATTAATTATGGCTCAATATATGAATGTAGCTGTTGATGAAGATGCAGCTCTCCTACAATTTCCTAAAGAATTTGAAAATGCTGAAACATTACTAATATCTGAAGTATATTTTAAATATTTAAATAAATTATAAATTTGATTAAACGCATAGAATTTTATTTTAGGTAAATATGTTGTTAAAATTTCGAAAAAATCAAAACGAAAGCGCTGAAGAAGAACAGGAATTTTCTGAAGTATTTAATAAGACATTAACATACACGGAACAATGTTCTAAATTTAAGAACAAAGAAACTATTGTTGCAGTACGTAACTTGTTAGCTGGAAAAAAACTACATAAATTTGAACTAGCATCAATTGGAAATCTTTGTCCACAATTAGCAGACGAAGCAAAATCACTTATACCAAGTTTGGAAGGTAGGTTTGATGATGATGAGTTACAACAGATTCTTGATGACATTCAAGCCAAATTAAGTATTCAATATTGATACTTGACTAAGTACAAAACTTATTTTAACATTTTCCTTATATAAAGTTTAAGATTTTTTTTTATGAATTATTCTGATTTATATAATAATTAATGTACAACTATTGTAAATATAACTTACTCAATTCATTTATTGATATTCCTACAAGGTTATTTCATTAAAATAAGTCTATTTATATTTTATCAATAATTTTATCATTTATTTAGTAAAAGTAAATACAATTTAGTGAAGTAAATTAAGTCAGGAGTCTATAATATACAACCCATGGGCCGATTCCGACTCATGGAATCTGTGTGGAATCCATGTGAATCTGCCCATCTCACTTTTAATGATCAAAAAGAATTCATGTATAACTAAGGATACTAATCACCATTTTTTGTTAGATAATAATTTTTTAATAAAAATGTATAGATTAAAGTTATATTCATTTTTATGAATCATAATAAACATTAAGTTTATTGTAAGAAAAAATTATTTCTAATGGTAGATTTTACAAATAACTTTTGTAAGTTAAAAGTAGGAATGGATTAAATAAAATTTTAATTTAATTTTGAATGGTTGAAAACCAGTTTTATATTATTACTTTTTAAGTTAATATAATTTTTAGCTCTAGGAAATATGGATATGCAACATAAAAGAATTCTTATATAAACATTATGATAAAAATAATACTGCTACCCAAATCCTCACCTCTTTTATATCTTTAAATACTAATATTTAAAAAAATTATTTTACAGAACTGGTTATTTACCATACAACATTTTATTTAATCCATTCCCTATTAAATAGTAAAATAATAATTTCCTAATTAACTTTTGAAAGTTACCCTTAGAAATAATTTTTTCTCGCAATAAACTTGCTATAAATATCCAGTTATTTTATTTATTTTTATGAACCATATTATAAAAATAAATATAGTATTAGATGGTAGATCAATATTTTCTTCATAATGGTAAAAACTTTTGCTTGCTGATGTTGAATTGTTCTCAAGTAGTAATACATATTCTTTTTAAATCTGATAATATTTCATTGACAAAAAATGACCCATCAAATTATAAATACTTTTTAAATGACCCACTGTGATTGAAACATTTTGTAATGATGATATAGTACAAACTGCTGTATTGAATGATTCTTTAGCCTCTAATGTGTAGATTCTACACCAATTGTTATAACAAAATTTTCCTTAGCACTTATATTGTACATAAAACAATTTATTAAATTATTTTCAGAAAACAAACTATATTTATTCATACTTGTCTCAACCATGGTAATCATATTTTGTTAGAAAATCAAGACACAATAAGCACAAAAACCTAAATGATAGTAACTTATAAAGTATTTTGGAGATAAAAACAATAGTTGGGACAAGTATAGATGATATCTGACATAAAATTAAAATCACTATCATAAGAAACACTTGTATTCAAATCTGTAGATAGTGTTTAATTTTAAGAAATCGGTGGATTTTTCCAAAGGCAAAATAAATTCCTATTTCCTTATTTTATATATGAATAAATATTAGATAAATTTAACATTATTTATAAAATATTTAATTAATTTGTACAACTTTGACGGGCATTCGCAAAATTGAAGATAGGTCATCAGGACAATTTTTCTTTTTTTTAATTTATAGTACGTCATGAGCTTCAATTTAAATAACGCAGTATTTCCCTATCATTTTCGAAAGTTAATTTGAAAAAATTGATTTTTGTAAAAATTTTAATGTTTAAATTCACTCTTGTTGACAGGTAAAGGGTTAGGTTTTTAAAAAAAAGTAATTTTTTGGAGTTTTCCTCCACTTCCAGGAAACTAGGGAAATTTTTAAGAGGGATGTATTCAACTATATACGATTTGTGATCTTTTGATGTATTGTTGAAAGAAATCAGTTCAACGAGAGCTGAGAAAAAGTGGCCACAGACATAAAAAACACATCCATAGTAAAATAAATATCTTCTCAGCTTCGAATCGAATCTAAAATATAAATAATGCAGTCACTAATAACACAGAATCAATTGACGATTTGATAATTACAAAAAAAGTGTTGGAAATTAATTTATTAATTCAAGTAGAAGATTTAACTTATAGACAGATTATATTAACTCGTGGATAATATTACTATCTACGCTAGTATACTAGTAACACTTGAACGCACGTTTAGTACGCATCGAGTCTGTGCGTTGCATTTGTCACACTCCCATATGTATAAACTTCTCCACCGATTCCAGTGTTTAAGTATACAGATCACCACAGTCACAGTGTACAAACGCTTGTACATGTATTTATTACTACGAACAAATGTAGAAGTCGCAGCTGAAAGGTCACTAGACCGTTTACTATTACACGTATGCTTGTATGTGTGTGTGTGTTGCTGCGAACAGTTAATATACAGAGGCCGCCGATATTTACAATAGCAAAAACTGTACAGTAGTTAGTAAAGTCATCTCGTATGTTTATATATGAATCCTACTTGATAACGATAAAAATTTATGGTTGATGAGATCAATGAACTTGTAAGTTAACAAAAGAAAAAAATTAATTTTCCAGATCAGTGAATATAGTACAAAAGTAGACGCCACGTTTGCAAATTTGATAAGCACCAAGCTCATGTTCACGTGCGTACTGTGTACAAAGTTTGTGTTAATTTTATCGATTTTTACGTTTAAAATAATATTAGTCTCAAGTACTCCACTTTTCAGTCTACATACTCTATGCTCATTTATGTCCATGTGTCGTACATTATGTTGTTACGCCTATACATCATATTTAATACATGAAAAATTATACACTTCTGTAATTGCTAGCTGGCGATTTTGTAAAATTTGCAACTTTGTACAGACTAAATGTTCTTATTATATTCAGATTTATAACTTGTTCTCCAGTAATTTTTAAAATTAGGTTTATAATTTGTTTTTAGCAGCCTTTTAAATTATTTCTAAATAATTTAAAAGGCGGCTAAAAAGTTATTTTCATAACTTAATGACCATTTATAGAAGTTTATTTTTTTTGGCTAGCCTGTACGCTAATTTTAAGTAATTCTTCTACGAATTAGCTTTATCTAAAAAAAATATTTCTTTTTTATATCAGAGTCGTCAAAAAACACGTTTAAAACATAACAACACTTGTTTGTATTGAAATTTAATACTAAAGTCCAATAAATTAGTTATTCAATTTTTGACCAAAATTACAGCCTCTCATTTTTTGACTCCGTAAAAAACATTTTAGTATGATATATGAATTTGTATGCACATTTTCTAAAATCATACACTATTTGTTGTGTAATAATTGATTAATGCTTGAGCATATGGCCCTATTAGCCCCTAAGTATGCCACTGATTAAATTAAAAAATGTGTCCCCAAAAATTGGTTCATTACCATACAAAAAATATTATGAGTAAAAAGTTAGAAGACAACTGTAACTGTAGTTGATCATCAAAAAATTAAATTCATATCGCACCAAAATACCAGTTAATACAATAGATATAAAGTTTTTTCGAATAATAATTGATTAAAAAAAAAAAAAAAAAATGCGTAAAAAATATACACAGCATGAATATAATATTTTTTTTTTTAATTAACTTTTCAGTTTATTATTTTCTAGAATTACTATTATTATTTTTTATTGTAGTGCAAGTACACTTTGAGTAAAAATAGCAAACTGGTAAAAATTTATAAAGGTGGGTTGGGTTTAGAAGAAAAATAACCCTCAGGAATTCATAGTGTCTAGACATATCACCCCAAAATAACGAGTTTTAACAATAAATGTTAAGCTATACTTGAATAATAGTTTTTGACGTGTCAAAGTAAACGTCATTGTTAAAAATGTCTTAACGTCTTATACTCACACAGTAAAATATTTTTTTTTTTTATAGTAGTATTTCATAAACATTCTAAAATTCAAGCACTTCAACTGAACGTTTTTAACACGTACAATGTAAAGAAAAAATTTTATGAGTAAAATTATCGTTTTTATACTAAAACAGTACGTATTCCAGTTTTTGAAGGTTTTCAGCATAATCAAATCCAATTTAAATTATACTTATGAGTCGTGATTTTATTTTTGTAAATTATACTGATACTAAAAAGCAAATTTGTAATCTTGGGTAAGTATTCTCCAAAAAATGATAATAAAAATTTTTTAAAAATTACCAAACAAGTTTTTTGCAGTTATAATAATAATAATGGCTAATGGCAACTAAATACTAATAAACTATTATTTTATTTACTTAAAATAATTAAATATTATTATTATATAAATAATGTCTTCAACCTTTTGTCACTTGTAAAATATGACATTTTTTACAAATAATACTAAATTTCTTATATGATAATTTTGATTGTATTTATTTCAAATGTAATTGCAATAAAAGAAAACACCACAGATATAGTATTTTAAATTCTGATATCCTTAAAAATATACATAAATACTGTGTCTTTATATTTTTATATCATATATCTTTTTACTTTCATAAAAATAATATTATTTAAATTAATATTATCCATAAGCCCTTTCCCTTTACCTTCCATTTTACGACAAACCATACCTATTACTATTTGATGTTAACAAAAAAATTCATAATCATACACCGTATATCTTTTTACTTAAATATTATAACTAAACAAGCATAAATAACTCACCTGTTCTATCTCATTCATGTGCTCAATCCCCCTTTATTCATGATAAAGTATTACAAATTATAATTTCAGCATTCATTTATTCACCCTTTTTCGCATTTATACACCTGAATTCATAGATAATCGAATCACAGAATCTTGTAAAACCGCCCTCAAAACATGATCCATAATGGCGAGCAAAAGTAAATATCTCTCACAGGTTTTCACATTATGCGATATCACCCCAATATACAAAGACCCCCTTCAAACGTACACACACAAAAATTTACCAAAACAGTTGACGTATTGACGTATAAGTGAACTAATGACGTATAGATGCAGTGACGTAAAAGGAAACTAGTGTATTAAAAACAACTTTCTTTTAAAGAATACCAAAACAACCCCTTAGGCTTTTTTAGAAGGAACATTTATACAGCACTATGTGACACTAGTTTTTAAAAAAATATATTAAGAAAAGAAAACCCCTCGAATCACAGAACCCAATATAAAATAAAACTCAAAATAAGGTTAAGATTACAACACAATAATTTATTATTCTTCTCTAAAACATTTATAAAAATCAATACCTCTAATATTTCTCAATTCACACAAAAAAATACACTAGCTTAATAACACATTTATTTCTGGTTTTTGCAATAATATATAGTAGCCATGAGTCACTATTTTTCTTCGCGTCTTCAAAGTACCACAAAGATACTAAATAAAAAAATAATAGTCAAAACTTTATTGAAATGATTAGACTACAAACCGATAGAATAATGCTACATATGTCTATAAAAAGTTATAACACATTCGAGACACTCAATCCCTATTTATGCCGTTCGTGGCACATATATAAGGGCCGAAGGCCATGTTTTTTTGAAGACTGTTTCTATTTTCATTAATAAATCATTTTCCTAAATAGTTATATTAGCTATACAACGCGATAGTGTGAAACATGGAATGGTTGGATTGTTTAATATATATTATATATAATATGTATATAAGTGCAAGTTTAATTCATGCTTTCAGACCACAAACAATCTGTGGTTTAATAAACCATTAAGATAAATTATAGAATTTTGTAAGGATATTTAACATAATTTATTCAATATTATTCAAACCCCTAGATCAATCTACTATTATGTAATAAATATTATTGTTTATTTTATTTATTTGACTGTTACCCTTATATGTTCAGCCACCGTTTATTCACCTTTTTAAAAATCCATTTAAATTACATTCCATTATAATTATTTCACCCTATTCCACCTTTTCCTTTTATATTTTATTCATAATTTATTTATATTTTTCTTTTTAATTTAATAAGGATATTTAACATCATTTACTCAATATTGTTCAACTCTATAATGACTATTTCATTGCACCCTTATCATTTTATCGTAGACTTTTATGTTTATTTTATTTACTCAACCATTACCCCTATTTTTACTGCCACCGTTCCCCGTCATTTTAATTATTTATTCAATAATAGTTTAACGACCTTTGGTTTATTAAAAATAACTAGTACCTCCCAACTTCAAGATTATAATTTTATAAATTTAATATTACGATACATAATTTGTTGTAATATGCTCTTCACTATCATAATATGTGATAACAGTGAGTGTCCTTGTTCGAGTCCACAATAATAGTATTTTATTTATCCTTTTCGTTTAGGAGTATCAACACTGATACTTATATATTATACTCATATTCATAGAAGAACATGACCTTTTCGACTCAAAAATGTAAATAAATAATTCAGAAAAATATTTAACAAACACATACTGATTAATCATATTATATTATACATGATTTAAATCAATAATTAGTTTTATTTGAATTAATAATATTGGTCGCTAAAGTGACCAATATTTATAAGTATAAATTATACTTGTTAATTTTTTTTACTCTAATCTTAATACTTAAACGCAATGTATCAACCAGAAATGATTAGCAGCAGAGGGAATACATCTATCAACTCTAAAAATATTTTACATGTCGATGCTGATGGGAATCCGACACCAAAACCCCATTTATGCCGACCACGTATTAACTGACCACTTACCTATTATAAAAAGACTAAGGGACTAGCTACTGATTATGATCCTTCACTTTTTGATGGTTCACTTCTTTTCATCTGTCAAGTTATCACTTTAGTTTTTCTCATACAGTCTATATCAGTGTATTCTTTGTATGTTTTCCAATATTTAGCTTAACTTCTCTCGCTTAAGTTTAAAAACTTAAATTTGTTAAAATAATTAATATTTTGTTTAGAAATAAATACGCTTCTATAATTCAGAAATAATTTTCTTCTCATTACCACACTTCCTCTAATTTAAACAAACCCTTCGAACAACTACAAATCACTAGCTGTGATTTTATTGTCGTTTCAGTTTGGAATATTAGATGAAAGTAGTTTTAACACGCTAACTACAATAATTAAGTAATAACTATAAATCAAAGTACTTGTATTTATAATGTCTTTACGAGTGATGCTTTTATCATTCTTTATTATTAATATCACCCGATCTTCTTTATTTTTAGTTATTACAACTCCACAATACTTGTTTTTTTATGAGTTACGATAAATCTATTTATTTTTATTAAAAAAAAAAATTATAACTGTTATAAATTTTATCTGTTTAAATCCCCGACTCACTAAAATTTGTATATATATTTTTTAGAATTTCAGTTTTAATAATTTTATTGAGAAACGATTTTTTTTTTTTATAATTTGGAAATTATATCTCTTCAAAATCTAACATGATTTCTAATCATATTTTATTACAAGTAATTCATGTAAAATGTCATCTCGGAGATTTCTGCTATTGTTACATTTGTCTTAATCTCACTAAATTTTTCATTTTTACTACAAATTTTTTTTAATTACAATATTGATATTGTTTACACAATGTTAAACTAAATTTTATTTAAGAAATACATGTATTTTAAATCATTAGTCAATATTTTTGTTAAGAAATATGGATTTATAATAAAAAAATATTTATAACTTGAGGGGCGTAGTTTTGAGGGTTCAAACCACCTCTAAATTGACTTTTTTAATTTTTAACCTTATTTTTTTCATGAAGTAAAAATTATATATTATAGTACATTACAGTCACGGTGAAATAAAATTTTGTTTTTATAAGATTAAGTCTTCAAAAGTGTTTTTAATATTTGACAGTAGTATTAAAATATTATGGGTTTTTATGAATACACTTGGAATAGTTTATTTTATACGTACTTATTTTAATGATATAATTGTAAATTTAATACTAACATAAAAAAATTAAAACCACCCCCAAAACAAAATTCTAGGTACAGCCCTGATAACTATAGATAATTTTAATAATCTATGCGAAATTTTCTATTAAAAATTATAACTTACAATTTAATAGATGGATCATTCTATAACTTAAGTTTTCTATACACATTCACTTCAAACACTCAATAATGTCATAATATACACGTTGTATTATTATTGTTACCATTTATTACTATTATAATATAATAATTAACAAATAAAATTACATGAAATATGTAAAAATATATAAATATAATTCATATAATTTTGAAACAGGAAGTAATAAATAATATGTAAAATATTATGGAACTAAAAGTAGATCATAATAAATGTAATAAATTACTACAAACGGATAATAAAGGATTATGGATGCAACGGTAATCACTACTTGTCTATGAAGATACCTCTAAAATTAATATAAAAAGCCAAAATAATGTACAGTTTTGCTTTTACGCGTTCTTAGTTCACATTTCAAACTGAATTCATCTATCAGCTACGATTTCCAGTGTCAGTAAATCGAATACACATGCAAGAAATGATTCACCACATGTATATCATGCATTTCATAGAAAAAAGAACGTATCTATATTTCAGGATTACTGGTAATATCAAGGTAGAAAAATAATAATTTCACCAAAAATCTATAAGATTTAGAGTTAAGTTTTGTGATTACATTGTTTAAGTAGGGTTTGAAAATCCCACCTATAATTTATAACCGACAGTACTTGTGGTATTATTGATATTAAAGCATGTGATGACTGATCACAATAAATTATATTATTAATAAATGAAATAAATTATATTATTAATAAATAAAGAACACTTTATTTTTCATTTTTTATCTTTCTTACAAATCTTTGTACGCATACCCCGAGAGATATTGTAAACAAATAGTAACCTTCCCATAATTTTTTTAATTCTTTCTTTTTTAGTTACTTTAATAAACAATCAATTAATTTCATACTGATGTTTATTGAACAAATATCATCTAACTAAAATTATACACACATCTACTTCAAATTAATACTTCTAAAATACAAATTATTGTACTGAAAACATTTTATCAATAAATAAAATTATGCACAAAAACATTAGTTTGACTATTTAAAAACGGTAGCACAGTGGGGTCGAGGCACAGTGTGGACGAGGCATAGATGGGACAAGTATAGATCAGATATCATCTATACTTGTCCCATCTAGATAGGATAAGGAACGAGCATATAAGAGGAAGTATAGGTGTTGCGTCAATCGTGGATAAGATGACAGAAAATAGACTTAGATTGTTTAGTCATGGTATGAGGAAAGAAGAATCGAAAGCTGTAAGAACAGTTATAGAAATGAATGTTGAAGGAAGAAGAGATAGAGGAAGACCAAAAAAGAGATGGAGGGATGCTATTGAATGCGATTTGAGGACAGCTGATGTGAGCGTAGAAGATGTGGGAGATCGTGTCAAGTGGAATCTTAGGATAAGGGTGCCCGACCCCAAGTAGTTGGGATTAAGGCAAAGAAAAAGAAAAATATTACCAGATATTCCGGTGGCAATTGACATAATATGATTGTTATTTCGGAATGTACAATTTAGCGTTTAGTTGGGTTTAAATAATATAGCGTCAAATCAATTACCTACTCTATCGGTTGTATCTCAATATACACTACACTTTAATGATACAATAAATAAATAAACTCACACATACACACATATGCATTTATAACATTGTGTCTAATGTAAGTATAACATGATAAAAAGTAACCGTAAAATGAAAAAAATGGAATATAAATTTTATTACTCATATTAAATGTAATGTAACTCGAAAAATATTTGTTTAAATGAAAAAATATAAGATTATATTTTTATTTATAATTGTCTTTTAAACAACTTTTGTGCGAAACTTTTTTTTGTAAGTTAAATATTTTTTTTTGAGAAAATTAAGAAAGCTCATATTTTTGAACTTTTGCGAGGATTTAAAAAAAAAGCTCAATTCCAATCTTGAGGACTATTAGTATGTCATTATACATATTTTAATTCAACTTTTAAAAAAACAAAATTTTTTCCGCAATTTTTCCTTTGTTGACTGGCCTAGATGTCAATTTTAAACTTGTAATTGAGCTAAAAGTTATGGTAATATATTCAATTTATTTTACTATAAACTTTCATAAATCTTTATCAAAAATTTTTCATCAACTTTAAAGAACCAAAAAAATAGGTTAAAATTGAAAATTTGGACTGATTATTTTTAACATATTAAAAATCAAATCAGTAATAATTTGAAAACAAATTTTTTTTTCTTTTAATTATTATTTTATATATATAATTAGTAATAATATAAAAAATTAGAAGTGATAGAAATAGTCTACTTGCAGATTTGAAAACAACGCGAAAAGTTGATTTAGAAAAGTATATTTTTGCTTCTGATGAAAGTTCCTTGTAGTCCAGTGCATTTTTTTATAGTAACAAACAGTTTTTATTGAAAATTATTGTATCAAGCCCTTTAAATTTTTATACACGTAAAAGTAAAGCAAAATATAACTTCTTTATTATTTTTATAATTTCTCCGTTTAAATTACAATATTAAATATCAATTTCATACTAAATTTAATAATTATAATTAGTATATATTCAAATATTATATTTTAAAATCAAAGAACTACTAATCATGATATAATTAAAGAAATAAGAGTTGATGTTGCTTTTGGAATAATCCACCAATTGCCTAATTAAAACAAAAAAAAAAAAAGTTTGTTGGGAATTTTTTCTGCTATTCTGCAAAATTACTCCTTCGTTGACTAGAATGAATCATTAAATAGAAAATTTTATGAGAATTAAAACAATGTTATTTTTAAGATTAATATGCAGTCAGAAAGTTTTATAATTATTATTTATTGTAAATTTATCAGAAAAACTCATTATTTTTTGCATTTTTATCGTAATAGAACACTTAAATAGAAATCATAGTAATCATTTCTAAGTAATTTTTGATATTTAAAAAGATTCTACTATTGAAATATCCAGAACTGAATTAATTTTAATGATTTACTTTAACTAAAAAAAAAAAAGTTAATATTTTGAATCCCTCTTGTGGGCAGGTAAAGGGTTAGATTTATAAAAAAAACCAAATGATAGATAAAGACATGCATCTAAATAAAAAAAAATATACTGATTTGGTCATTTTTGATAAAGTTATAACAATTAACAAAGTTATAAGTTTTATACACTGGACTACAAGGAACTTCCATCAGAAACAAAAATATACTATTCTAAATCAACTTTTCGCGATGTTTTAAAATGTGCAATTAGACTTTTTCTATAACTTCTAAGTTTTAATATTATTAAAAAATAGTTTTTACATATAAAAAAAAATAATTAAGAACAAAAAAAATTGTTTTAAATTAATACTGATTTGATATAATATTTAATATTAATTTGATTATTAATAAGTTAAAAATAAGGAAAATGACATATTTAACCAATTTTGTTAATCGTTTAAAGTTGATTGTTGTAAATGTTTATAAAAAAAAAAAAAAATTTATTTTACCATAACTTTTAGCTCAATTGGTAAGTTTGACATTGACATAATTAAATAGAAAATTTTATGACAATTAAAAAAATTGTATCGTTAAGATCAATATGCAGTCAGAAAGTTTTATAATTACTATTTATTGTAAATTTATCAGAAAAGCTCAATATTTTTTTGCATTTTTATGGTAATAGATAACTTAAATAGAAGTAATAGTAATAATTTCCTAGGAACTTTTGTTGTTTGTTGAAAAGATTCTATAATTGAAATATTGAGAACTTAATTAATTTTAATGATTTACTTTAACTAAATGTACCAATCAAAACAAAGTTGTTAAAAAGATTTACTCAATTGAGTTTATTATAAAATTTGATTATATTTGTAAAAATCAATTGTTAATTCAGGAGAAAAAACAATCATTTTTTTTAGAAATGATTTATATAGCAACACGTTAGAAAAAAATTTGAATATTATAGTCTAATAGTAGCACACACAAACAGAGTAATAAAATTATTAAATTACAAAGTAAAATGATTTAATTTTGTAGTTGAAACCTATCATATCAAACTTCATTCGTTAATAAATATTTTGAAAACATTAGAAATTAATGATTTTAATTGTCTTTATGGAGACGATGTAATAACTAACTGTTTAATTGATAAATTAGAATTTTTTTTTCAATTTTTGAGAGTAATATCTTCAACTAGATACGAATTGTAGTAATTTGACGTATTGTTGAAAAAAGTAGGTCAAGTTAGAGCAGAGAAAATAAATGATAGTCACAAAAAAATATCTTCTCGGCTTTGCATCGAAGCGAAAACTTAAAATATAGTAAAATAATTTTAATACGAATAAGAAATTTCTTCTTGCAAGGGGCGACTAAAGTGATGGGATCCTTGATCTTTATTGAAGTTATTGAATCTAAATGTGATAAAAATCAAACGAGTTAAAATTTATACTAACTTAAAAAGAATTAAGAAAAAATGCAAAAAATTCATTGCCATATGCGGGTTGGAACCTCGTACCCCAAGCGTGTAAAACATAAATTTTACCAACTCGGCAACCGTACGTTGCTTCCGGCGGTTGAAAAATTGGCTATTTAAGCTAGTTCAAATTTCAAAGTTATTTTTCTCGACTTAAAAGAAACAAACATATTTAAATAAGTTTAACTATCTATACTATATCAATTTTAATTTATATAATATTTATGAAAATCTGTACTCCCCTTGTCAGGTATTTTAAAATAAAATAAAATACAAAACCCAGAATTTTAACACAAAAATAGCATATTTTTGCATACGGTAGTCATTTTTACCATGAAGACAAATCCAGAGGTCAAATTTTTTTTTTTCACATTAAAGTATATTACATAAGCTTTAATTTAAGATATATTTAAAAGTGTCAGTATTTCCGGAATACTTTCAAAAATTAAATTGAAAATATCGTAGTAACAATACGCATGTTTAAAGTTTTGACCCCCCTTGTTAAAGGGGTATGATCCGATTTACAAAAAAAGCGTGCCAGATGAAAGGGGTATATAAATATTTATTATAAAAAAATAATAATATTGATCCATACATTTTTCCAAAAGTTATATAAAATATAAATTAAATAATATAACATATAAAATCGAGATTTTTTTCACGGAAATCGTACGTTTTTCTTTAACTTTGATGTCCGTTTTCACCACGAAGACAAGTCCAGAGGTCAAATTTTTTTTTTTCAAATTAAAGTATATTACATAAGCTTTAATTTAAGATATATTTAAAAGTGTCAGTATTTCCGGAATACTTTCAAAAATTAAATTGAAAATATCTTAGTAACAATACGCATGTTTAAAGTTTTGACCCCCCTTGTTAAAGGGGTATGATCCGATTTACAAAAAAAGCGTGCCAGATGAAAGGGGTATATAAATATTTATTATAAAAAAATAATAATATTGATCCATACATTTTTCCAAAAGTTATATAAAATATAAATTAAATAATATAACATATAAAATCGAGATTTTTTTCACGGAAATCGTACGTTTTTCTTTAACTTTGATGTCCGTTTTCACCACGAAGACAAGTCCAGAGGTCAAATTTTTTTTTTTCAAATTAAAGTATATTACATAAGCTTTAATTTAAGATATATATAAAAGTGTCAGTCTTTCCGGAACATTTTCAAAAGTTAAGTTGAAAAAGTTCTACTTTCTATACGCATTTTAAAAGGTTTGCACCCCCCCTGTATAAAGGGAAATGGTCCGATTTTAAAAAAAAGTATGTCGAATGAAAGAAGTATATATAAAGTATTTATCATTAAAGAATAAAGTTGATTCATGCATTTTTTAAAAAGTTATAGCAACATAATGTTAAAAAATGTAAAATATAATATCAAGAATTTTTTCACAAAAATAGCATATTTTTGCATACGGTAGTCATTTTCACCATGAAGACAAGTCCAGAGGTCAAATTTTTTTTTTTCAAATTAAAGTATATTACATTAGCTTTAATTTAAGGTATATATAAAATTGTCAGTCTTTCCGGAACATTTTCAAAAGTTAAGTTGAAAAAGTTAATTTTTTGTAAAAAAGTTACCATTTTGAAACCCCATCCTTTGGGCTGTTAAAGGGTCAAATGTTCACAAAAATATATAAAATGATAGGTAATTATCTAAGGTATCTATAAAAAAAAAAATTATATTGATTCGATCATTTTTAAAAAAGTTATGGCAATTTTAAGTAAAAAAAATTGAAAAAATATCGAAAATTAGCGATTTTTAAATTTGTAATTTTTTGGGGGATTTCCCCCGTTTACGGGGAACGAGGGAATTTTTTTCAATTTTTGAGGGTAATGTCTTCGACTAGATACGATTTGTGATCTTTTGACATATTGTTCATCAAAATCGGTCCAGCGAGAGCTGAGATTGAGCGTTCACAGACACAAAAAAAAAAAAAAAATAAAAAAATAAAAAAACACATCATAGTAAAATTAATACCTTCTCAGCTTCGCATCGAAGCTAAAAACTAATAGTTATAATTTTAACATATGTTTATAGATATTGTTGTCATCAAACGAGAAAATGGTCTATGATTACTGTACAAAAAAAAAAATTAAGTATATTGTTGCTTATAGTAAAACAACGCATGTGAAATAAAAAGTAAAAGTCATAATTTTTATCAAAATAAGTTCAAGACTATTTTTGATTGTAAACTAAAAATTAAAACAATAAATTTCACATTTCAAGTTGAATTGTTTCAAATAATCCACGTTCTAACAGAATTACCTGGAATCCCGAACAAAAGAGTATAATATATTGTTTTCTTACAACTGTCAATCGTTAAATTTATTAAATTACTTCAGAATATTTCTGTAAATTTTGGATAAATATAGTCTCTTTTATTGACTCTAATTATGTCTAGACATGTAAAAACTATTATGGCACTAAAATTCTATAATATTATTTTGATTCAGACATAAATTAAAACTCTGTTTTTATATAATTACGATTTTGTTAAGAAACAATATGATATTTATGCGAACTGTAGTAAATTATGTCCGATAAAATATAATAAAGATTAATTAATTACAACAACGCTGTTTTTTAGCTTTATTTATCTCCAAGGAAATAAAATCTAGTAGTTGAAATCTACTTGTGTTTATTTTTGATAAAATAAGAGTTTAACTTTGATTAAACGTAGTCTTAACTTTTTGAGAGAGATAAAGAACTATTTTAAGTTGTATAACTTCAATTTTATAAATGTTTATTTTGATTTTAGCTTCGATGCGAAGCTGAGAAGGTATTAATTTTACTATGATGTGTTTTTTTATTTTTTTTTTTTTTTTTTATTTTTTTTTTTGTGTCTGTGAACGCTCAATCTCAGCTCTCGCTGGACCGATTTTGATGAACAATATGTCAAAAGATCACAAATCGTATCTAGTCGAAGACATTACCCTCAAAAATTGAAAAAAATTCCCTCGTTCCCCGTAAACGGGGGAAATCCCCCAAAAAATTACAAATTTAAAAATCGCTAATTTTCGATATTTTTTCAATTTTTTTTACTTAAAATTGCCATAACTTTTTTAAAAATGACCGAATCAATATAATTTTTTTTTTTATAGATACCTTAGATAATTACCTATCATTTTATATATTTTTGTGAACATTTGACCCTTTAACAGCCCAAAGGATGGGGTTTCAAAATGGTAACTTTTTTACAAAAAATTAACTTTTTCAACTTAACTTTTGAAAATGTTCCGGAAAGACTGACAATTTTATATATACCTTAAATTAAAGCTAATGTAATATACTTTAATTTGAAAAAAAAAAATTTGACCTCTGGACTTGTCTTCATGGTGAAAATGACTACCGTATGCAAAAATATGCTATTTTTGTGAAAAAATTCTTGATATTATATTTTACATTTTTTAACATTATGTTGCTATAACTTTTTAAAAAATGCATGAATCAACTTTATTCTTTAATGATAAATACTTTATATATACTTCTTTCATTCGACATACTTTTTTTTAAAATCGGACCATTTCCCTTTATACAGGGGGGGTGCAAACCTTTTAAAATGCGTATAGAAAGTAGAACTTTTTCAACTTAACTTTTGAAAATGTTCCGGAAAGACTGACACTTTTATATATATCTTAAATTAAAGCTTATGTAATATACTTTAATTTGAAAAAAAAAAATTTGACCTCTGGACTTGTCTTCGTGGTGAAAACGGACATCAAAGTTAAAGAAAAACGTACGATTTCCGTGAAAAAAATCTCGATTTTATATGTTATATTATTTAATTTATATTTTATATAACTTTTGGAAAAATGTATGGATCTATATTATTATTTTTTTATAATAAATATTGATATACCCCTTTCATCTGGCACGCTTTTTTTGTAAATCGGATCATACCCCTTTAACAAGGGGGGTCAAAACTTTAAACATGCGTATTGTTACTACGATATTTTCAATTTAATTTTTGAAAGTATTCCGGAAATACTGACACTTTTAAATATATCTTAAATTAAAGCTTATGTAATATACTTTAATGTGAAAAAAAAAAATTTGACCTCTGGATTTGTCTTCATGGTAAAAATGACTACCGTATGCAAAAATATGCTATTTTTGTGTTAAAATTCTGGGTTTTGTATTTTATTTTATTTTAAAATACCTGACAAGGGGAGTACAGATTTTCATAAATATTATATAAATTAAAATTGATATAGTATAGATAGTTAAACTTATTTAAATATGTTTGTTTCTTTTAAGTCGAGAAAAATAACTTTGAAATTTGAACTAGCTTAAATAGCCAATTTTTCAACCGCCGGAAGCAACGTACGGTTGCCGAGTTGGTAAAATTTATGTTTTACACGCTTGGGGTACGAGGTTCCAACCCGCATATGGCAATGAATTTTTTGCATTTTTTCTTAATTCTTTTTAAGTTAGTATAAATTTTAACTCGTTTGATTTTTATCACATTTAGATTCAATAACTTCAATAAAGATCAAGGATCCCATCACTTTAGTCGCCCCTTGCAAGAAGAAATTTCTTATTCGTATTAAAATTATTTTACTATATTTTAAGTTTTCGCTTCGATGCAAAGCCGAGAAGATATTTTTTTGTGACTATCATTTATTTTCTCTGCTCTAACTTGACCTACTTTTTTCAACAATACGTCAAATTACTACAATTCGTATCTAGTTGAAGATATTACTCTCAAAAATTGAAAAAAAAATTCTAATTTATCAATTAAACAGTTAGTTATTACATCGTCTCCATAAAGACAATTAAAATCATTAATTTCTAATGTTTTCAAAATATTTATTAACGAATGAAGTTTGATATGATAGGTTTCAACTACAAAATTAAATCATTTTACTTTGTAATTTAATAATTTTTTTACTCTATTTGTGTGTGCTACTACTAGACTATAATATTACAATTTTTTTTTGTAACATGTTGCTATATAAATCATTTCTAAAAAAAATGATTGTTTTTTCTCCTGAATTAACAATTGATTTTTACAAATATAATCAAATTTTATAATACACTCAATTGAGTAAATCTTTTTAACAACTT
Organism: Daktulosphaira vitifoliae; assembly: GCF_025091365.1. Classification (NCBI taxonomy): domain Eukaryota; kingdom Metazoa; phylum Arthropoda; class Insecta; order Hemiptera; family Phylloxeridae; genus Daktulosphaira; species Daktulosphaira vitifoliae. Next base: position 24,647,284 of record NW_026099574.1, read on the forward strand.
TGTTTTGATTGGTACATTTAGTTAAAGTAAATCATTAAAATTAATTAAGTTCTCAATATTTCAATTATAGAATCTTTTCAACAAACAACAAAAGTTCCTAGGAAATTATTACTATTACTTCTATTTAAGTTATCTATTACCATAAAAATGCAAAAAAATATTGAGCTTTTCTGATAAATTTACAATAAATAGTAATTATAAAACTTTCTGACTGCATATTGATCTTAACGATACAATTTTTTTAATTGTCATAAAATTTTCTATTTAATTATGTCAATGTCAAACTTACCAATTGAGCTAAAAGTTATGGTAAAATAAATTTTTTTTTTTTATTATAAACATTTACAACAATCAACTTTAAACGATTAACAAAATAGGTTAAATATGTCATTTTCCTTATTTTTAACTTATTAATAATCAAATTAATATTAAATATTATATCAAATCAGTATTAATTTAAAACAATTTTTTTTGTTCTTAATTATTTTTTTTTATATGTAAAAACTATTTTTTAATAATATTAAAACTTAGAAGTTATAGAAAAAGTCTAATTGCACATTTTAAAACATCGCGAAAAGTTGATTTAGAATAGTATATTTTTGTTTCTGATGGAAGTTCCTTGTAGTCCAGTGTATAAAACTTATAACTTTGTTAATTGTTATAACTTTATCAAAAATGACCAAATCAGTATATTTTTTTTTATTTAGATGCATGTCTTTATCTATCATTTGGTTTTTTTTATAAATCTAACCCTTTACCTGCCCACAAGAGGGATTCAAAATATTAACTTTTTTTTTTTTAGTTAAAGTAAATCATTAAAATTAATTCAGTTCTGGATATTTCAATAGTAGAATCTTTTTAAATATCAAAAATTACTTAGAAATGATTACTATGATTTCTATTTAAGTGTTCTATTACGATAAAAATGCAAAAAATAATGAGTTTTTCTGATAAATTTACAATAAATAATAATTATAAAACTTTCTGACTGCATATTAATCTTAAAAATAACATTGTTTTAATTCTCATAAAATTTTCTATTTAATGATTCATTCTAGTCAACGAAGGAGTAATTTTGCAGAATAGCAGAAAAAATTCCCAACAAACTTTTTTTTTTTTTGTTTTAATTAGGCAATTGGTGGATTATTCCAAAAGCAACATCAACTCTTATTTCTTTAATTATATCATGATTAGTAGTTCTTTGATTTTAAAATATAATATATGAATATATACTAATTATAATTATTAAATTTAGTATGAAATTGATATTTAATATTGTAATTTAAACGGAGAAATTATAAAAATAATAAAGAAGTTATATTTTGCTTTACTTTTACGTGTATAAAAATTTAAAGGGCTTGATACAATAATTTTCAATAAAAACTGTTTGTTACTATAAAAAAATGCACTGGACTACAAGGAACTTTCATCAGAAGCAAAAATATACTTTTCTAAATCAAATTTTCGCGTTGTTTTCAAATCTGCAAGTAGACTATTTCTATCACTTCTAATTTTTTATATTATTACTAATTATATATATAAAATAATAATTAAAAGAAAAAAAAATTTGTTTTCAAATTATTACTGATTTGATTTTTAATATGTTAAAAATAATCAGTCCAAATTTTCAATTTTAACCTATTTTTTTGGTTCTTTAAAGTTGATGAAAAATTTTTGATAAAGATTTATGAAAGTTTATAGTAAAATAAATTGAATATATTACCATAACTTTTAGCTCAATTACAAGTTTAAAATTGACATCTAGGCCTGTCAACAAAGGAAAAATTGCGGAAAAAATTTTGTTTTTTTAAAAGTTGAATTAAAATATGTATAATGACATACTAATAGTCCTCAAGATTGGAATTGAGCTTTTTTTTTAAATCCTCGCAAAAGTTCAAAAATATGAGCTTTCTTAATTTTCTCAAAAAAAAATATTTAACTTACAAAAAAAAGTTTCGCACAAAAGTTGTTTAAAAGACAATTATAAATAAAAATATAATCTTATATTTTTTCATTTAAACAAATATTTTTCGAGTTACATTACATTTAATATGAGTAATAAAATTTATATTCCATTTTTTTCATTTTACGGTTACTTTTTATCATGTTATACTTACATTAGACACAATGTTATAAATGCATATGTGTGTATGTGTGAGTTTATTTATTTATTGTATCATTAAAGTGTAGTGTATATTGAGATACAACCGATAGAGTAGGTAATTGATTTGACGCTATATTATTTAAACCCAACTAAACGCTAAATTGTACATTCCGAAATAACAATCATATTATGTCAATTGCCACCGGAATATCTGGTAATATTTTTCTTTTTCTTTGCCTTAATCCCAACTACTTGGGGTCGGCCACCCTTATCCTAAGCTTCCACTTGACACGATCTCCCACATCTTCTACGCTCACATCAGCTGTCCTCAAATCGCATTCAATAGCATCCCTCCATCTCTTTTTTGGTCTTCCTCTATCTCTTCTTCCTTCAACATTCATTTCTATAACTGTTCTTACAGCTTTCGATTCTTCTTTCCTCATACCATGACTAAACAATCTAAGTCTATTTTCTGTCATCTTATCCACGATTGACGCAACACCTATACTTCCTCTTATATGCTCGTTCCTTATCCTATCTTCTCTAGTCACTCCACTCATCCAACTAAGCATTCTCATCTCTGCTACACTTATTCTCTGCTCTACTTTCTTATCAACCGCCCAACACTATGAACCATACATCATAGCTGGCCTCACAATTTCATACTAAATTTAAAAACTATAATTAGTATTTATTCATATATTATATTTTAAAATCAAAGAACTACTAATCAGGATATAATTAAAGAAATAAGAGTTCATGTTGCTTTTAAAATATTTCACCAATTTCTCTAAAGGAAACACTATCTACAGATTTGCATCGAAGCGTTTCTTATGATAGTGATTTTAATCACTGTCAGATATCATCTATACTTGTCCCATCTATGCCTCGTCCACACTGTGCCTCGACCCCACTGTGCTACCGTTTTTTTTATAAAATTAAATGAAACTCAAAAAATAATTATTGGTATAAAATAATAATCTAAATAAATTTATGAAACTAAAAAAATCACCTAGGTCCTTTTAAGTAAATGCTTATTCAAATTTAATTCTAAATCAAAGGAATATTTATTATTTTTTATCTACTTCAAAAATGTTATTTTATATTTGATTTCTTAAAAAATAGTGTTTCAAAATTATTTTTTTTTTTGTAATGAAATAAAGCACCTTATAATTACTTATAATTTTACAGATAAGTTTATTTTTTAGTAAACTTTTAGATATTTTTGTGAATAATAATTACAAATATTAATTAGTTTTATTTAAACATTATATCAAATACTAAACAAATTTTTTTGTTTTAAAATTTATTTAAATATATTAAACGTTTTTTAATATGTAAAGTTTCACTGAATTACAATTAGACCTTGTGTAATAGATATTTAGCACTTATAATTTTATTTTATTAATATTTTTATAATGATGATTTTTTAATAAACCACATTATCATGGGAGATAATAGATATAAAACACCAATACACGTATGAAACATTAACTCAATGTAATATTCTCCTCTGGAATATTAATAAAATCAATACCTCTTTTGTTTCTAAGACCACAGAAAAGAATACGCTAGCACGTTTACGCATATAATTCTGACCTTAGTCACTATAAATTTTCTATACATTTTCATTTTAAAGTATAAAGAAACATAAATATATTCAGATACCAGGTGTAGAAAGGAGTTACAGTAAAGTAATATTTCAAGTTTAATTTTATAAAATAAAAAAGTAGATTAATGTCAGTGCTCTTTTTATACAATAAACGATCAACCTAACATCCATATAAAAAAGAATTCAACTATTAAGCTTGGGACCCAATAATTGGACAGTTGCATTTTACGTGAACACACATTGTTTCCTATTTATATAATATAACCAATAAATATTAAGAGTCGTAAAATTCTCCCCCATAATCATTGCACATTTCATTGTAGAATTAATATTATTCAGGTTAGCGTCATCCGGATGTAATTTTCCTTCAATTTACATTTTACGACAAACCATGTGTGGTCGTTGTATTTTAACAAAGGATTCATGATTATACACCATATACTTTTATTTTCACCTTGTAGCTAAACGAACTTCAAAAATCCGTTAACCATAATATTTATATCCTATTTATTTATCCTTACTCCTCTTNTTAACCATAATATTTATATCCTATTTATTTATCCTTACTCCTCTTCACTTATGATAAACCTATTATCCATCAACTATTACTATTATACCGTATATCACAAACTCCCTAACTCTCTCTCTACCCCCCCTCCTTCTTTTTTTTATGACACTTTTCTAGTCAGGAATACTTTTCTTTACTTTTATTTTATTTTTTTTTGTAACGTCCAATGCGACTCTAAAGTTAATTTAAATTAATGTTTTTGTAGTGTTAGGTCTACGTTTTTATTTGATCCGGTGTAATTTATATTTTTTATAATAGTGTCATAATATACTCGTCACTACCATATCATGGGATATTTATAAATTATATTCTTAGAAGGACATAATCCTTTTCAAACAAAAATAATTTATAAATAAACAACTTAGAGAATTTTAATAATTAAATGCATTGTATCAACTCTAATCTTATGTATAAAAATACTATATTGATGTTATATATGAAATGTCAAAATGATTTATATATTCTATTCATCTGTAATAATTTCTGAATTTTATGCTTATTTATCAATAATCAGTTGTACTGTAAGAATTAGACAATGATTTAACGTGTGATAACTAGGTATGAGAAAAAATAACAGTAACAGTGATTTATAACAGTTACAACTTGAATAGCAATAACAATCTGTTATTTGGAAGAAATAGTAACAGTTTATGTTATTTTGTGTTCTACACAATGTGGATTCATTTTATCGTAAATTCTCCAATTTTCCACTGAGCTTAATGCTTATTATAACGGCAGGTTATTTTCCAATGAAACCAATACTCGCAGTAACTCACATCAAACGTCTTTAGTAGAATATAGATAGCCCGGTATAACGTGTGATGGTGTCACATTACCATTATTGTGAGAATTATTATAATACAGACAGCACATTCGCTTCCTGAGACTGATGAATTAACAATTAATATTTATTACTAAATTGGCAATAGTCCAAATTATTATAAAAACCCAAAAGACCTGGCCATCTTGGTCAGTCGACTCCAGTGCCTTGTACCATTCATCAGTCTCAGTACTCGGTTGTCGCTGTCCAGCTTACTGCATAAAGTCAAGTCTTTGTTTTTCCTTTTTCACATACCTACTCCTGTCCTCAACATTTCACAGTACTCGTGTCTTGCACTTCGTCTGCACCTCATACCTAGGTGTGATCCCTTCCTATAATAACGGCCTTTCGTCTACTCTCCTACCCTTAATCCCAACACCTTCCTTAACTCTCATCCTTTTCATCCTTTTAATTCTTCGTTTACACTCAGTGAATTTTCCTATGCAATCTATTTGCGTCCTCCTATAGTTTAGATGGAGTTTCCATTATGTTCCTTAAAGGTGATGTTATCCCTTATTATGTTTTCTATGAACAAAAGCATAATATAGTCCGTTAAAAGTTCAAGCTCGACTTTAGTTATTTTCAGCATGGTATCGAATGAACTGATACAAAAAAAATATATTTATTAATGATAATATATAAAAATATTATTTATAAGCCAAGTTGTCTTGTAGTAATAATAATACCTGTAAAATTCCACGATGGATGTAGAGAACGTTCTTCCAATTTTTCCCAACTATCCATGTATTCATAGCAAAACACATTTTTTCTAAAAAATAAATCTAAATCTTTGCTCTGATATGCAGAGATTAGTAATTTGTGATCTTACCAAATGTGAAAAATTCTTAATGTAGGCATAATGATATTTATCTCCATTAATTGATTCATCATTAAACAATAGAAATTCGAAATAATTGTATAACCAATGTATAGGGATTTTGTATGTGCTCTCCAGTTTTAAGTTAAATTTAATTGAGTTTTTTGAAATTAACTCAATAAGCAACTTTATTATCTCGGGTTTGGCTTCATGATGAACAATTGATAGCGATGCAATAAGACTGATATTTTTCTTATAACTGTTTTTTATCATACCTCCAAATGCAGACTGGATTAATTGAAATCCTTCTGTTTTAATCTACTCTAGACATTGTTTTTTTGTTCGACGTCCTGTGGTAGAATTACTAGTACTGGCTAGCGCTCAATCGGCTTCTTAACAGATTTGATCCCCAAGTTCACTACCCCAAATGTCATCATATTTGCGTGTATTTAATGCAACAATAGATGTACCTAAATGTATATATATGTCATAAAAAAAAGAATAAGGTAGTAGAATGTTTTTATATTTTGGGATGGTGAAATACAAGAAATAATTTTTGTCATAAAAAGCGATGAGAGGATAACTAAATTGAATATGAATATAGAAATAGAGTATAAATATTATGTTTAACGGAGTTTTGAAGTTCGTTTAGCTACAAAATGAAAATAAAAGCATCGGTATATAATCATGAATTCTTTGTTACGATACAATGACCACTCATATTTTGTCGTAAAATGTAATTCGCAAGAAAATCACATCTGTATGTCGCACACCTGAGTCATATTAATTCTACAATGAAATGTGCAACAATTATGGAGAAGAATTTTATGACTCTTAATATTTATTGGTTGTGCTGTAGAAATAAGAAACTGTGTGTGTTTACATAAATTGCAACTGTCCAGTTGTTGGGCGCCAAGCCTTAATGGCTGAATTGTTTTTTTTATATAGGTGTTAAATACAAATTAAATATTTACGTTGAACGCAAGCTATTGCGACCTGAATGGTGAGCAAGTAGCTATTAATAATATTTCCTTTTTTTATTATCTGTTATTTCATTGACAAAAGTTATTCTTAATTTACCTTAAGTCTATTTTTTTAATTTTTTATGACATGCTTAGAAACATAATTTCTTACCTTGTGTCCAGCTAGCTTGATCTTTTATTGCGTAAAAAAAGTATATATGTAAAGAGAGCACTGACTTTTATCTACTTATTTATTTTGTAAAATTATGCAAATTATTAAACTTAAAATATTACTTCACTGTAGTTCCTTTCTATACTTGATGTCTGAGTATATGTGTTACTTTATATTTTAAAATGAAAATTTATATAACCAAATAGATTATGAGAACCAATCTCTAGTGACACGTCATAAACTATTGTTTTACCAACAGTTTTAACCTTTTGATGTGCTAAGGTAGATTTTCGAAATGCACTTATTAAATAGACAATCCAATTGAAGAATTAAAAAAATTCTTAATTGAAACAACTCACAAAATACAAAATAAAAAATGAATTGTCTTAATAATTTGTAAATATTTAAAACTAAAAATAAAAACATAAAAGGTTAAGTTATTTTTTTTAAATTACATTACTTATGAGAGATTTAGATAATATACACCAAGTATAAAAAAAAATATTCTGGTTCAGAGATGCTTCATGACCAAATTTTTAGAAAAAATAAGGTGGTAAATGAGCTAAAAATCGCTCTTTTATAGGCCTGTTTTATGAAGGGAGACTTAATGTTTTATATTTTAATTGCAAAATCCTTCTCATTGGCTAGTCAAGTAAACTTGAATAGACTTATGCGCAATCTATTATTCTACTAATTTGAGTTAATGTTTTATATTTGTTTTGGTGTTTTATATCTATCATCTCCCATAATAATGTGGTTTATTAGAAAAATCATCAATATAAAAATATAAATAAAATAAAATCATAAGTGCTAAATATCTATTACATATATATTAATTTAAAATATAATAGACTAGTAAAAAAAAAAATTTTCTCTAAGATTTTTGATAATTTGAGGTGGACTGTACGAATAAATGTTCATTATCATAATAGTTTAAAATATGTGTTATCACGCAAACTCTCTGTCGATTTAGTTCCGAAATCATGATAACTAAAATATAAATTAAAATTTTTATAGTTTTATAATTTAAACAACAACTAAAAATATTATTAAAATAGTATTTTTGTAAAAGTATTGAAAAAATTCAATCAAATCAATGTTATATGGAAATATTTTTTTAAAAAATGTTAAATATAATAACAACCATTTTTTCCTCATTAAACATATCTTGAAATAAATTAAAATAATAGTGAATAATAAAATAATGACGAATAATAAATAAAATAATAATAATATTATGGAAATGTTTATAGTAATGTAATGATTACTTATTGAAAGCAGAGAAACTTAGTTCTCAGTAAGAAACAAAAATCATCTGCGCATCTAAAATATACACTGCTGGGTTATATAGTTTCGATTAAGGGATGTGTGCGTATGTTGACACCACTATTTTAGCTTCGATGCGAAGCTGAGAAGGTATTGGTTTTACTAAAATGTGTTTTTTTTTTTTTATTTTTTTTTTTTGTGNCGATGCGAAGCTGAGAAGGTATTGGTTTTACTATGATGTGTTTTTTTTTGTGTCTGTTACCACTTTTTCTCAGCTCTCACCGAACGGATTTCTTTCAACGATACGTCAAAAGATCACAAATCGTATCTAGTCGAAGACATTACCCTTCAAAATTGAAAAAATTTCCCTCGTTCCCTATAAATGGGGTAAACCTCCAAAAAAATTACAAATTTAAAAATCGCTAATTTTCGAAATTTTTTCAATTTTTTTTACTAAAAACTGCCGTAACTTTTTCAAAAATGAACATATCAATATAATTTTTTATTTTATAGATACATGATGTCTTTAACTATCATTTGGTATATTTTTTTATAAATCTGACCCTTTACCTGCCCACAGGGAGGATTTAAAATGACAACTTTTTCACAAAAAATTAACTTTTTCAACTTAACTTTTGAAAGTGTTCCGGAAAGTCTGACACTTTTATATATATCTTAAATTAAAGATAATGTAATATACTTTATCATTAAAAAAAAAAAATGTCGGACTTTAGGAAATAGCAGATCATGTAGCATTTGGAATAATCCACCAATTTTTTAAAATTAAACACTATCTAAAGATTTGCATCGAAGCGTTTTTTTTTATAGTGATTTTAATCACTGTCAGATATCATTATACTTGATCCAACAATGCCACGTCACCACTTTGCTGCAATCCCCCTGTGCTGAGTTTTTTATTATGGTTTAAATATTTAAAATTGTTGTTATAAAAAAAAGGTGGGAGGGAGTAGGGAAGTAATAAAAAATGAAATGAAGTGAATGATTGTTAAATATATTATTTGTTAATACTTTATCATGAATATAAGGGAAAAGGAAAAGCAATTCCATTATTCCCACAAGAAGTTTATTCATAATTTATTTTAAATCTATCCTTAATCTTTTTTATGTTATGCTTAGAAATAAAATTTCTTACCTTGTGTCTAGCTAGCTTGATCGTTTTTTGTACAAAAAAAAATTTAAAAAAAGAACTGACTTTAATTTACTTAGTTATTTTATGACCTTGTAAAACTTGTTAAACTTGAAATATTATCTTACTCTTTTTTACACTTGGTATCTGAATATATATATTTTTTTATAAATTTATAGAAACTGATAGAGTATGCCAACCAATGCCTAGTGCACGTCACAAACTATTGTTTTACCAATAGTATCAACCGCTAAATGTGCTAGGGTAGATTTTCGAAATGTACTTATTAAATAGATACTCCAATTAAAGAATTAGCAGAAAAATTCTTGAAAAAAATTGGAACAACACACAAAATAAAATTAAAAAAATTAATTATCGTAATAGTTATTAAACATTCAAAACTTAGATAAAATAAATAAAAGAAAATTAAATTATTTTTGAAATGCGTNAATGGTAACTTTTTTACAAAAAATTAACTTTTTCAACTTAACTTTTGAAAATGTTCCGGAAAGACTGACAATTTTATATATACCTTAAATTAAAGCTAATGTAATATACTTTAATTTGAAAAAAAAAAATTTGACCTCTGGACTTGTCTTCATGGTGAAAATGACTACCGTATGCAAAAATATGCTATTTTTGTGAAAAAATTCTTGATATTATATTTTACATTTTTTAACATTATGTTGCTATAACTTTTTAAAAAATGCATGAATCAACTTTATTCTTTAATGATAAATACTTTATATATACTTCTTTCATTCGACATACTTTTTTTTAAAATCGGACCATTTCCCTTTATACAGGGGGGGTGCAAACCTTTTAAAATGCGTATAGAAAGTAGAACTTTTTCAACTTAACTTTTGAAAATGTTCCGGAAAGACTGACACTTTTATATATATCTTAAATTAAAGCTTATGTAATATACTTTAATTTGAAAAAAAAAAATTTGACCTCTGGACTTGTCTTCGTGGTGAAAACGGACATCAAAGTTAAAGAAAAACGTACGATTTCCGTGAAAAAAATCTCGATTTTATATGTTATATTATTTAATTTATATTTTATATAACTTTTGGGAAAATGTATGGATCAATATTATTATTTTTTTATAATAAATATTTATATATTCCTTTCATCTGGCACGCTTTTTTTGTAAATCGGATCATACCCCTTTAACAAGGGGGGTCAAAACTTTAAACATGCGTATTGTTACTATGATATTTTCAATTTAATTTTTGAAAGTATTCCGGAAATACTGACACTTTTATATATATCTTAAATTAAAGCTTATATAATATACTTTAATTTGAAAAAAAAAAATTTGACCTCTGGACTTGTCTTCGTGGTGAAAACGGACATCAAAGTTAAAGAAAAACGTACGATTTCCGTGAAAAAAATCTCGATTTTATATGTTATATTATTTAATTTATATTTTATATAACTTTTGGAAAAATGTATGGATCAATATTATTATTTTTTTATAATAAATATTTATATACTCCTTTCATCTACACGCTTTTTTTGTAAATCGGATCATACCCCTTTAACAAGGGGGGTCAAAACTTTAATCATGCGTATTGTTACTATGATATTTTCAATTTAATTTTTGAAAGTATTCCGGAAATACTGACACTTTTATATATATCTTAAATTAAAGCTTATATAATATACTTTAATTTAAAAAAAAAAATGTGACCTCTGGATTTGTCTTCACGGTAAAAATGACTACCGTATTCAAAAATTTGCTATTTTTGTGTTAAAATTCTGGGTTTTGTATTTTATTTTATTTTAAAATACCTGACAAAGGGACTACAGATTTTCATAAATATTATATAAATAAAAAATTAATATAGCATAGAAAGTTAAACTTATTTAAATTTGTTTGCTTCTTTTAAGTCGAGAAAAATAACTTTGAAATTTGAACTAGCTTAAATAGCCTATTTTTTCACCCGACGGTAGCGACGTACGGTTGCCGAGTTGGTAAAATTTATGTTTTACACGCTTGGGGTACGAGGTTCCAACCCGCGTATGGCAATGAATTTTTTGCATTTTTTCTTAATTCTTTTTAAGTTAGTTAAAGAATTTTTAACTCATTTAGATTCAATAACTTCAATAAAGAACAATGATCCCATCACTTTAGTCGCCCCTTGCAAAAAGAAATTTCTTATTCGTATTAAAATTATTTTACTATATTTTAAGTTTTAGCTTCGATGCAAAGCCGAGAAGATTCTTTTTTGTGAATATCATTTATTTTCTCTGCTCTAACTTGACCT
>NW_026099574.1:24659597-24659833 GCF_025091365.1 Daktulosphaira vitifoliae
TTTTTTTTATAAATCTAACCCTTTACCTGCCCACAAGAGGGATTCAAAATATAAACTTTTTTTTTTTTAGTTAAAGTAAATCATTAAAATTATTTCAGTTCTGGATATTTCAATAGTAGAATCTTTTTAAATATCAAAAATTACTTAGAAATGATTACTATGATTTCTATTTAAGTGTTCTATTACGATAAAAATGCAAAAAATAATGAGTTTTTCTGATAAATTTACAATAAATA
>NW_026099574.1:24661868-24714087 GCF_025091365.1 Daktulosphaira vitifoliae
TAAATGTGAAAGTTGACATCAAAGTTAATAAAAAATTACGATTTTTGTAAAATAATTTTTTTCAATTTTTTTTACTAAAAACTGCCGTAACTTTTTCAAAAATGAACATATCAATATAATTTTTTATTTTATAGATGCTTAATGTCTTTACCTATTATTTGGTATATTTTTTTTGTAAATTTGACCATTTTTCTGCCCACAGGGGGGGATTTAAGATGACAACTTTTTCACAAAAAATNGGGGGGATTTAAAATGACAACTTTTTCACAAAAAATTTACTTTTTCAACATAACTTTTGAAAATGTTCCGAAAGGTCTGACACTTTTATATATATCTTAAATTAAAGCTAATGTAATAGTCTTTAATTTGAAAAAATAAAATTTGACCTCTGGACTTGTCTTCACGGCGAAAATGGCTACCGAATGCTATTTTCGTGTGAAAATTCTCGATTTTATTATTTATATTATATTTAACTTTATAATGCTATAACTTATTGAAAAGTTTATGGATCCACACAATTTTTTTATGAGAAATAATATTTTTTAATAAACCCTTTTTCATTCGACATACTTTATCTTAATCGAGATATTAATAAGGAACCAGCAGATCAAGTAGCTTTTGGAATAAAACACCAATTTTTTTAAAATTAAACACTATCTAAAGATTTGCATCGAAGCGTTTATTTTTGATAGTGATTTTAATCACTGTCAGATATCATTATACTTGATCCAACTATACCACGTCACAACTGTGCCGCGACCCCCCTGTGCTGGGTTTTTTTTTATTACCCTCTCTACATACCTAAAACTACCTTAATTATAACGCTTGTAAAATATTGTGTAGGATATGATATTAAGTACCATTGTTTATTTTTTTTTTAAATTCTTTTTAAATTTTTAGCTTCGATGAGAAGCTGAAAATGTATTTATATTATCATGATGTGTTTATTTTTTTTTGTCTGTCACTACTTTTTCTCAGCTCTCTCTGAACCGATTTTACTCAACGATACGTCAAAAGATCAAAAATCTTATCTAGTTGACGACATTACCCTCAAAAATTGACTATTTTACCCTCATTCCCCGTAAATAGTGAAAATTTCCCAAAAAATTTTGACATTTTTTTCATTTTTTTTTTTCTAAAAATTGCCTTAACTTTTTAAAAAATTAACAATATAAAATAATTTTTTTTAATATTGAAACCTTAGATATTTTCCTTTTATTTGATATCAATTTTTTGAAAATCTGACCTTTTACCTGCCCACAGTAGCACTTCTGCACAAAAATTTAACTTTTTCAATTTTAGTTTTGAAAATGTTCCGGAAATACTCCGAGCTTCAAACATGTTAAAATAAAGAAATGTTATACCATAATATAAAATAATAAGTCTTATAAGTGAACACAATTCATTTTAAGTATCAAAATAACCAAAAACTCAACAAATATCACAAATTTAAAACTTGAAAATGACTTAAATTTATTAAATATATGTTGTAATAGGTCCTACACCTAAAGAAAAACCTCAATCAATTTTGATAGAGAAATTTTATCAAGGGTTTATGATAATGTTTTATTAATACGAACAAAATAATTATTCTTATGAATAATTATTGTTCAAGACAAGAAAAAAAATTATCATATTGATAAATATATCATAGATTTAATAGTAATGATATATTTATCAAATTTAACAATGAATTTATTATATAGATCAAAATTTTTCTCTGGGTGTATACTTAAAAACACTATTTCTTTCTCTTCTCTTTCATCTCTCAACATAAACAAATATTTTATCCTATTACACAATACTTCTCACAACAAATACTATACACAATCAATATTTTCTGTTCTTAATCACAACCAACACATAGTTGACACAATTATGCCATAGTCATCTGCTCTTTTTTTTCACCGCACGTGCAACCATTAAAAATCAAATGTTTCCATTTATTATTTTCAGTCAAAGAACCCTTTTTTCAATGTATATACAAGATCATGAAATTCCTAAAAAAATGTGAAGCAAATGACGATGAATATGTGCGTCTCTGGAAGGGGTTATAAGAAGAGACCCAGGGATGGAGGCACTCGTCCTGTTTCGATAAAACCGACATACGAACACGTCTCTTTCATCGTCTGGTGCTAAATTAATTTAACACCGCAGAATAATTATAAGTGTATTTATTAATTAAGAATAGTATCTCTCCGTAAACTTCACGTGACTTCATTACCTTCCAATTATTACAATTGTTTTATATAAATATATGTGAAGTTACATTAATTATATTATTTTTTCATCAACAACTTTTTGGCTTTGCGTTCTTTTTTTTTCACTATTCTGCACGTCTGAAGGATAGTTAAAACTCAGGTAAGAAGATTCAAACTCAGCTTGAAATTTAATGCTAACAAATATAGACCCTCGAACAACACACCCCGAGAAAAATGATAGTTTATTATTTTCAATACCCTTTCTCACTACCCTTATATTTTTGGTTTACGACATATATTTCACAGCAAGACTAATAGAAATAAAAGTATGAATATTACATGAAATATATCTTAATAGTATTATATTACTTGTTTGAAATAATATTAAAAAAAAATATATTATGTCTTAAAAATAAAAATAAATTATAATTATATTTATTAATCACTATCGGTATTATTCTTTTCAGACACTTTAAAGTTTTTATAAGAAGTATGGTATCTGGAATACGTTTAGCTTCGCACAATGAAATTAAATCTTTTTTTTTTTTATCAGTGTGATTCCAGGCTCTTCAGTAAATACTGGTTTCAATTTGATAGCTGATAATTTTATATTTGAATTTCTTGTTTTTTTTAACTATGATTTATTGATCATAAGTGGTTTTATAAAATATTTTGTCAGGGATTTCTTTTTTTACTTTTACAATTTTTATATTTTTGTATAATACATTTTGTCCCATAGTATTTTTATTGAAATTATTACCTATTTCTTTACTTAATTATTTAAAATCTATGAAAGATTTATAACTAAGCTCATTTACTTTAAAAGGTTTTCTGATTTTCTTGCTAATTGAATGACTGTAGGCCATTGTAGGGGAGAGTAAATTGACCCTCCTTTGAGTAGTCTAGTTTTTTGTTTTTCTATAGTAGAGTGAACTGAATCCCCTTCGTTTTGTGTGTGTCCTACTATTAGAAATTTGTGGGTAATCAATGGAATATCTAGATATGATACTGCATACAAGTACAAACTTATCATGAATTAATTTTTATGTTGACCTGAACAGTTATCTGAATAAAAAATTGTATCTTTCTGAATACAATTCTGTTTAAGATATTCATAAATGCATGTAGATATTTAATTTGCGCCACTCTTACCATGATCTTCATTCCAAACAAAACAAGTAGCTTCATTTTCGCATAAATTATACACAGTTAAATTGTAAGTAGTAAATATTCTAGCATAATAAAAGTTAGATACCTTTACAGCAAGAGTAGTTAGAACACTATGCTAATCATAACAAGACACCATATACTTTTTTGAATTTTCCTTAGAAAGCTTCTTATCTTTTTCTAGCCTGGATAATTTAGTTTCATTGTTATGTGTTTGATTTCTTAAGTTTTTAGTTAAAGCTCTCACTTTATCTAATATTTTAATAATACTTGCATCTTTCAGTATATCTAGAACAGCCAACTGTAAAGTGTGAACAACACAACATCTCATTTCTTAAAATTAAAATAGAAAAGTATAAAATAAATATAGTTTAAAAAAAACGCTTTTAAACCACATCGAACTAAAAAGTTTAAAATAATTTTTAAAATGAGCTTAAAAGAATAATGAACGAAAAATACTAATACTATTGGGATAAAAGCGTCGGGCGCTCAATATACGAAAAATATGGCACAAAGCACTATTTTTGAAATGCAAGTTTGAGTACTTGTAGTATAACAAAAGAAAATTAGAGCGCTGGTTCGTAGTTAGAATAAAAAGGATAATGTAGCGAATATATAGTTGAATAATACTAGATAAGATAATAAATAGCGGAATAACACGTGTATGAGTATGGAAAAATATATAAGGGTGTAAAGAGTATAATGATATAAATAAAGAGGGGTTTAGAAAGGTGAATAAACGATGGTTAAGCACATGAGGGTAATGGTTAAATAAATAAAACAAATACGAACGTTTATGACAAAAGAGTGGATTGATCTCGGGGTTAAACAATATCGAATAAATGATGTTAAATATCCGTTAAAAACATTACAACTTGATGGTTTATTACGCAATAGATTGTATTCAATTTGAAATCATAAATTGAATTTGTACTTACCTCGTGTCCCATGTAACGTAACGATTATTTTAAACAATCCAATGCCAATTCTGAATTCACACTGTGTTTCGAACTCTGTACACTACGCGTTGTATAGTCAATATGACTATTTAGAAAAAACGTTTTAATTTTAAATAATATAAAACCGTTACACAAAATCTGACTGTTTTTTAATACGCTCATATTAGTTTACGACTAGACTGTCGTAACGCATTCACCCCATCCCGCTCACCTCACAGCGACAACACTATTCCTATCCATGTTCTCATCTTCTGCCCATTGCAATACAGTATTCAATGCATTCACAGCTTCTGAAGGAGAAACTTTACTTGTACTGATTGAGCCACTTTCATCCTCGTCGTCAATATCATTTTCTTTAGCTACAATTTGTAGAATTTGATTATCAGTTAAGATTTCATGCTCTCTAAATCTTTGTCTGCGCCACGGCAAGTCCATTGCTGTGCTTAAGAATCAGAAATTTTATTCGTACATGTTTCCTGTATCTGGTTTATGAGCGTAGAAAGTTGAATGTCATTATTTCAGCAACTTCGTCGATTTCATTTTCTGCTTGGAAAGGAAGCAAGCGTTTCCACAATTTCTTTATGAACATTGGCGGGACCAATTTCCAACAATTTGCAAGACTAAAAACTGCGTCTTTTAAATTTATGGCCTTTAAAGCATCAACAAGGTTTTCACCATGCACCGGATCAGCAAGAACATTTACTAAGAGAGACTTACGATAGTTTAATTTAATATTCTGAATTACATTTTGATCCATAGGTTGAATAAGCGCTGTAGTATTAGGAGGTAAAAACATTGCAAAAATGGTGCCATCATCACTACGTAATTCTTCTGCTAATGGATGTCCAGGGCAATTATCCAACAAGAATAAAGCTTTTGGAGGTAAATTTACATTTAACACGTGCTTACGAACTACAGAAACAAATTGTTCCTAATTAAACCTAAGCATTCTTTGTCCACTATAGCATACGAGAAGGTTAACTAATTTAAAAACACATGGTCTTTGTACAGTCCCAATAACGAGCAACGGCAGCTTATGTGTTTCTCTTGCATTAGCTATTGTTTTCATTTATAACTCGCTGCAACTCATTTCGAAATGGTTCGATTGATGCTTCGTTACATGAAAGTTTCTCACCCGTTATTTTAAAGCGCTTAATACCATGACGATGTTTAAAATTGTCTAGCCAACCTCTACTAGCAGTGAAATTATCTTCCTCCTTTGTTATTTCACGGTGAAATAGACGTGCTTTTTCGCAAACTATTTCACCACTTATCGGAATGTGTTGTCTCCGCTATTGCATAAACCATATAAATAAAGCATTTTCGAGAACAAGATTTTAAAGTGATTTTTTTCTTTTTGAGGGAATTCTCGTAATATTATTGTCCATTTGTCATTTCCTTTACCTTTCATTTTACGATAAAACATATGTAGCTATTACTATTTTATTTTGACAATATAATTTATAATCATATACCGTATATCCTTTTAATTTCATCTTAAAACTAAACATTCATAAATCACTCACCTATTCTATCTCATTCCTATACCCCATCCATTATTTTTTTTTTAATGATAAAGTATTTCATGTTATAATTTTAACAGCCATTATCCTATTTACTCTTCTCTTTTTTTATGATAATAATGTAACATTCACCGATGGAATACCATCATCCTTAGAAAGAAATAATATCTTAAATATTATTTCTGAGATTTTAACACATAACACATTTGAATCACAATAGGATACATAGTAAAACTGATTTAAGTTTAATACATAATCATAATTAATAGTTTATATACATATATAACCATGTAACATATTTTAAAATATTATAAATTTTCTAGTAATCTACGTCTAAATTTAGTGTTACAAATTATTCTTTCAGGTCTAGATCTATTTATAATTGAACTTGGTTCTACATTTCTTTTTTTACAGTATTTAATATAAATATATACAAGAAATTTTAAATAACATAAATACATAAAACAATCTATATTTAAATCATGTATTATAAATTTTAAACATCCAGAAATTATGAAAATTTTAAAATTTGTTAAAATAAGATATTTGATGCTTTGCTTTTAATTTATTGAAAATTATGTTTAGACACGACTTACGTCGCAAAAATGTGGTCGACACTGGTTTTGAGGGTAAAGACCCGTGGGCAGTTTATTAATGAGCAACAACAGGTTACTTTAAGAGGACGCCATACAGAGAATGAAAAACGGGTTTAAACATGTTTTGCGGGGGACTACTTCATTTGATCTGTATTGATGTTAGAGTTACAAAATTTTTACCAAATTATAGAGGACAAAATTATCTGTGATCTAGCGTTTTTATTTTTTTGTTAACATAATTTCTAGTACTTTATATTTACTATTAAACATTCCTATTTTTTTGGTTTTTTAAATGTTTAATAAATAGCTTCAGAGTTGTGTTATCAAAATTATAAAAACGCTAGATCACAGATAATTTTCTCCTTTATAATTTGGTAAAAAAATTGGGAATCTAGCATCGATACAAGATCAAATAGAGTAGTCCTNTAGCATCGATACAGATCAAATAGAGTAGTCCCGTGCAAAACAGTTTTTATGCAAAATAATGAATTTTTTGTCTATCGACATGTGTCGGTCCCTAGTGGCATTTATAACGTGACGAATTTTTTGTTGAATGACGGTAACCGATTACCCTCATCCTTCAACTGCTACCTTGCCAACGATTAAAACCAGTTATTTTTATACTTTGTTATCGACGAACCGGGGCACCATTTAGCAGTCGCTTATCTGAATTTGTAAAATAATTGTTATTATTGACGGGTGATGAGACTTAAATTTTAACTTTACTGTGTTCATTTTTACACGTAAATAATAATGCAAATATAATGAAAATATTAAAATTGATCGGAAATCTGTCAGAAATTTACGTGGAGTTTTATTTTGTAACATTAGAAAACATTCTTGTTACGAATATGAGTCCACAGTATACATTATATTCGTGGACAGCAGGATGGATCAACCGTCTTTTTAGTAGTAGTAGTCTTTTTAGTAATTTAAAATTAGATATTCTTTCTCCAAAAATTAATTATTTGCCAAAAAAATAAAGGTCATCATTAAAAATGTTGTGTATTAAATTAAAGTTTACCAGTCCTGAATTTATTTATACGTAGTATATTGTATCACTTAAAACTATTTTTTGAGTTTTAAGACTCGTGTATCAGTTTTATAAAAATTTTGTAACACGAATAATTATTATCAAACAGTTATTAAACAGCATTTTACAAATTTCTGATTGACTACAAATATATTAAATATATTAAATATATATNTTTCTGATTGACTACAAATAATTTTATGATACATAGAATACTCCTTACATAATACTTTTATTTTATGTATGTAATTAGTGGGCGTACGCACCAAGTTTACTTGCATTATAGTGAGTATAAACTTAAATTAAATTTTATATGAGCATTTTGGTATTCAAATTTTTTAATCTAAAATAAAATCTGCTATTGCGTATTTTTTTAATTCACAGATAAACATTTTTAATTTACATTTTTTGCACATACCAGATTTTTCACGCGTAGCTTAATTTAAGGTTAGTTAAAAATAATGATTCTTTCGAAATTTGAATTTGAATTTGAATGGAATGGAATGGTAAAAAAATGATATATGATAAAGGGATTTTTGATAAATGTGAAATGGTATTTATTTTATGATTTCTATATCCATTTGTTTGATAATCGGTATCTAATTCGTTTATGTGTATTATTTTTTGGTAATATCTTTCACAAATTTTATGCTAATCAAATATGAATTTACACTCTTATTTCTTGCTTCCACAGTTCCCAAAGAGATTACTGAAATCGGATATAAAAGAACAAAAAAAAAAAAGTGACTAAATTCACTAATTAAAATCACTATCATAAGAAACGCTTCGATTCAAATCTGTAGATAGTGTTTAATTCTAAGAAATTGATGGATAATTACAAAATCAACATCAACTTCTATTTCCTTAATTATACCCAGATTAGTAATTCTTTTAATTATAAATTATATAATTTTTTAAATTAATTGTTTTCATATTATTATTGGTTTTGATTTTTAATATGTTAAAAGTAATCATTTTGAACCTACTTTTTTTTGTCCTTTAAAGTGAAAGTTTTAATAAAAAAAAAATGAATTTGTTACCATAACTTATAGTTCAACTTGCAAGTTTGAAATTGATATTATTAAATAGAAAAAATGAAATTTTTAAGATTAATATGCAATCAGAAATTATAACTACTATTTATAGTACATGTATCAGAAAAATTCGATTTTTTTAAATTTTTATCGTAATAGATAACTGAAAATGAAATAATGGTAATCATTTCCTAATAACTTTTAATCATTGATTACAATGTTTCAAGTTTTGAACGCCCCCTATATAAGGGGAAATTGACCAATTTTAATAAAAAGTATGTCAAATGAAAGATGTACTTATAATGTATTTAGAAAAAAAAAATTGTGCTGATACTTACATTTTTCGAAAAGTTATAGCATTTTTAAGTTGAAAATTTAAAATCGAAAATTTTAACACAAAAATAGCGTTTTTTTAACTACGTCTTCCTTTTGCATGCAGAAGATAAAGTGTCGGGACAAATTTTTTTTTTCATTTTACAGTACATAAAATAAGCTTTAATTTGGTATATGTTTAAAGGACGCAGTATTTCCGGAACATTTTCAAAAATTAAGTTGAAAAAGTTAGTTTTTGTAAAAAAGTTGCTATTTTAAATCCCCCCCAGTGAGCAGGTTAAGTGTTAAATTTTCAAAAAAATGATATCAAATATAAGGGAAATATCTAAGGTTTTAGTATAAAAAAAAATTATGTTGATTTGTTGATTTTTAAAAAAGTTATGGAATTTTTAAGAAAAAAAAGTGAAAAAAATGACAAAATTTATTGATTTTTAAAATTGCAATTTTTTTTGGAGATTTGTGATTGGAGAGCTGAGAAAAAATAGTGACAGACACACAAAAAAAAAAAAAATAAAATAAACACATCATGGTAAAATTAATACCTTCTCAGCTTCGCATCGAAGCTAAAAATATATAAAATAATTAAAAATTTGTTTAATTAATTTTTTTCTTCTTTTTCCCTCGACTCTACCGATTATTTGCAAGGCAAAACCGCACTGCACTAAAAACTAACAGATGACTGTAAATTAAAGGTGATTGTGTCATGGATAGTAACAATGCATTAAAAGATATAAAAAAACTTTTATTTTCTATTTTCGGTCGAAAAGAATCGATTTACAACCAGTAAAAATTTTAATAATTAGTTCCCCAACAATTTTAATTATATACAATGTTTTAAACTTAACTAAGTACTAACTACATACATATTACTAGATATTATTATTATAGATTTCATGTAACAATAAATTATATAAAATTATCTATAAAATTAATTTTTTCATAGTTGTGAATAAATTATTAACTACAAATGTGATACTCGCAACACTTTAACGTTTAATAAGCGGTAGCATTTGAAATAATATTATATTATAATCTTATGATATTTTATTATAATTACATATTCATTTTGTTTCATATTATGAGAGCTTTATCGCCTTTATCAATGAAAATAATATGTAACGCATAGCATAACTGTCAATAGTAGAATGATGTGCAGCTCCAAAATAATATTAGGCGGTCGTACAGGTGTGCGCATGGTATATGGATTGTATGACGGGGGGTGATTGAAGAGTTTGGTTGTAAAACATCTAAAAGCGCATTCTCTCGGTCGTATCATTGTTTCGTTTGCCCGTATGGCGTCCTCTTAACAAAAAAATAAAACAAACCAAAAACATAAACACAGTAATAATAATCTTCGCATAATATCGCGGCTCTTTCGCTGGCGTCGACGACGCGACGTCCGGCGTGATCCTTGGGCGACAAAAGTTTAGCAGCGTTGTAGGCGAAGGTGTGCGGGTGAGAATCGGTTGGTCGACGTTGTCGCTTTCACAACGGAAAGAAGATTCCCGTATCATTTGCGGCGGGTCGTCGTCGGCCGTGCGGCATTTGCTGGACTTTGCACCGTAGCGTATGACACGCGGTGTTGGTCAGTCAGATACTCATAGTAGGGAGACGGCTGATAAAGGTGACACGAGTCGCGGGACATCATGTATAACAAAGGGACGCGGGCCGTGTCAGTTTCTAATCTAATTAATGTATCAAGTAATTAAAACTATACTCTAACATGATGTTTATAATAATGATCATAAGTATTATTTTCGAAATGGCGGATTATATTCATTGATTAATATAACTTTCCATATTTTTACGAATAGATTTGTTAAGTATCATTTTTCCTACTTGATACATCATATGGTTAAAATAGCATAATGCCTCTAATAAGTATTAACTTATTGGTTCAATCTTTTTTGTAGGTATTGAGTAATTTCAATACAAGTGTCTTTTTAAAAGTATCATGAATAAATAATTCTGACATGGTAAAAATAATTTAGATCATTTTAACTTTTATATAACTCTTCTTATGAATAATTAATTTCTAATTTTTATGAAAATAACAAAAAAAAAAGTATAAAACAAAACAAATCATATATATTCCTGTATAAAATTTAATGTTTAAAATTTAGAATTCCATAGGCAATAATAATTATAATAATTTAATCAATTTTTATACATTTAATTCACATTCTTTACATTAATTAAATAATTATTATGAATTTCTGTAAACATTTTTTTTATTTTATTAAAATTTTAATTATAACTAATTGAATTTTGATATCTTTAGACAGAAGTAATGACTAAAATCATTATCTAAAAGAAAGTGTTTTATATTATCGAAAGTAACACCCCTATCGCACTAAAAGCAGAATTATAATTTTAATTTAACACTTTTTAAATTCATCCCTTATCCTTTGTAAAGGTGTCAAAAGGTTTAAATAGAAACACATTATTTAATTTACTAAAATGTTTCACTTTTTAATTTAATAGTAATTGAATTTTGAATGTAACTTTATTAGTTTATTAGATATAAACATTTAAAGTTTCAAATTTTTGAGTTACTATATATGTATAATACACAAGGGATTATAAATTCTGGTAGCTAATTGGTTTTTTATGACACCGCTGTTACAGACACGGGAGTGTGTACTGTCAATTATGACTATCATTAGATATACTTTCTGTATTGCCAATTAGTATATTTATAAACTCACAACAATGTGCCTTACTACCATTAATAACAACAATGCTCTGTACCTGCGAATATCGATATCATAAAAAAACAATTAGCCACCTGTATTTGTCCTTGTGTATTATACCTATATATTAACTCAAAAATTTGAAACTTTAAATGTTTATATCTAATAAACAAATTAAGTTTTATTAAAAATTCAAATGCTATTTACTATTCAATTAAAAACTCAAACATTTTATTAAATTAAAAATATGTGTTTCCATTTAAAAAAACAAAGTTGACACCCTTACAAAGTATAAGGGATGAACTTAAAAAGTATCACATAGTTAATAATTCAAGAATAATGTGTAACTAAATAAAAAAAAAAATTTTATAGTTATATTTATTCTATATGTAGACCGACCCCAAGTAGTTGGGATTAAAGCAAGGAAAAATATTTATTCTGTAAGTAATTGAGGGGGTTATGATAAAAAAATCACTCCTGTAAAAGTGTTTACATATTTGAAGAATTATTTTTTTTTTGTTATTTGGTCTATTTTAATATATTTTTTTTTTTTTTTATATACCGAAGCATTGATATGATTTGTACTTAGTTCATATTTTTATGTTTAAGAATAAAAATGAGTTTAATATTTTAAAATTTTCTAAAGATTGAAATAATCTAAGAAAATTATAATAATCGAAAAAATTTAGTTTATGAAAATATTGACTATACGCCATTTATTTTTACTAGACGCGTTGCGTTTTTTTGGTACCGCCCATAAAGGCGAGTTCCATGAACTATTAAATTTTTCAATAATACTTTGTTCTAAAAGAATTTTTATTTGTTCATCAACTTCCTCTTTATGTTACATGGAATACTGCATTATATTTATTAGGTAAGCATTAGGAATAATTATTTTATGTACTATTTGATTAGTATAAGATAATTTATCATTGGGTACAAAAAATATATCATTATGGTTATTACATAAATATGTAATAGACGACTTTCCTTCGTTGTTTAAATATGCTAATCTTAAATTTTGATCTAAAATCATTAATCTATTATTATCCAAAGAAATATCATTATTATTTATCAATTCGAGGTTTTCGGATTAAGTGTCAAATTTAATATTATTTATAGAAATCGAAATATCTTTGTCTGATGTGTTTAAAACTGGTACGATCGACTAATTATCTATAATTTGTGTTATACAAATTCCAATAAAAACATTTTCACTAATAATTATTGGATCATATATAATTCCAATTGTAATATCGTTTTCACTTTAATGGTAGATTCTGACAGGCCTTTAATCGAGTAATTACTTGACCTTACTAGAGAAAGGTCTATTATGTCAATTTTTTCATAGAAAGATAATTTTAATTTTTTTTATCTAAATCAATAAATTTAACATAGTTATTAAGAAAATCATATCCAAGGATACCATTAGACTTAATATTAAAATCGTTTGAAACTATGTAAAATACACGTGTTATAGTTTTATGGCCTATTTTTAAATTGATTTTAGTATAGCTTAAACTATTTGTATTTCCAGCAAACTCTCTAACGTAGTAAGAGAATTATCTATGACCTTTAGGTAAATCTCCTATTTTAATTAAACTAGCATGTGCTCTACTATGAATCATGAATATAACATTTTTATTTAAATCTGATGAAAATATCTTACAATAAGGTATAACATTATGAGATATATTAATGGTAGATATTTGTTTAGAATCAATAAATTTAAAATTCTTACTAGTATTTGGTTCGTTATAATTAGAATTTTTTAATTTATAACATTCATCTATAATATGGAAAATTTTCTTGCAATAAGTACAGAATATTTTACTATTGTTTTCATTATTTTTATTCCTACCAAATTTATCAGCATTATTATTATTAAAATTCTGAATACATTAAAAATAATTAATATTATTACTACTGTTATTTCTGAAAAAATAATTTGAGGAATCATGATTGTTTTTATGGCAAATTTTACAAGAGTTTAAATTTATTATTTGAATTGAAAGAATACTTTACTAAATTATTTTCAGTATTAATCCTTAGTTCTTGTTTAGCATCACTTAAATTTTTTGAATTATTAGCTAACACGATTATTTTAGTTTGTTTATTGTAAAGACCTTTTTTAAAGGCGCCTAAGGCTTGATTCTCACACATACCCCTAATAGTAGATTTTTTTATTTTACAAATTAATTTATTAAGTTAAAATCGTTAATTTTTTCATTTTTATTTTGTCTAATGGTTTGTAGTTTAACTAATAATTGATCTGGGGGTCTATTTTTGAATCGTCCGTTCGTCGAACGTATACGTTCGTTGAACGGTCACGTTCCTCGAAATACGTCCAACGAACGGACACGTTCCTCGAAATACGTTCAACGAACGGTCACGTTCGTCAAACGGATTCTATTGTTCCATTAGGTATACGGCCTTTTAGGTATTGTTCGATGAACATATATGTTTTACGATTGTTTGTAATTTATTATAATAACTTTTTAATAACAATAATTTATTACTAACACATACATTTATAATTTGCTAATTTAATTTATTTGATGTGAATTTATTTTAAGTAATTCGCTAAAACTATACAAATAATTTAATTACACAAATTCTAACAAAAATGTATTTACAATTGCATACATGTTAAAATAAAAATTATTAATACACTTTAAAACAACAATGCTTAAATTTTCGAAAATAAAGTGTTACATATATTTTATATAATTTTATTTTATTTATTCATTTTAAGATAATTTGATATAATTTATAAATTATGTTACATATAAATAAATAATAAATTTAATAAGATTTTAGTTCTTAATTGGAAAAAATGACACCCTAGGTCACGGTCTACTCCTAAATATGCCACTGTTTTGAAAAGTTGTTAACATAACAAACATATAATTTCATGAATAATTTTCACAAAAAACTTAAGGTAAATTTTCAAAAGATGGTTATTACGAGGTGCAAGGGTGCAACCAATAAAATAGTTGTTACACGTATTACGAGTTTTAATTAATATTACTGAGTAATCATAATATAATATTATGTTTCAATTTATTTAACATATTAACTGAAAAATGGAAATTAATTTATAATACTGAATATAATATTTTAATATTTTATACATTTTTTTTAGACAACGTAATATTTAAAACATAAATATTACTTTTTTCTGCACGTGTTCAAGCAATAGGGGTAAAAAATTTTGAGATAATATACATGTATAATACACAAGGGTTTACAAATACAGGTAGCTAATTGGTTTTTTATGACATCGATATTAACAGGTACACAGCATTGTTATTATTAATAGTAGTAAGGCACATTGTTGTGAGTTTATAAATACACTAACTGACAATACAGAAGGTATATCTAATGATAGTCATAATTGATAATAAAGAATCCGTGACTATGACAGCAATGTCATAAAAATCCAATTAGCTACCTGTATTTATAATCCCTTATATATTATACATAAATAGTATAAGGGATGAACTTAAAGTGTTACATAATTAATAATTCAACAATAATGTGTAACTAAAGATAATCGGAAATAAAAATGTTTAGTTTATTATTATTCTGTAAGTAATTGAGTGGGTAATGATAAAAAAATCACTCTGTATACAATGTATTTTATGGTTGCATTTTTCAAGTGAATTTTATTAAATAATGTGATTTTTGTTTATATTACTCAATTATCTCAAAAAAGGTCTCGCTGCATTTAATGAGATCGTAAACAAATATTATGTATCATTGATGCGCTGTAAGTTGCATTGAAATAATTTGGAAACTATTAGATAATAGTTCTATTTAAAACAATTTTTAATATTTAACTAAAAATTTTTGTTTGTAAATTTCAATCATTTTTTTCAACTAATTTATGTTTTGTAGAACAACATAATTAATTGAAATAATATTTATTATAATAAATATATTTTTATTAATAAAAATATATATTAAATATTTTTTTTATGTTCATAAGTTAATAAGGAAATCTCACTCAAACATGAAGGAGCCTTAGCTCCCTATTTCCGATTATAGCTACTTCTACGAATAATTGATTTGTTTAATGAATTTATTTAATTAAAACGATTTTAATTCAAAATTATATTTTAGGTAAATATGTTTGTCTAAAAGGCAAGTGTAAGGGTCAAACCTTTCTTTTGTTATTTATGACCGTCCGTTCGATCGACCGTTCGACCCACCGTTCGCTAACGGATGGTTTCTATTATCCGTTGTGACGAACGTTTTGAACGGTCGTCCGTTCGATGTTTCATACGTTCCGAACGTGTTCACGGACAACGTTCGCCATATAAACCTATATAAAATAAAATCTGAACGTATACGTTCGTGAACGGACGATTGAAAAATAGACCCCCTGGACGATTTTCTTTCCCATATCTATCAATGGGAAGGATTTTCAATTTTAACCAGTCTTTTACCTCTACTGAGTCCATTAATTCTCTAGATTTACCTTTTATTTTTAACTTAATGGCTAAAAATAGTTGTTTATGCGGCTCTGCTGTAGCCATAAGATAAGCATCATTAACGGTATTTATGAAATTATTTAAGGTGTTAGACTTGCCTTCAAAAGGTTCGCCTACTAATTGAGCTAATTCATAAATAGAAAAATTATTTTGTGTAGACATTTTTATGTAGCGAGTTTTAAGAAGTATGTTTTATAGAGAATATGTCACCAAAAATTAAATAAAAGAAAGTTAATCAATAGTAGTATTTTACAAAAATAAAACTTAATCTACCTATCGCCTAAATTAACTTAAAATAATTACAAATATGGTGTTTACCAGAAAAAACAGCCAAAAACAAAAATTACATAATTCTCTTTTTTTCTAATTGTTGATACTTAAAAAGCGATATTGTTTGGTTGACTTGAAGTTTCAATCTGACAATTCCTTATACCAATCTATTCTGTTGTTCAAGTGGAGTCCAAGGTTTTCAGAGATGACAAAGTGGATCCTGATGTCCAAATGAACCGAATTTGCCAGGGATGCCAAATAATATGTGGTAAACTGGGTGTTCTATGTCCAATTTGACCACACTGATAAATGTCTTCGGAATGAGTCAAAATAGTAACTATAATGTAACATTCATCGAT
The DNA here is from genome assembly GCF_025091365.1 of Daktulosphaira vitifoliae. Lineage (NCBI taxonomy): Eukaryota > Metazoa > Arthropoda > Insecta > Hemiptera > Phylloxeridae > Daktulosphaira > Daktulosphaira vitifoliae. The sequence continues at coordinate 24,678,533 of NW_026099574.1, forward strand.
GGAATACTGACCACCGAATAGTAGTCGGATCCCTTTTTATTAGAAATAATGTCATTAACAAATTAAAGATATAATTAACATAAAATTTACTACTTAATACTTTAAGTACTAATGATTACTTTCTAAATATTAGTATAATACACTTTCTAATAGTTACATAATAAAAATAAAGAATTTAAAATGGGTAAACGACCCAAATACCGCTTTAAGTGTTTCTGTTTTGTTCTTTGTTAGCAGAAATGTTTGATCGACGTTTTTAATTTTTAATTTATTTATCTTAATCTTTATTTTTAACTAAATATATATTGTAATTTGCATTAGTTAAATTATTGCTCAAAAGCAATCTACATAAGATAACCAATCCTCCCCAAATAATCAACAAATTTGATACTTTCTGGTAGATAACTTTACTATTATTATTATTATTTTTAACTTCAATTCTAAATTATAATAAAAATAAACATTTGGAATCCTATAATTGATTGATTTTAATTTTTGCTATAAATAATTGTTTTATTTTTAATGAAATTAGTAAATTTTTTGTTATTTGATTAACTTTTTTCTTTGCTTTATTTATAAATGGAGGATGTAAAATTTCAATTTGTTTTATAATATTTGATCTATTTTTTATTTTTTAAAGCTAGTCCAAGATAATTTTTTGACCATTTTATAAGCAACTTCAATGTTAGAGAATAAAAGTTTTTTTTATATATTTTTATGCAGCTATCTAAGACACAATCACTTTTAATTTACAAAAATCTGTTAGTTTTTAGTAGGACCGGGTTTACTCTGCAAATAGTTGGTATGAAACCAAATGAGAGAAGAAGAAAAACATTTAAACTAATATTTAATTTTTTCTATTTTTTTTGTGCGATTTTGATATTTTTTTGGCTCTTTTATTTGAGTAATCTTTAAGGTCAATGGGGATCTTCAATCTCCGGAAGTAAACACTCCATGTAATACCTATTAAAATATTAGTGGCTGTTAAATGCGTGTTTCACAAAATACACAAACGTGGTAATTTTTAAATATCTAAGTATACTGATTACAACACAATAGTTAGAAATTATAACTTTCAGTGTAACGTCATAATTCACAATGAAGTATAAAATTTGTGTAAGATATTACCAGATACAATACACATAAACGAATGTATACAGTGTGTTCAGTAAGTCAGGAAACGGGTTTCTATTGTTCTCATTGTTTGTAACAATGAGAACAATAGAAACCCGTTTCCTGACTTACTGAACACTCTGTATATACACACATTTGTTTATACCGATTATCAAACACAAGCGGATATAGGAATCGTAAAATAAACGTCATTTCACATTTATCAAATGTAATGTTTCCTCTGAAATATAAAAAAAATCAATACCTTTTTTATTTCTCAGACTACAGAAAAGAATACGCTAACACTATTACGCATATAATTCTGACCTTGGCCACTATGGGGTGGCCGTGAGTCATTGTCTTTCTTACCATATTCGAGGCACCACTAAAGTGTTAATAAATATAGTTTTAAAAAACTAAAAAAACCCACTTTTAAAGCACACCAAACTAAAACGTTAAAAATAATTTTTAATATAAGCTTAAAACAATAATGAATGAAAAATACTAGCATTATTGTGAAAAAAAGCGTGGGGGCTTTGTGCCATATTTTTTGTATATTGAGCGCCCGACGCTTTTATCACAATAATACTAGATTTTTCATTCATTATTGTTTTAAGCTTATATTAAAAATTATTTTTAACATTTTAGTTTGGTGTGCTTTAAAAGTGGTTTTTTTTTAGTTTTTTTAAACTATATTTATTTTTCACTCTTAGTTTTATATGACATCGCTGTCAGTCACGGAGTGTTTATTGTCAATTATGACTATCAATAGATATAATTTCTGTATTAGCAGTTAGTGTGTTTATAAACTCACAACTGTGTCTTACTACTGTTGATAATAAAAGCTTTATTCTTATGAATATCATCATAAAAAAACAATTAGCTACCTGTATTTGTAATCCCTATGTATTATACATGTATATTAACTCAAAAAAAATTGAATCTTTAAATGTTTATATCTAATAATATACAATAAAAATTTGTTTATAATATTGATGATACGTCCGCATGTACGGGTACGAAAACCAAAAATTATACAGGAAAATAGTGTTGTTGGTGAACGTTGAGCGGGGTGGTGGGAATGCGTTACGATAGTCTAGTCCGAAGGTCATAGACGACGGGATACGCGAGATTAGTAATGGGAATTTCGGGTCAATTGAACGATCCGGATCGTTCAAATGACCCGTTCATATAACTCGTTCTTTCGTTCATTTCTTACGATCGGTCACTGTTCTTATCAATTACTCCTTACTATGTTTTCCTGAACGAGTCGTTCAAATTCGCATTTTCACCATGTAACATTACCGTGATATCAGAATTTTTACTGATAATACACTTGTATAATCGGGTTATATATTATTTTTTCAAATACAAATTACTTGAAATAACATAATATGCTGTTATACACGAATATTTTTGTATAGAATAAAAACAAATAATTTATACTAGCGGCGGATGAGTTCCGGTATNTTTATACTAGCGGATGAGTTGCGGTACATAAATCCATAGAATTTGTTTCTATAATAAGCGAAATCATTTAAATTATTTGTTTTCATAAAAGGAGTTTTATAGAGAAATTAATTCACCTAAATCAGATATTACAACTTACAGCAGCTATGATNTTCACCTAAATCAGATATTACAATTTACAGCAGCTATGACCAGATTATAAAAGAGTGAGGTGGTTTAATACCTCTCACAACAATTATATTAGTCTAATAGTCAATTTTTGTCCTAGTTGCTAAATTCACTAATTCATAGACCTATTTTCGCTTATAAATAATTATATGAATGTAATATTTATGAAATAAATAGCTATATATTGATTATCAAAATTGTTCTTCAAATGAACAATATAGTAGGATACTTGAAATAATCTAACTGTATTAAACCTGCATGATTATGGTAGTAGAAACATGTCACAACTTTGAAAATTTAGTCTGCAGACCTACAATAAAAATGTTTTGATCACAAACCAAATAGTGTTGCTTTTAAACTCTCATTGGCAATAAGTATTTTTTTATTTAATTTTTTAAGAAAACATTATAAGTATATACTTATAAAGAATATATTCTTCGTTTTTTTTTTAATTTTTATATTATAAGAATATAAGGTTAGGCATAGGTTTTAACCGAAGTGCAGGTAAACGTTCAGTAAATGAACGAATCATGAAACAGTGTGTCCGATATATTGCGTGAAACGAACGAACGTATGAACGAATGAACGATATCTATTTTTTTTGCGATCCGGATCAACTCGTTCACTGATATGACCCGTTCAAAAAGATCCGTTCGTTCGTGAACGACCCATCACTACGCGAGACAATAACACGTGGCCCGTGGAGAGTTACACACATACATGTGAAACTAATATAAGCGTTTTAAAAAAGGAAAATTAATAATAATAACTGTTTTATTGAAATACAGAATGATGACTGAATGTGCCTTTAAAAAACCTGACACATTCAAGACGCACATTTCCCGTTTATGACATTTATGGTATATTATATAAGGGCTGAATACCCTGTTTACCGACTCAGTCACTTATTCACTTTCTTGTCTCAAATCTCAATTAACTATCTCTTATATCAAATAACTCTCTTGTGGCGGACCTGAATAGCTCGCCTGAGGGAATTTAATATTTATTTGTTGTTCGGGTTACCGGCTGGACTCCCAATTGAGCTATCCGCACAGAGTTCTTCAAGATGTGTATATGAGGTAGTGATTATGTGTATAGAAATGAATTTAAAACTTTCAAAATAATGCTAGTTATAAATATTATAAGATAAAAATTAAGTTACAAAAGAAAAGTAAAGATTAATATAAATGTATATATATATATAAAGTAAACTTTCATAATAACACTGCAAGTATGAGGATATGTTTTAAAATGATAGTGTATATTCTGCAATGGTAGACACTAGACTGACTAACACTAGAAAATATTGATATAGCCAAAATCAAGGGGACTCCGTACTATCAATCACACATATATTTATATTCACAAAATAAATTATTTCATAAAGTGGTGGTGACACAACACTATGATTATTCCCTACATGCTGTAGTATATTCTTTATACTGTTGTCTATAAACTTAACTTTTGTCATTAAGTTAAACCATACATTTGTTAAAATAATTAACACTTCCAATAATAATAAATACACTTCTATTAATCAAATACGTTTCTCTTACATTAATATACTTACTATAATTTTAACAACACTGTTAACAACCACAAGTCCATAATTAAGATTCTATCATCTTCAGTGAATATCAGTTAAGAGTAGTTTTAATACACTAACTACATTTATTAAGTAATAACCTTTAACTATCAATATTCCCTTCATATTTAAAAGTAATACTACTATTATGTTGTATCTTTCTTCTTTTGGTTATTACACAAACAAATCAAATATCCCTAATATAATTTTTCTACTATTTCGTTAAAATTAAATTTCCAAAAATTCATTAATGATAAACCTTAAATTAAATTATTATGAGTAATTCTACGTCTGCATTTAAAAGTCAGTCATTTATAGACGAAATATTTATTTTATTTTATTAACAGTTTTTTAAAATATAAAATAGTTATATCACCGTTATTAAGTTTTATACAAAATTTTTTTTTTGAGAAAATACAAGTAACTTATTATGAAACAAACAATAACAGTTTTCAAGATTGATAACAAATTGAATTGAAACGTCGGTTACTTATGTATAACGTGAACAACGGCTATATGAAATCTTAATTTTAAATAATTGTATAAAATGCGCGCGCATACCACTACCATTGTGGTCCCAAAATGCTCACAGATTACTGCGCATTTCCTCATTTTAAATCGGTGTCTATGTAAAGCCGGTTGCGATTCGTCTTCTACAAGATACAACATGTGTTAGTGTTCGTTTAGATTTACCGTTAGCGCGTTTTGTGTTGTGTGGTGTCTAACTTAATTTAAAAAATGTTTATTTTTGTATACTGACTATTGTCTATACATTATATTTGAATTAATTTTGATTAATCATTTCATTTTAAAATCATGCTAGTTGTGTGTTATAATGAAATTCAATTATCAGGTAACCAAAACAAATGAGTCTTTAAAGTTGGATATATTTTGTCAACATCGATTTATTTCGAGTAACCGCAAGTTACTCAAGAGTAACTGTCGTCGTAAAAATCATTGGACTATCATGGAACCTATGAGAAGACCAAACAATTCAGTAAGTAGTCTAAACAAATTAACAATAAAAATTTAAAAGTACAATTTTCTTATCAAGAACTTTATTATGATAAATTATTTACTTCTCTTTAAATTTTTATCTAATATGTTTAATTGTTTTATACTTTATATTTATTTTAACGTACTCAAGACGTAGTTAAATCAAAAAATGTATACTTAAAATAAAATAAAATAAAATCTGATAAACTACAATAGTTATTTCTAGTAATGTCTGGTAGTTTTATCACTTGTTATATTCCTGAAAAATTCGGTAACTTTTGTAGTTAATTTGTTTATTACAGGGTACTTATTATACACTAAGTGTTTAATAAGTTTTACTATCAAATTTATTTTTACTTAATATATTATTTAATTCAGTAATATTTTGTTAGTTTTTTAATATTTAATATTGAAAATTAATGAAATATTGTATTGTACTGTATTAGTATTAAAAATACCTTACATCATTGAATAATTTTAATTTAAGGTAGACAGCATCATGTACTGCTAAATGTGTTATCATATAAATAACTAATAATCTAAAGTTTATTGAAATACTCAATCCAGTTTGTTAAATATTTACAGAATGACTATATAAATAGATGAAATTTTTTTTTTGTATAGTCATGTGTAGGCTTGTTGTTTATTTTATTTGAACTATTGACATGCATTATTTTCAATTAGTTCAGGAAAATTGTTATTAAAGTAGATTAAGAAATTATTAGAAATTTTAAAATTCTCAAATTTTATTATCTTTGAACAATTATAGAAAAATTTTTTATAAGTTTATTCTAAATTTTTGTTCTAAATATTTATTAAATAAATAAGTAGTTAGTTACAAGAAATTTATATTTTATACTTTATACAGGGTGATTCTATTATTATCCTATAGCAATTTAATATGTTTTTGTATCATCAAACGAATCAAAAATTAGTGTATTTTAAATATTAATTGGATTGTATACTCCTGTAACTTAATAAATCATAATGATACATGATATATAATTAAACTATTTTTTTTAAGTGTCTAAAATCATATAGAATTGTGACACATTATTTATTTTAAAATATATTTAATATTAGAAGCGAAGATAATTTTTATGAAGTTCTTTTGATAATATCAACATTTTGAACTTTTTACTTTTTTTTTATTGTTAACCAGAACTATTTTAATATCTAAATATGCTATAACATAAAAATTATATTTTAAAATCCTTATTAAATTTCCTATCAGGTATAAAAAAACTATAGTAAGGAATAGTTCAATTTTAATTTTTGTAAAATGTCCATCAAAATCAAGTTTAAATGCTATGTTTAGTGGCAAAAACTTAAGATATAGATCTCAAGTTATACAAATACTTCTTATATATAGTTCATTAAATGGTGTTTTTGAAAAAACATTTTTTTTTTTTTTTTTTAATCAATTAATTATGACAAACTTGATTTTACTTATTAGCGATTATATCAATAACTAGAATTGATCTGATAATTCTAAGGCCAGATTCGAAATCAACGACAAAATTTCATTCTAAATCTATTATCATAATATTGTTTGGTACAAAAAAGTATTTTGTAGTGTTATTGTTGGTGTCATTATGATATATATTAATAAAAAGTGTAATTAAAATTATCTTTTCATTAACAAATTTCAATAAAATTTGAGGGTTGAAGGTAAATTTTTTGAACAGTAATCAAGTACAAATCTTAACACTTTTTAGATAATATTTTGCAATTACTACAAATATCAACAAATTCACTATAAACTGTTGTATTTTTAGTTCATTTAAATATTGCATGCAATTTATTTTTTGTTTTAATAAGTTTTCAAGCTCAAAATTAAACAATTGTGGAAAAAATCCCCTTAACAATATTTATTGTATATACTGATTAATACAAGTTTACACACTTCAAAGAAAAATATCCTCAATCTTAAAAACATATTTGTCTTTGAATAAATTTCGCCAGTCTGGTTTAAAAATATAAATAAAGTAAATTAAAATTTGTACACAATTAATTAATACTTGGGAGGTAGAATGAGCATGTAAAGAAACATGTGATGATAAAATAATCTCATTTTACTTCTTTTGAAGGAGCATTTTTAGGTATTAATTTGCATGTGAAAGCTGGGATTTGCTGAACTTTCTTATATCTTGTCCTGTTTATTATAGGTGTTTAAAATTGAATAATTTGAACAACATTTTTTTTTCAATTGAAACAAATTTTTTTTAATTGCAGAATTTGAAAAAGGAATGTGATGAAATAACGAAGGATGATCTTTTTAAGTATGGAACACGATTTTTATCTTTAAGTAAGTCATAATACTTTATTAAAAATTAATTTAATTATATGAATTTTTATAAATATATTATATGCCTAATAGTATATTCTTAGCTTACTGTTGGCTAAATATTATAACGAAATGAAATATTTTCAGATTTTAAAAGACTAATGACAAAAAATAGTATAAATATTTTATTAAAAGATCATTGGAAACAATGTAGTAACAAAGAAAAGTTTCTGTTGCATGTGAGTTTTTAATATTATAGACATTTAATTTAATATATCCAAGTTTGATTATTTGCTATTTACTATTATTATTATTTGTTGTACTTTCTAATACAAATTAGATATAATTAAAATATAATGTAAGATTATTAAAGTAATCTAAGTAATTCTAAGCTAAGTATATTTAGAGTGTTAAAAATTATTGGTTACTATTAGTTCAAAATACTTTATCTTCGGATTACAATATGATAAAAAATAGTAACCAAATTATCAAAAATCTCAACAATAACACTACGCCAAACTATAATTAAAAAAATGTTAAGTATAATCAAAATATAAATGGTTAAAATAAAATAACACTCAACATAACTCTTATAGAAGTTAGAAACTTATAACAAAAGTTACAATTTTTAAGCAGTTTAGAAAAACAGAATTTTAACCAAAAATATAATGCAGTTGGGATATAACAAATGAGGATCGAGGGTTGTGTACTCCAATATAGATTTAAATATTATAGTGATTAACAATACTGTCATCAAATACTTCTATTTGATTGTGTATAAAAAATATCTTGAAATAAAAATTGAAAAATTTTAATGAAAATGTTATAAATCTTTATTGTATTGCCTAAATATAGAAAATAAGACAAGTCATTATACTCTTTATAATTAAAATTAAAAAATGCTTATTTCAAAAATATTATTAAAAATTGAAAATATGTAAAAAATTTGTATTATGTAATATTGTATTTTTTTTTTTTTTTAACAGTAAACTTGAGAACATAAAGTCATTAGTTTTGAAAAGGGAAAATCATATTTTTAAACTTTATAAATAACATTTTTGTTTCCTGCATGGAGAGGTTTTTAAAACATTCCTATAGTTATTATTAGGAAATTAATACATTTATAAAAAATTTTGAACCACTGTTGAGATGCCTTGCTATATAAAAATGAATTATATAGATTTATACAGTACTACAATAAGGGGGAAATGATCCCCTTATGCTTCCTATAACTAAATTCCCAATTAATATGTGTTTAGAATAAAAAATACAAACACAAATATCTGTTTATCATTGATGTACTTAATATGATTCAAATATTCTTTAAAAATGCTTAACATTCTATCCTTTATTTATTACTAAATTCAGTTTTTCTCATTTATTTATAGGGTACTATACTATTCTATAAAGAGAATGTTTTTAAAAATGAAACTTACAACACTTCTGTCATTGCCAACCGAGTTAGAATTAATTTTTTTAAATAATCAACATGTTGAGTGTTGAAGATAGTGCATAATATAGATTACATATGGTAGTTGGAATTCATGCTGCAAAGATTTTTTTTCCATTTAGGAGTGTTGTAAAATTGTTGATTTACAAAAGTATAAGATGTAATATATTTAAACTAATGTACTTGTAAATTCTACTGATAGGAATTATCACTAAAATTCTTAGAGGTCCATTGATTATATATGTGGTAGTCCAGATTATCCTTTGATCTGGGTATAATTATATAACAAAGTGTACTAGTTTTTGAGATCTATGGGGTATTTCGATGGTTATTAACAACATTCTGTTGAAGTCAATTATGCCAATAATTTGTAATCATTTTATACTTAAATTTATTATAGGTGTACCGTCAGTGTTTAATTGCTTCGAATGATTCTTGGGAACTTGCTGAACAGATGTGGTGTCAAATTTGTACTAATTTGTCAGTAAGATTGGATACCGTAAAAAAACCTTTAAAAAAGTAAGTTGTGTTATATTTTTTTTTATTAGATACTTAATTTTATAATAGTCATATAATTAAAGTAGGATTGTACATACCAAATTATTAGACAAACTGTTTAGGGCCTACAGACATATTTTTAAAGACTTTTATTACTTATTATACTTTTTACAATACCAATTTCAATAAAAAAAAAAAAAAATGGCATTGTCCAAATTTGAAAAGTATTATAAATTGAGTTTATAATCATTTTTTTCAGTGTGTGTCTGAGACCTATGAACAGTAAAATCCGATCTTGAATAAAAGTACTAAAATGTACACAATTATCAATTATAATATAACTTAATTTTCAAAGAATTTTTATATTCTCATAGAAAACCAAAAATAAAAATTCCTCAAAAAAATAAAGAAATATTTCAAAGACTGGAAGAGTTATTTGGTGCAGAATATCTGTCTTCTGATGAAGAATTGTCCAAGTTCAGTACTAATACCCAGTTATCAAATTATAAAAATAAAAACATTACTATTCCCAAAAAAATGGGATCTTATGAAAATTCATTCGATTTACTTGCTGATCTTGAAGATGATCCACCAAAAAACTATAAAAATGTGAAATTGATGAAAGTATCAGCAGAAGTCTCATTGGATAAGATCCAACAAGAATATAAATCATTTAGTCCTTTAAAAGAAAATGAATCTAATTGTAATTCAGTAATGGGTACTATTACAAAGACAAAAGTGACACCTAATATTTCCAAAGAAAAGACATCAAGTATAATATCGTGTCATACTATTCCTTCTTCTCAAGTACTAATTAATGAACAAATAAAAGAAGTTATTATGAAGGAAACTCTGAATAACAAAAGTGGCTTTGATAAAGAAATCAATAAAAAATCTAATGACTCTCAAAAATATTCTCGTATTATTACAAGTGAAGTTAAAATTAGTAAGCGTGCTACTCTAAAGCGTGAGTCTGATTTAAATTTTAATGAAAATAAGACTTCAAAAATACCTAAACTTCTTTTAAACCGGACTGTTGGCAATAACTTTATTATAGTTCCTAATAAACAACTTAAAAAAGAAACTTCATCTAATGATAAATTGGAAGTAGTTAATGAAACAATACCTATAAATAGAATTATTGCTACGTCAGATTGTGGTACTCAATATAAAAAATTAATTTCCAACCAATCTACTGATAAAACAAAAGCATGTATCTTTTTAAATAATCAAAAGAGTTTATGTGATAATAGTTCAATTAAAATTGAACCTGAAAATCAGGACTCATCTTCATCTGACTCGGGTATTGAAATTACGCAAGATATTTTTAAGTCTCGTAATTTATATAACAAAAATGATGAAAAACAAAAATACGTGCCATTAGGATGCCTCAATTTTAGTAACGAAATAATAGAAGCTTTAAATGAAATGGAAATACCTATTAATTCTGATGTAATTTTATGTGAAGAATCTACTATCAAACTAATTGCTCATCTCTTCATTGATGATGATTTCTTATACAAATGTGATGCTAATCCTTCGATTACTTGGAATACTTCTAAATCTCAAATGGTTGGTGAGTTAATTACTAATCTTATTCTAAAATTTTGTTCAATGGATAATAATATGATTTACTTATCAAGTTGTTTTATGAGAATTTTTCGAAAAATTGTTGACAACCAACCATATACATTGGATATAATAAGATATAGGTTTTCAATGTTCAAGAACTGCATACAAAAATTAGTGAAATTTATTGATAAAGCATTCTACAAGCAGTGGCTTTTAAATAAATACTATGAGGATTGGCTTTATGTAGTCGATTATATATTAAAAGACAACCACAGCATGTTATCATTGTTAGTTATTCAAAATAAAATGGTAACATCTAGTGTAAATCAATATATCATGAATGCACGTGAATATTTTTTTATTGCAAAAATACACAGGTATTCATTTGAATTTAAGAACACAAAATCCAACATTAAATCATCAGTTTCTATCGCAACTTTTGACTATAAGAAAAATCTGGACCCAAAAGTTCCTTTAAATAATTCTCATAAGAAATTAGATCAAGTTTTAGTAACTAAAAAACAAGAACTCTTTCCTAAAATTTCTGTTAAACCAGAGTTTAGTATGAAGTCATTTGCTGCTGGAGGATGTGGGTTACCTGTATCAAGTTTATCAAATAATTTACTATTGAATAAGACAATTCCTAACTCAGTTGATTTTTCAAAAAAACCGTTAAATAGCTTCCAAGGACAATTATTACCAGAATTGAGTTCTAGTATGCGTATAATGGATTATAACTATACATCCTCAAATAGCATGATCTTACTTGATCATAATAAAGATCAATGTACGACTTTTTGTGATGGAAAGGTTAACAATTTATTCCAACCATTGAATCCTTCTTTTGAAAACCAAAATACATCTATGTCAGATCATGCTAAAGTTAGAGTTTTGAGTCCATTAGATATCAGTAATAATTTATCAAAAGTTAAGAATGAAGGATCTACAGAGTTCAATTATAAATTGTCTATCTCGACTAAATCACCGCAAATTACAACTTCTAGTTCTGGAAATATATCAAATTTTTCAAAAACAAATCCTAAGGTATTATACATATTTAAAATTTTATTACATCGTAAATCCTTAAGTAATAAGACAAATTAATTAACTACTACTAAAGTTGAATAATTAAAAAAATTACAAAGTTTTTTTATTTAATTTTAGATAAAATGTATGGGATTTAATTGTTCAACTAATGCCATATTTGTATGTTTGGGATGTCTAAAAACTCACTATTGTAGTCAAAAGTGTCAGGTAAATTTCAATTTTTTTATTAATATCTCCCCAAATATCAAGTAAATTATTTTTTTTTTATTTTTTTCGTTTTTTACAGCAGTTAAAATTATTTTTATTAATAATAGTTAAAAAATTATATTTTATAGGCATCACATTGGAATAAACATAAAGAAGTGTGTTCAGAGATGTCCAAAACATTTCTTTAGACAAATAGGTTATGCAATTTATTGTGTTCAACATAATCTTCATGACATAATAACATATATATTCACTGTAAAACAATATTATTACAGTACTAATATTTCCTTTTTTGTTTATATAGTATTTTTCAAATAATTTATAGATAACAAACTTAAATTTGTTAATTAAAGTATTGTTTTTATACTTAAAAATTCTTATGTAGACATATTTATCAAAGTTCAACTTAGTTTATAAATTTTTACTTATCAGAAGATGTTTTCATTGTTTGTGTCGTATGTTAGTATTAGTTTGCCATTTTAATTTATATTTTGCTTAATAAAAGAAAAATATAGAAATTGCTAGTATAACCATGTTGGTAACACAAGTAAAAAATTGACATTGTACAACACTAATTTTGTGTTCAATATTGCGACATGACATATTTTTATAATCCGTATTTCATTATAGAAAATCTCTACTTCGTGTTCTTATCGAAGTAATTCATCATTATTAACAATCTTGTATGTTTTACTTCTTTACTTACATGGGTGTAAAAATTTGGGATGTTTATAATTATTCAAAAAATGAATTAACAATGCATGTATATTGCTTTATTTCATTTTATTTCACTGGTAATGTATAAATTACTAACGTTAGATGAGACTATCTTTTTTAACTGATTACGAGAATTATCTATTGTGATAAATCTATGAAAAATCTATTTAATGCATATTATACATAATCAGTTAACGGGTATTGTTATTTTGCAATTATTTTTATGATAACCATAAATGATTAAGGTTAGGAATATTTTAATATTCTTCCTGGTCGCCATTTTGTTTCCAAATAAATCATAGGTCTTGTAGATCAAATATTATATTTTATTTTTGTTAAATATATTTTATAAATTTATATGAATATTCTTAGTGTTGATTTATTATGTTTTATTTATGTTATTTAAAATTAAATGATTTTTTTTTATCTTAATATTTTTATTTTATGGATTTTATTTAAGAAATATGCCAACATTATAAAAAATACTATTTAAAAGTTTATTAAGAGTTGTTTTCTTCTTTCATACAATTTATACAATACTTTAATAAAGTTAGTAATAGTTATTTGTATATGTATAATGAGCATTGTATTTCTCATAGATTTTATATAATTACGAGATTTTTAATAAGAATATATTTTCTATTTTATCTTGGTGTTTTTTTTTAAATTGTTTTTTGATGTAATATGCAGTTATTAATTGATTGATAAGACCATTAATTTATAGATTGATGTATAAAGATTTATATATAAAAATAATAATCTGTAGTTCGTTTTTTTAGTATTTTTTTTCGGTAAAGGTATTTACTAAGTTTTTTCAAAATCGGAGGTACAATAAGTGTAACAAGTTATTTTGAAGTAACACTTGTATGAAAGACACTCAGTTATTTCATAATATTGATTGCATGTTCCATGTGATAATACTGGTGGAACAGGTATAACTGATAACTCTTTTAACTTGTGACCAGGGCCGTAGCAACTAATTATTGTGCTCCAGAAAATTTTTTAGTTATTTTCCCATCGAAGTCTTCAATAAGTATGTCTGTATTCAAAGTATTTTCCAATATATGTTCGTTATATGTAGATAATATATGTTAGATAAAATAGACAAATAAGATATTCCATCTTGTCCCATTATCGATCTTAAATAGTTTTTACCAATTTTTAACTTATTGAATAATCTTTTACGCGTCGCCACAGTTATTGGCAAAATCAAAAATATGCATAAAGCTATTTCTACGTTTGGATACTCGGCACTTAAAGAATATTTTGTAATTAATTAAAGTAGTTGTAAAGGTGCTGCGACTCTTAAGTCGGATAAAAGAGATAATGCCTGAGACTTAAAATCTTTTATTTCAGAAATAAAATCTGAAGCATTCAGATTCACTTAAGAGATTCAGCAATTTCAGACATTTTTTCAAATCGATTTTTCAGTTCGGTAAGAATTCGGTCATAAACTTCACATATATCTTTTTTTAATTTACTATATTGAGATAATACTTGCATGTTGTCTTCAATTGACTCGAAGTCAAATTTTTTTACTGACCTCTTTCGATTATCAGAAAAATTTGCTTTAATACCAAGATCATTAGCTAGTCCTTTTCCGTATTCAGTTGACTTAAAATACTCCGAAAAAAAAACTTGCATTATATTTATAGATGAGCATTAAGACGTCAGCGTGATAACGATAATATTTTCTATTAATTATATCAGTAGCTAATATATTTTACAGCCCCCGGTATTTTACCAAATTGTTCTTTCGACATCCGTGTCGATCGATAAAAATATCCAATTCAACAAATTTTTATAAGTAATCAACTAAATACAATTTTCGACCAATTACCCAAAGTACCAATAATCTAAATGACATTAAAGTTGTACGCAAAGCATAACATATACCATAATTTTTAACAAAAATTATTCATTTTGTGCTCTCTAGGAAAATGCGTACAGGGCGTAGGCACCCTGCCCTTCCTTGCTACTGCCCTGGCTTTTGATATAACTAATTTCGCTGCAATTATTGCATTTTTAGACTACATTAAAAAAGGATAATTTTTAGAACTTTTCTTATAAAAAATGTTGATGGGTCGATAATTACTTTTGAACGAATGGGTATTGAATTACATGTACTTTTACCCCTGCGATATACCCATTATATGTATTAAAAATCTTATATCTTAATATGTACTTATCCTAAGTTTTCTATAATAAAAATTTTTTTAAGTAAAGCTTCAAAAAACTATTTTGAAAAATTATTTTTTATCATTAAAAATAAACAATAAATATATGATTTTAAAATAGTCTAAGAATGCAAACAATAAAAATAATTACGGCAAAATTTTAATTATATAAATAAATTATAATAGTTGTCAGTTAGATCTGTTCTATTCTGTATTTTGAAGTTATTCAAACAGGCAACTCTTCTGAATATTATCATAAACAATATTTATGTAATGAAAAGTAATTATAATGATGTGTTATTATTATGAAAAAATATATTTGAAAACAATAATGTAAAAAAAAAATTTAATTACAAAACTATTAAACAGCACATTATTTTAACATTTTTTTGTTCTAAGTGTTATATAGCCATTAACAACAAAGCCAAAATTTTATAAGATATAAAATTATAAGATTCAAACTTAGTTTGGATAATAATTAGCATTTGATATATGCGAAGTTAATGTACTTTTTAACTAATATTAATGATAGAAATAATAAACTGTTAATAATGTGTAAAAAAATACTGTTTTTTTCAGATTTCAATTGTCAATTGTTCTCTATGTCGAATCCTAACTAGTTTTTATTTATTATAACAACGTGTATTCTTTTTTGTAAAATTTTATTAAAATATTTGAATCAAGATTTTTTTTTACTAAAGTAAATCATAATTTTTACTTAACATAACACTTACTTAATTCATATGATATATGATAACCAAAATTTATTTTAATAAAGTAGTACAACTTTTTTTTCTATCAAAATTTTTATTTAAATATTTATAATTATAATAAAGTAAAACTAAACAAACAAAATAAAAAAATATTACTATAATAGTTTTATTTTAATAAATGCTCTTTAGATCACATGTCTAATAAATTAAAATTAATATAAAAATACTATTTTGGATTAAAATTTTATTATATTAAACAAATTATTTTAATTCTAATGCAAACAAAGTATCAATAGCAATTTTCAAATTATTCTTAACTACTTCATTTTTTATAGTTTTTAATCGTTTTGCAACCGTACGCCCGTAAATGTCGTCGTCATTATCTTTTGAAAAAACGTTTGTAATAATCGATATAGATTTTAATGGAATAAAATATTTTAACAAAACGTGTTCTAATGTGACTTCGTGTTCAAAGTAAGCATCAGAATCACTATAAAATTCAATATGACAAATTTCACAAAAATACGGCACAGCGTTTAATTTAAAATTTCGTTCACATTGGCCAAATTTACCTGTAGACTCACAATAAAAAAAAACACTAGTATTTACAGGGTTAACATTAAACGCTTCATAAACTGAACTCATCAATTCTGATAGTCTAAAATTGTTCAAAGTATGTTGTGTACTATTTGTATGAATTATCAATCGTTTACTCATGTCTAATATTTGATTTGTAGTACCATAAAAAAGAGTATTACATATCTTACAACATTGATAAGTATAGTTATGAAAATTATAGCTATTTAACAGATGAATTTCGGATAATACATGATTTTTCCATTCATTAAAATTTTCCATATATGATTCGCAAATTGCACAGATAAATTTTTTAATGTCTGAAGAGTTTTTGCCACTCATATTCGGTTTACGTTCGCAATTTTTAAAGTGACCTAACAGAGCTGTATTATTTGAAGGCACATTTTGTAGACAAGTGATGCATTGAACTTGCTGATTTTGGGCTGATGTAAACTGAGACCAAACAATTCGAGGTAATTTCCAACCATTATTACTAATTTCAATAACTTTCAATAGAGATTGATGTTCAACAGATGATAAGTGCCACAAATACGTCTCTTCATTGCATATAAAGTTTGCGTTACAGCATTTACAGTAAAATGGTTCAGATTTCTTTTTCGTTTTAGTACATGTTAAATCTAGATGTATTGGATCCTCATTAAATTTCTTGCATGGACCACAAAAGTATAAAGGCTTACTATTGTTCCATGATTTGACGTAAGCCATAAATTTACAAATAAAAGGTAAATTAGCATCATGGTCGTGTTCTTCTAGCATGTGGTCTTGTATAACATCGTCCGTATCATATAATACCAAGTCACATGAAGAACATGTGTAAGTGTACAAAGTTTCTTCAGACAACTTACATTGATTCCAATGGGCTTTTGTTCCAACATGATTATATATCCAATGTTTAAATTTTGTTGTGGTCATCGAGCAAGGTCCACATCTAAATTCTGTTTCAAGCGTCAGTTGAGCTGATAATATTGTACAAGTAGAAAAATGTTTTTCGATTTGTGAAATTTTATTATCAAGCACTCTGCTACAGAATACGCAGTAAACTTTATTTTTAACGCCAAAAGTTTTGAAAGTGTAATTTTTCACTGTTTGAATGGGAGGTTTTTCAATGATAAGAGTTGACACACTTCCAGTAGACATGATTTCAAGTTAGTATTAGTTTTAATCTTAATAGATTGTAAATGAATCAAATGAATGATCTTGAAATTCTGAAATAAATCAGATAAATTACAGCGTCGTTATTAAATAAGCATTATAATTAAAAAAGAAATGAATTTTTTTTATCTAGTATTGATTTATGATAGTTATGTTTAACAAATATTTTATTAATAATTTGTGGTTATAACTTTAACAATACAAATTGTATCCATTACTTTGTAGTTTATAGTATTTTTTTGTTAACAATATTTAAATTATAAAAACAGTACTAATTAAAATATCTATCTTATTAAAATAAACATTTTTTTAATAATAAAAATTTAAGTAGTTAGTTTACAACGAAATGCTTACTAATGAAAACTGAAGATAACTTAACATTTAAATAAATCATGTCGTTATTTGAAAATCAACCATAAAACTAAATAAAATCATATCCTCTGGTCTCAACAAATAATGAAGAAATACTTAATTAAATGTCAAATAAGAGTATGACAATAATTTTTATCTACTTCCACGTATATTTTAAAATTTTGCTAACAATGATAAAGCAATTGTAATATTTCCTTTTAATTTGATAGTGTATATTACGTGAACACGCAGCATTGATTAAAGTAGTGTGGATATTTGTTTTTCTAAGGGAAAGTATTTCGTTGGTCATCTAGATAGACTGTCTTGTATAAAACGAATTCCTAAATTATTATATTAGTGTGCTACTTTTAAATTTCTTAAACTTCTTAAATTACTATAATATTATATTGTTGATATATTTATAATACATTTTTTTATTAAGTAGCATATATGATATAAATATGTAGACAAAACCTACTGTGGAAAAAACGTATTCAGATTCTAATTAATTTTTATCTGAAACCTATTGGTTATAAAATAAATTCATATTGATTGAATAAAGTTCTTTTTATATGCACAGAATTTTTGGTTAATGAGTTAAATACTAGTATTTTTTTTTCATTATTGTTTTAAGCTTATTTAAAAAATTATTTTTAACTTTTCAGTTTCATATACTATGAAAGCTTGTTTTTTACTTTTTTTTGTAACTATATTTTTTAATACTTTGTATAGGTACAATTAAAGGGTCGCTTTGTTAGTAACTTATGCCAATAAAATGACAATATCATTATTAATTTTTTTTAAATTTTAAATTTTTTTATTGTATCTATATTTCTAGAGAAACAAGTGGATTGTTTTCATTGTTTTTAACAATTTATTCGTTTCCTAACTTACTAGACACACTTTATATGTATATATACTATTATTATTGATTAAATAAATATGAATATATTATTAGATTTAAGTTAAGTGGTATAAAACGCAGCAAGAAAAACTTTTTTTGTTTTTAAATCTCAAACAGCCTCTAGTATTAAGCATTATTTGCGCCTATAAAGATTTATATTATTATTATCAGAGCTTGTAAGTTCATATACTAAAATATTAAATAAAACATGTAAATATGCACTAAAAAAAGAGGAGTAATGTAATTAAATTTTGTTAGGAGGGGCTAAATTTAATTTTCTCCCTTCAATAAATAGTTTTTATATAACAATGTATATAATTTTGTCTAACTTGTAAACTTGGGGAGGTACTTAGCTTTCCCATACTCCACCCGACGTATATATTAAATAATCTAAAATAAGTATATTTTTTAAGAGCAGGAAATATTTAAAATGTATAATTAATTTTATATTATAAGCTACAACTTCTTAGTAATAAATTATAAACAAGTAAAAATCAAATGCCTAAATTAACATAATTTTAAAAACTTAAATAATCTTCATAAATGAATTCTTCTTTTGATTTTTTATTTTCAATAATAAAAATAAGATTATTAAAATGTAAATAATTAAATTTTGAAACATTTGAATGATTTAGTATTTACTTAATTATAATTTTTTTAAAGTTTATACCTTGATAATTACATTGTATTATCAGTGTTTTTTTTATGTTTTCTAAATTAAAAGATCGACGATTGGTTGACCTTTCTACATCTAATGAAGTAAGAGGTGCATATTTAAAACACAATAAATCGTTCTCATTCAAATTTTCAGGTAGATTTAGATTTTAAAGGTCATCTTCTTTGCCGTTTAAAAAACATTTTTTTTTCTCTTATACATGTACTTATATGTTGCGATGAAAACAAATTTATTGATAGCCATGTTTGATTCAGTGAAAGATAGTGGTATAGTGCATAATATTAATTCCAGTGAACTGATTTTCATTTTATATGACAAAAACTGCTGAATATTTATAAATTTATATAATTCAAATAATACATCAATATTTCATTAAAATTATTAACACTAATAAAATAAAAAAATACACATTTATAAATAAAAATAATATATAATTAATAAAAAATAATTTATAATTAAAAAATTACAAATTTAAAAATCGCTAATTTTCGACATTTTTTCAATTTTTTTTTACTTAAAATTGCCACAACTTTTTAAAAATAACAAAATCGATATAATTTTTTATTTTATAGATGCATGATGTCTTTACCTATCATTTGGTATATTTTTTTATAAATCTGACCCTTTACCTGCCCACAGGGAGGATTTAAAATGACAACTTTTTCACAAAAAATTAACTTTTTCAACTTAACTTTTGAAAATGTTCCGGAAGGTCTGACACTTTTATATATATCTTAAATTAAAGCTAATGTAATGTACTTTAATTTGAAAAAAAAAAATTTGACCTCTGGACTTGTCTTCATGGTGAAAACGGCTACCGAATGCTATTTTTGTGTGAAAATTTTCGATTTTATAATTTACATTTTTTACTTTAAAGTGCTATAACTTTTTAAAAAATGTATGGATCAATACAATTTTTTCATGAGAAGTAGTATTTATATACATCTTTCATTGGATATACTTTTTTTTTAAATCAGACTATTTCCCTATATATGGGGGGGCTTCAAATATAAAAAATGCATATAGAAAGAAGAACTTTTTCAACTTAACTTTTGAAAGTGTTCCGGAAAGTCTGACACTTTTATATATATCTTAAATTAAAGATAATGTAATATACTTTATCATTAAAAAAAGAAAATGTCGGACTTTAGCAGGACTTTAGGAAATAGCAGATCATGTAGCATTTGGAATAATCCACCAATTTTTTAAAATTAAACTCTATTTAAAGATTTGCATCAAAGCGTTTTTTTTTATAGTGATTTTAATCACTGTCAGATATCATTATACTTGATCCAACAATGCCACGTCACCACTTTGCTGCAATCCCCCTGTGCTGAGTTTTTTATTATGGTTTAAATATTTAAAATTGTTGTTATAAAAAAAAGGTGGGAGGGAGTAGGGAAGTAATAAAAAATGAAATGAAGTGAATGATTGTTAAATATATTATTTGTTAATACTTTATCATGAATATAAGGGAAAAGGAAAAGCAATTCCATTATTCCCACAAAAAGTTTATTCATAATTTATTTTAAATCTATCCTTAATCTTTTTTATGTTATGCTTAGAAATAAAATTTCTTACCTTGTGTCTAGCTAGCTTGATCGTTTTTTGTACAAAAAAAAATTTAAAAAAAGAACTGACTTTAATTTACTTAGTTATTTTATGACCTTGTAAAACTTGTTAAACTTGAAATATTATCTTACTCTTTTTTACACTTGGTATCTGAATATATATATTTTTTTATAAATTTATAGAAACTGATAGAGTATGCCAACCAATGCCTAGTGCACGTCACAAACTATTGTTTTACCAATAGTATCAACCGCTAAATGTGCTAGGGTAGATTTTCGAAATGTACTTATTAAATAGATACTCCAATTAAAGAATTAGCAGAAAAATTCTTGAAAAAAATTGGAACAACACACAAAATAAAATTAAAAAAATTAATTATCGTAATAGTTATTAAACATTCAAAACTTAGATAAAATAAATAAAAGAAAATTAAATTATTTTTGAAATGCGTTATCAATGAGAGAGTTAGATAAAAAACCCAAAGTGTGAAAAAGTTTTTAAGTCAAAGAGAGCAAAATCGCGAAACAGTCTGGTGGTTCTAACCAGATTTCTAGAAAAAATAAGGTGGTCAATGAGCCAGAAATCGCTCTTTTATAGGTCTGTTTCTGAGGAGGAAAATTTATATTTTAGATTTTAATTAAAAGATGTTTCTTATTGGTTATCAATTAAACTTAAAGGGACACGTGCGCAACCTATTATTCTACTATTTTTAGTTAATGTTACATGTGGTCATTGGTGTTTTATATCTATCATCTACCATAATAATGTAGTTTATTAGAAAAATCATCATTATAAAATTATAAACAAAATTAAATTATAGTTGCTAAATATCTGTTACATTGTGTTAATATACAAGTTTTAAATAACGTTATAAAAGTTTCAACTAAGTTTATCATTGTATTATTATCAAATTACTAGAGAAAATTATCTTTCTTATACTAGAATACTCATTAGAATTTTGTATAGTATAATTTGTCAATTGCAAAATAAATATGTTTTATTACTATTAGAATTATATTATTATCATTCAATTTTTATTATGAATTAAAATTGAAATTATCATTTTATTTTGAATATCAATCTATGATAAAATCATGTAAATTACTTTTTTAAATATTATTAATTATGGAATTTTAGTTGTTATTTATTCTGGTTTAAAAAAATTATTTGTCTAGTGATACATTAATAAATAAATATATCGTAACTAATGCCAATGGTTTTACTTGTTTACGTAAATATTATATTTCAGAAAAAAATTTTATCTGCAAGTTAGTTTCATAAATTTTATTATAGTTTATGCTTTTTTATTGTACTTTTTAGTAGTAACTATGTCTAACTCAAAAGTAATCAGTGATTTTGGTCATGATTTTTCTAAATTATATTATGATTTATTGATACAAATTCAAAGTTCATCGAGTTCTGAAGAATTATGTCATGTACTTCATGATGAAAAATCAAAAATGGTTTATCTACGTCATAAGCTACCTGAAATACAACTCGAGGGTACTAATAAGATACATGAGTTTTTTGTGAATTTCACCAGTAACGGTCGTACATTTTTTGTTAAGTCTGTCGACACAATTAAAGTGAAAAAAAACTGGTTTACTGTGTTGACTGTTGTTAAAACTACCCTACTTGGAGGCTCTGATCGCATTTTTATTCAATCCACTGTTGTTAAGCGTACTAAAGTTGATACTCTGAAGATTATTGGTTCAGTCATAAAATTTGATGATTGCTTACCTGATGATTTTTTGATAGAATCTTGTAAGAAGAATAAAATTGTTGAGTCTAAAGATTTCCAAGAAGAGCAACCTACAATACATGCTACCATAAATATTGCAGTTAAGGTAGATAATGTACAACAAAAAATAACTCCTGAATTACGAAATAAGACTTCAAAGATCTTATCTTCGTCAAATGATAATGATCATTATCTCGTGATAAGCTACTTGCCAAAGTCTGTGGGTCATGATGAATTGATGAAACAGTTTAGTTTATTTGGAGAGGTTACTAAAATTAAAATTATGAAGTCCAACAAACAAGGAAAAGCCAGGAGATATAATAATAGTTATATATATTTTAAAGATTTTACTTTAGTTGATTCATTAACATCGAAGTTTAAATCGATGGTGTTGGTAAGTGGGCAAAGAGTATATGTTAATCGAAATCAGCAAAAAACTCCTGTATCGTCTGGTTAAAGCATATTGTTGTTTTTAATGTCTATAAAATTCGTTTGTTATTAATTAAAAATATATTCATTTATTAAAATTCTAAATGCATATTAGTAATTAGTGCTTAATTATCACTGATACCTTAAAATATTTTTTACTTTTGTAATACTATAATATAGAATTTCAAATAAAAGATCATACATTTAAATTTTTGTTAGAATCTAATTTTCATAAAAAAAAAAAAGAGTATGTGGAGTATGGGATGGAAATTATTATATGAAAGTATATATTACAATGGTGAAATACAAGAAATAATTTTGTTATAAAAAAAAGTGATGAGAGGATAAATAAATTGAATATAAATATAGAAATAGAATATAAATATTATGGTTAACGGAGTGTTGAAGTTCGTTTAGTTACAAGATTAAAATAAAACTATACAGTATATAATCATTAATTCTTTGTTAAGATACAATGACCACACATATTTTGTCGTAAAATGTAAATTGAAAAAAAATTACATCCGTATGACGCACATCTGAATAATATTAATTCTACAATGAAATGTGCAATGATAATGGGGGAGAATTTTACGACATTTAATATTTATTGGTTATGCTATAGAATAATAAGAAACAGTGTGTGTTCACGTAAAATGCAACAATCCAGTTGTCGGGCGCCAAGCCTTAATGGCTGAATTATTTTTTTTATATAGGTGTTAAATACAAATTAAACATTTACGTTGAACGCATGCTATTACGGTCAGAATGGTGAGAAAGTAGCTATTAATAATATCCCCCTTTTTTTTTTAAATTATCTACCTAAAACAATTCTGTTATTCCCTCGATAAAAGTTGACCTTAAGTCTATTTTTAATTTTTATGACATGCTTAGAAATATAATTTCTTACCTTGTGTCCAGCTAGCTTAATCGTTTATTGCGTAAAAAAAAAGTATATATATATATATAAAGAGCACTGACTTTTATCTACTTATTTATTTTTGTAAAATTATGCAAATTATTAAACTTGAAATATTACTTCACTGTAGTTCCTTTCTATACTTGGTGTCTGAGTATATGTGTTTCTTTATATTTTAAAATGAAAATTTATATAACCAGATAGATCACAAAAATCAATCTCTAGTGACATGTCACAAACTATTGTTTTACCAATAATTTCAACCGCTTGATATGATAGGATAATGACATCAATAATCTATCAGTATTTTATAGAATTGTCTATTTGATATGAGAGTAGACAAAGTTAGAGACATCATCGGAGATATACTCGTTGATGAGTCTAAAACTGCTTGCGGAAAAGAGCGTGACAGAATATGAGAATCATTCCCTAGTGACACGTCATAAACTATTGTTTTATCAACACTTTAACCGCTTGATGTTCTAGGGTAATGATTTCAACAAACCATCAGCATCTTGTGCAATCAATCAAACACTTATCTGTCTAAATTTAAGATACACTCAATGATCTCCTCAGTGACATGTCATAAACCATTGTTTTACCAACAGTTTTAACCACTTGATGTGCTAAGGTAGATTTTCGAAATGCACTTATTAAATAGACAATCCAATTGAAGAATTAAAAAAAAAATTCTTAATTGGAACAACTCACAAAATAAAAAATTAATTTTCTTAATAATTTGTAAATATTTAAAACTAAAAATAAAGACATAAAAGGTTAAGTTATTTTTTTAAAATTACATTACTTATGAGAGATTTAGATAATATACACCAAGTATAAAAAAAAAGATTCTAAGTCAGAGAGAGCACAATCGCGAAATATTCTGGTTCAGAGATGCTTCATGACCAATTTTTTAGAAAAAATATCGTGATAACTGAGCTAGAAATCGCTATTTTATAGACCTGTTTTATGAGGGGGAGAATTAACGTTTTATATTTTAATTGTACAATGCTTCTCATTGGCTAGTCAAGTAAACTTGAATAGGCCTATGCGCAATTTATTATTCTACTAATTTGAGTTAATGTTTCATATTTGTATTGGTGTTTTATATCTATCATCTCCCATAATAATGTGCTTTATTAGAAAAATCATCAATATAAAAATATAAATAAAATAAAATTATAAGTGCTAAATATCTATTACATAATACATCAATATAAATTATCTTTAACATTTAATGTGATAGGAAAATATCCTACTACAAAGAAAAAGATTGTTGATATGGTAGGCATATTATAATAATAAAATTATTTGTTTCAAATGAAAAAAAGGAGAAGGAAATAAAAAAAGTTATTAGTGGAATTAATAATAAACTTTTCTGTCATACAATACTAATTTTTTTTATACATCTATATATTAACTACATCAAATAATATGACTCTAAAATATTTAGGTGTACTCCTAAGGTATCTCTTAATATCGTATTATAAGTATATTTGTATATTTAATGATTGAAATCTCAATTTAAAGAAAATTGACATGCGCAAATCAAAATAACATCATACTAAAACCTATGCGCGTGGAAAAAAAATTTTTTTCAGGGTACCTTTGGAATATCTGTAGGCAGGTTTGTTAAAAATTTCAGAATTTAAATAAAAAAACGATGGCGGCAATAAGCGTTTTTGATAAAATTTTTATGTTAAAAAAAATTTCTTATCTTCGCGAATAATTTTCTTAAAATACCTTATTGTACCCGGCCTTCGTCGAGCTCTTTCTTAAAAAATTTTTTTTTTGAAAATCGTACATTAAGTAATTTTTCTAGCATTTGCTACTTTCTCAATGTTTTATTATACGAGTGTTCATAGAAACAAGTAAATTGTTACAAATAATGAGAACACTAGAAATGTTAGATTATTAGATATTTAGTTAGTAAAATTGCATAGTAGATTTATTTAGTCACACGAATTAACATTTCATGTAATATAATAATCTGATTCCATAAATAATTTATTATCTATTGATTTGTATAATTAAGTTTTATTCAAATTATTTATAAAAGGCAAATTTATTCTAGTCAGCTTCTGTATTTATTTAACAGTTGTTTGTTAAGCTGCTAAACAAGCTGCATTTGTGTTAATGATAATTTATTTATTTATTTTGGCAATTTTAAATCAATCAAGAATATTTATTGTTGTTGAGTAAATTTTGAAAAAATTAATACATAATTTAATTTGTTAGTCAACGACCTGGTGTCCAATTTATTTTATCATCTTAATCTCATGCTCTGTAATCCAAGTGTCATTGGTTAAGCGTTATAAGACTTCTCATCCCCAGAGCGCAAACACCGTTATAACTGTATTGAATAATATTTATTTAGGTTTTTTAAACGAAAAATAAGATTCTTTTTTATAATACCATAAAAAAAAATCAAAACAATTATATTGATTTGGTAATTTTTAAAAAAGTTAGGGCAGTTTCAAGTAAACAAAATTGAAAAAATTTCGAAAATTAGCGGTTTTTACATTTGTAATTTTTTTGGAGATTTCACCATTAATGGGGAACGAGGGGAATTTTCTCAATTTATAATAAAATAAAATACAAAACCAAGAATTTTAACACAAAAATAGCATATTTTTTAATACAATAGCTATTTTCACTATGAAGACAAAATAAAGTCCAAAATTTTTTTTTTTAATATTAAAGTATATTACATTAGCTTCAATTTAAAATATATATAAAAGTGTCAGTATTTCCGGAACACTTTCAAAACTTAAGTTGAAAAGTTGTCATTTTAAATCCCTCCCTATGGGCAGGTAAAAGGTCAAATTTATAAAAAAAATACATCAAATGGTAGGTAAAGACATTATGCATCTATAAAAAAAATTTATATTGATTTGTTCATTTTTGAAAAAGTTATGGCAGTTTTAAGTAAAAATATTTTTAAAAATTTCGAAAATTAGCGATTTTATAATTTTTTTTTGAGATTTTCCTCATTTACGGGGAACGGGGGAAATTTTTTCAATTTTTGATNGTTCATTTTTGAAAAAGTTATGGCAGTTTTAAGTAAAAATATTTTTAAAAATTTCGAAAATTAGCGATTTTATAATTTTTTTTGAGATTTTCCCCATTTACGGGGAACGGGGGAAATTTTTTCAATTTTTGATGATAATGTCTTCGACTAGATACGATTTGTGATCTTTTGACGTATCGTTGAAAAAAATCGGTTTGGTAAGAGCTATAACAAAGTGGTAACAGACACGAATAAAAAAAATACATAGTGAAATTAATACTTTCTCAGCTTCGTATCGGAGCTAAAAATGGTCTAACTAAGAAATTAACTAATCCTTAGCAGCTTTTGAAATAATATTTTAAATGATATTAGCACTTTTGTATTCGGATGGGAGGAGTAGAGCTAGTCTGTATATTATTATCTTTGGACAGTTATGAATCGCACTGTTTAACTTAATATCAATTAGGTTGCGCGCTTCAGCCGCAACTTTGACATCTATTTGCAGTTCAACTTACATGGTTGGACTGCACTAATTCTCCATTCCTTTCCCTGCCCATTTAATATTAGGTTAAGTAAAATTTTTGAAAAAGGCTTAGTATATGTGTTAACTTGGTGTTCGATGTGTCTGTAATTTTTTGTTAAGATTTATTTTAAGAGCAGATATTGTAAATTTAAAGTTCCTATGTCTTTTAAATTATAATATTGAGAAGCGAAATTCAAGTGAATTTTATTATATTATGTATAGGAATTAATTAATTATTGTATTTTGTGTTAGTACTGTATACTTTTGTTTCAAGTGTATGTAACTCGCCAGTGTGTACTACCTTTCATTTGCGTTTCTGTGAGTTATTTATAGTTTATTTTGTTAGTTGTGTTTTTATTGTCTAGTCAAAAATACATTTAAATGACTTCGTTTAGTGTGTGCGCCTAGTCAGCACTTAAAATATTGTGTTGTTCACTGTTGGCCTTAAGTAGACAACATTTTCTTATTGTATTACTAGTTACTTATAACTCACAGTTACCATTTCAACAAAGTTCCTATTTACATTCTTTTATTAAATATATTTTTACATTTTTTTATTAGTCAATTGGTATTTTTGTGAATAGCTTGTCTGTGTGTTTATATAATAATTAAAAGAATTTTATAGCAAAAAAAAGTAAAGATAATTAAATAAATTAAAGATAATTTAATTAAGAACTAAATTATCTTATTAGATTAGATAAGAAGTAAATTAAAGATAATTTTTATTATTGTTGATTTTTTAGATATCTTATTATTGATAATTGTATATTGGCAGAAATATGTTTTATATACATTTATTATTATTAAGTTGAACTATTTAAATATTTATTGTTGTGTCAAACAGGCAAGATCAATTATTTATTGAAAACATATTTTTAAACATATTTAATTTGATATTATGTATTTATATTGATTGTGCTACTGGCAATTTTACTAATTTATTTTAGTGTACCAAGGTGGTAATTTCTTTTTATATTATTGCAATTTATTTTTAATACAGTTCTGTTAACCGCATTTAAATTATTTGTTTTATTATTCCTTAGTTTTAGTTAAACGTCCATTGTTATCTGGCCATTTCAGTCCCCCGATTAGTGTAGGCGAACCTTCCCTATTCCGGTTACTTACGTTTTGGTCAGAAGATCTTTCCCTTTCCTTATACAGTCCATTAATAAATATAGTCATAGGATTATCGGCATAGGATTTGTAGCCCCCGCCCTAACACACACTATTTCTCCCGCCTAAGTATAAAAATGCTAATATCTTTTAAAATACATGCTAAAAATGTAAGTTGAAACTATTTTAAAGA
The DNA here is from genome assembly GCF_025091365.1 of Daktulosphaira vitifoliae. Taxonomy (NCBI): domain Eukaryota; kingdom Metazoa; phylum Arthropoda; class Insecta; order Hemiptera; family Phylloxeridae; genus Daktulosphaira; species Daktulosphaira vitifoliae. Next base: position 24,707,713 of record NW_026099574.1, read on the forward strand.
GAAGAAAGGGGGAAATGACTAATTTGTTTTAATTGTTAATTAGACAAATTTTTTATGCATAAAAATTGATTTTGAAAAGTGTCGTAGCCCACATAGCATAACATTGTAATTTTATTCTTGGTTTACGAAATTCAATTATTATATTTAGATTTTGAGATATTATTATTATTCACTTTTTTAATTACCAATACTAATAGTAAATGAATAATTTATTTTTATTATTTATTTTATTTGTTGGTATATGATTATACATGTGTTATAACCTATGATTAATTATTAAGTTATAATTTAGATATAACAATAACCATATAAACACTTAATTTTTAGTAGGTGTCTTAAAACCAGTAGGCAGCAAGCGAGTAAGGCTCCTCATGAATTTAGGAATGAAGTTAATATTATGAACCGTCAAATAGGCTTGTAGGCTGTGATCAATATTGAGACAGTTATATATCTATTATCATATTACTCGTATCAATCTATGACACTAGTAAAATATTTACAAGTGTTCGGTTTATATATATATATATTGTTGATAAGGCGCTGTAAACGTATTGTTGTATTTGGGTTTTTTAGTCAGTTGTCAATTTTCTCTCGTTCGATCGTTACTGCACTGTTGTAATAATCGTAAGCAATCATTATATTTTAATAAAATGAACCTTTAAGCAAATTATAAACAATTATCGTCTTTCGTTTAAAATTTGTATACTATCTTTAATACAGTCCACATCGAAGTCAAAACAACATGTATTGTTAAGAAACATAAAATATTTGTTCACAAAATTTAAGTAATGAAATCTGTAAATGTTTCTCTGTCTCAAGTTGGCCAATTTAAAGTTATTTTAATGTGTAATGCACGTAAATTTTAATAGACATTTGAATTATACCATTCAATAATAAAATTACTAATGATATTTATCAATTATGCCCATCATTGTTTGATTTGACCGACACAAATGTATTGTGCTACAATTTTAGCGAAAAACTTAAATGAAGAGTGAATGTGTCAAACGTTCTATGTGCCAAAAAAGTGAAAAATTGTTTTATTTCTGATTTATGTTCTATGTGGCAAAGGCCACAATCATGTATGTGTTTCAAATGTCAATTAAATTTTTTAATTGTACAATATTGTATTCATATGTTCGTTCTGTGAGACATGCCCATGTTACCATTGTTTTTTGTGTTTTCTGAACAAATATGTTTTTGGCACATAGAACGTTTGACACATTCACTCTTCAAATAATTTTTTAAAGTACTTACTTATTACAAAATTCATTTTTGTATCATAAATATAATAAAAAACGGTTAAAATAAAATTTAATTTCAAAGTATCTTTTCAAATGGCAAAAATGTGTTTTTACATGAATAAGTGAAATTAAAATGACTAACTATGTCATAATAGTGGCTATTTAAAAATGAAAGTATTCTTGTTTGAACAATTTATGAATTTTAGTAATTTAAAATTAATATTCGATATTTTAATATCGTGGATAATCCTATAATAATTTATTCTAAGATTGGAAGTGAAAAAAATAAAAATAACATATATGGCACTAACCAACAGTTCTAATTAAACATAGATTATATCCTAACTTAGTAGGAAAGAAAAATAGTTCACTTATTACCATTAAAGTAATTTTAAATTTAAAGCACAATATTTGCAGGTACACAGCATTTATTATAAATGGTAGTAAAGCACATTGTTGTGAGTTTATAAATACACTAACTGGCAATTCAGAAAGTCTATCTAATGATAGTCATAATTGACAAATTCTCCGTGACTGTAACAGCGATGTCATAAAAAACCAATTAGCTACCTGTATATTTAATCCCTTGTGTATTATACATGTATAATATACATTGTATATTAACTCAACAATTTTAAACTTTTAAATGTTTATATCTAATAAACGAATAAAGTTATAATAAAAATTCAAATGCCATTAACTATTATATTAAAAACTCAAACATTTTATTAAATTCAAAATTGGTTTTCCCACTAAAAAAACAAATTTGACAACCTTGCAAGGCATAAAGGATGAACTTAAAAAATACTACATAGTTAATAATTCGTGAATTATGTGTAAGTTAAGATAACCAAAAAAAAAAAAAAAATGTTTAAATTATTTTTATTCTGTAAGTAATTGAATGGCGGGTTATATTAAAAAAATCACCCTGTATATGTATATGTATATATATATATATATATATATTTACCTCTAATATTTTAGGTTCTGTGGATTTTATTTTATTGTTTTAATAACCATTTTTCATTTTATTTTGTAATTTTCATGAGAAAATTAATTGATTACATTTAATATATCTTAATAATTGTTGAAGTTAGATAGGTTTTATGAGTTTAGCTTACACCTTATTAACATCTTGATAAAATACATCCCATTTGATTATAACAAAAATATATGTGGCTTTCCTATATATATTTTTATACCGGTTTAATTGTATCACTTATATATATTTGTAGCAATATATCGTAAATTAATTAAGACACAAAATAATTTTTCAAAACAATATATATATAACAATGTTATCTTCTTTTATAGTATACATTTTAGCTCTTAGTAATAATCACATAATTAAAAAAAAACACTTATTTTACTTTTTTTTTTTGTTACATTTGAACCCGGGTAAGGAGTAGGTTGTAACCCAAACATAGATTAGTTATATATACTTTATTTTTCGAGTTGTTGCAGTTCTGAACTAAAAGTCAACATTGTCAAAAAATTTAACACATAAATTGCTCAGTATTTTGTGAAATATTAATTAAATATGAATCTAGTAGTTCAAAAATAAATGTTGAACTTGGAACAAAAAAAAAGAATACTTGTATCACTTAAGGTTTTAAGTTACTCTAAGAAAATCTTCACTCATATAAGAATATATATTTATAGATATAAATTTAAAATTAAAAAAATTATAATATAATTTGAATAATAATAATATCAATTATAATATAATACACATTTTAATATTATAATAACAAAATATTACATTACTATGAAGTATATTTAACGATTTTTAACCTTTTACACATTCCCTTAAACAGTGCCATTAAGTAAAAACCGAATATATAATAGTCACTTTTTATTACAAAATAAATTAAAAATAACACATCTTGTTATCGTATTTAATGACACCTACTAGAACATCATAGAATTATTTTACAAACACTTAACGACTGTTACATTGCATTTCTCATGTCACATTTGAATCCAGTCATCTATATAATTGTGTTTAATGGGAATTATAATCAATTTATTATCGTCAATAGAGCTAAAATGTCAAAGGGCTAATCAAAATAAATCATTTATTTTCATAATGTATAATATTAAGTAAAATCAAGTACATATAATGAAAACTTGCAACTTAAATAATTTAACTTTAATAAACATTCTTTTGTTAACTCATATTTTCAATCAAATTAAAATTAACAAAAATAAATAAATTAAAATTCTTACTTAATATAACACTAACTCAAAATTCATATGATATTATGATATATAACAATAACTCATTTTAATAAAATAGTACAACTTTTTACTATCAAAATTGAAAAATAATTTTTATTTGTATATTAATAATTATAATTATTAAAGATAAAACTGAACACACAAAATAAAAAAATATTACTATAATAGTTTTATTTTAATGAATGCTTTTTAGATCACATGTCTAATAAATTTTAAATTAACAAAAAATTCCTTTTTTGGTTTAAATTTATTATATTTAAGAATTTATTTTAAATCGAAAACAAACAAATTATCAATAGCTTTTTTAAGATTTTTCTTAACGTTTTCATTTTTTATACAGTTTAATCTTTTTGTAACCGTACGCCCGTAAATGTCATCGTCATTATCTTTTGAAAAATCATTTGTAATAATCGATATAGATTTTAATGGAATAAAATATTTTAACAAAACGTGTTCTAATGTGACTTCGTGTTCAAAGTAAGCATCAGAATCACTATAAAATTCAATATGACAAATTTCACAAAAATACGGCACAGCGTTTAATTTAAAATTTCGTTCACATTGGCCAAATTTACCTGTAGACTCACAATAAAAAAAAACACTAGTATTTACAGGGTTAACATTAAAAGTTTTGTAAACAAAACTCATTAATTCAGTTAGCTTAAATTTTTCCAAAATATGCTTCGTGTCATTTGTATGGAACACTAATTGTTTACTAGCTCCTAATATTTGATTTGTAGTACCATAAAAAAGAGTATTACATATCTTACAACATTGATAAGTATAGTTATGAAAATTATAGCTATTTAACAGATGAGTTTTAGATAATACATGATTTTTCCATTCATTAAAATTTTCCATATATGATTTGCAAATTGCACAGATAAATAATATAATATTTGACGAGTTCTTCCCACACATATTTGGCTTACGTTTACAATTCTTAAAGTGATCTAACAGAGCTGTGTGACTTGAAGGCACATTTTTTAAACAAGTATTACATTGAGCTCGCTGATTTATGGCTGATGAAAACTGAGACCAAATAATTCGAGGTAATTTCCAATCTTTATTACTAATTTTAATATCCTTCAATAGAGACAGATGTTCAACAGATGATAAGTGCCACAAATACGTCTCTTCATTGCATATAAAGTTTGCGTTACAGCATTTACAGTAAAATGGTTCAGATTTCTTTTTCGAATTAGTACATGTTAAATCTAGATGTATTGGATCCTTATTAAATCTCTTGCATGGACCACAAAAGTATAAAGGCTTACTATTGTTCCATGATTTAACGTAAGCCATAAATTTACAAATAAAAGGTAAATTAGCATCATGGTTGTGTTTTTCTAGCATGTGGTCTTGTATAACATCGTCTGTATCATATAATATCAAGTCACATGGAAAACATTTGTATGTGTACAAAGTTTCTTCAGACAACTTACATTGATTCCAATGGGCTTTTGTTCCAACATGATTATATATCCAATGTTTAAATTTTGTTGTGGTCATCGAACAAGGTCCACATCTAAATTCTGTTTCAAGCGTCAGTTGAGCTGATAATAATGTACAAGTAGAAAAATGTTTTTCGATTTGTGATATTTTATTGTCAAGTACTCTGCTACAGAATACGCAGTAAACTTTATTTTTAACGCCGAAAGTTTTGAAAGTGTAATTTTTCACTGTTTGAATGGGAGGTTTTTCAATGATAAGAGTTGACACACTTCCAGTAGACATGATTTCAAGTTAATATTAAAAAGGCTGTTAAGGAATCAAATCAATGTTCTTGAAGATCTGAAATAAAAATATTATAAATTAATATTTCTGTATCTCCGATAAAACGATTTCATTACACGGTGACATGATTAGAGTACAAGTAATAAAAAATATGAAATGTAGGGATTGGATTTTTTTGAATTTTCGTTTATATTTAGCACAATTAAAATCATTCGCCATTAAGATACAAATTCGAGTATAATAACTAGTTTCAAAGCTATTAAATTTTTAGCCTATATTTGCATATTTAACAGTCTAGAACAAAAACTACATATTTTAATTTTTGCTAAAATTTCTATTAAATTATTGACTTTAAAATTGACACGACCGACCATCATTGACACCGGGTCATCGCAAGTGTACTAAAAATCATTTAAAAAAAAGAAAAATGTTACGGGGTTAGAATTGGCGACCCAAGACGTCGTAGAGTCAAACCTTACAATTATTATTCAGTTTCCCATACACTTATACATAGGAAAGAAGGGAATCATCAAAATACCATTCAATTTGTTTTTAAGTGAAATTATTATAAACGTTTTTAATACCTTATAATTGTAATAAGAATAATATCTTATTGTGTTACAGAGATATTAGTGATAAATAGAAAACTAATTACATTGTTACTTTTAAAAAATCTAGTTTTATTTTGAATGTCGAAAAATTTTTTTACCTCACGATGGATGGCAATTATTAACGCGATAATTTGATACATTAAGACATATAATTAAAAACAAGATAATAGATTTATTTTTTAATTAAATTCTATCTACAACAAATTTTTAATGTCTAGTTTTTTGTAAGTATTATGAAATTCAAAATTATAAAAACAATATTAATTTTATTTTTATAAAAAAAACATATGTATAATAATTACAAGTTAAAACGTTAAGTGATAAATAAATAATATAATAATAATAAGCTTACTTCTGAAAACTGTAAATAACTATAAATAATATTTATATAAATTATGTTTAGATGTAATTGGACTATATAAAACAACAATGCTTCTTGTTTCATTAAATAATGAAGAAATACTTATTTAACATTAAAAATGACCATGTCAATAATTGTTATTTTCTACTATGTAAGAAGAAGATTACCAATATTAATAAAC